>NC_052070.1:79660591-79962246 GCF_015852505.1 Tachyglossus aculeatus
ATATTTGGTATGTGTTTGCAGTTTCGAGGACTCTCTCCCAAGAGATTCAGTTTCAGGGCTTCGATGCATTTTCATTTGGAATTGTCCCTCTTTGTTGGGATCCCAGTCTTTCCAGTTAAATTTCCTAGGACATGTCCTACTGTATTTGTAGGCTTGTAAATCAATTAGTGTAATTGGAGCAATCAGAGAAGCTAAACAGAGGGATAATTTCCTGAGAACAAATGTCTGGAATTGTGTTTCATCAGTGGTATTTCTGATAGCTTGCATATGAAAATATTCCAAATTAAATCATTCAAGCTGAAACATTTTTTCCCCCAAATGTTAAAAGAAGCACAACACGGGTCCCTCCCCACAGCCTCAGGAACAGATTCTCAGAAGAAACCTCTCAACTGCTTTTAGTTCAAAGCACACAATAGGTGCTAATTAGGTACTACTGAGTAATTGAGGAGGGGCATCCAAAGGCAGATGATGGACACCAGGTACACTGGATACGAAGATTTTGCTGTAGGAGACCTAGAAGCTCTTTCTCTTCCTTGCACTGTCACATGACATCAGACTATATGGGGCCATAGGGTCTAGTGGCCACAAAAGACTCAACCTAGAAAGTGTCTTGGAGCAGGAATTCAAGAGTGAGGCCTAGTGGATAGAGCACAGGCCTGGAATTCAGAAGGACCTGGATTCTAATCCTGACTTCGCCACTTGTCTTCTGTGTGACCTTGGGTAAGTCACTTAACTTCTCTATGCCTCAGTTACCTCAGCTGCAAAATGGGGATTAAGACTGTGAGTCCCATGAGGGACTTGGACTAGGTCCACCCCGAATAGCTTAGTACACTGCCTGACACATAGTAAGTGCTCAATCAATCGATTGTATTTATTGAGCACTTATTGTGCACTGAGCACTGTACTAGGTGCTTGGAGAGTACAATACAACAGTATAACAGACATGTTCCCAGTCCACAATGAGCTTACAGTCTAGAGAAGCAGCGTGATTCAGTGGAGAGAGCACAGGCTTTGGAGTCAGAGGTCATGGGTTCAAATCCTGGCTCTGCCAACTGTCAGCTGTGTGACTTTGGGCAAGTCACTTAACTTCTCTGTGCCTCAGTTACCTCATTCGTAAAATGGGGATTTAAACTGTGAGCCCCCCATGGGGCAACCTGATCACCTTGTAACCTCCCCAGTGCTTAGAACAGTGCTTTGTACATAGTAAGTGCTTAATAAATGCTATCATTATTATTATGAAGTCACTTAACTTCTCTGTGCCTCAGTTACCTCATCTGTAAAATGGGGGTTTAAACTGAGAGCCCCCTGTGGGACAACCTGATCACCTTATAACCTCCCCAGTGCTTAGAACAGTGCTTTGCACAAAGTAAGTGCTTAACAAATACTATCATTATCATTATTATTATTATTAGAGGGGGAAATACCATTAAAAATATAAAAGAACTGAACTTTCCCATTAAGAATCAATCCTTCACTCCCCTACTTCCATTGTGTGGCTAGGTACATTTGGAAGGCTGACCCAGGTGCTGATTGTAGCTTCTGCATTTATCTCCCCATTGTTTAAGACAGTGATAGTGACAAGGGCCACGAGAAGTAGTGTGGTCTAATGGAAAGAGCATGGGTTTGGGAGTCAGAGGCGCTGAGTTCTGATTCTGGCTCTGCCCCTTGCCTGTTTTGTGACCTTGGTAGAGGCAGTGTGGCACAGTGGAAGAGCTGTGGCCCTGGAAGTCAGAGGTCCCGGGTTCTCTTTCTGGCTTTGCCACCTGTCTACTGTGTGGCCTTGGACAAGTCACTTAACCTCCCCAAGTCTCAGTTTCCCCATCTATAAGAAGGGGAGGATGATACCTGAACCCTACTTCGCAGGGGTGTTGTGAGGAGCAAATTAAAATAACCAATGTAAGGTGCTTTGGCAATAAAAGCACCAAATGAAACTCAAGTCAGAAGGACTTGGGTTCTAAGTCTGGCACTGCTGCTTGTCTGCTGAGTGATCTTGAAAAATCACTTGACTTCTCTGTGCCTCAGATGCCTCGTCTGTAAAATGGGGATTGGAGACTGACTGTGAGCCTCATGTGGGACTTGGACTGTGTCCATCCTGATTAACTGGTATCTACCCCAGTACTAAGTACAGTGCCTAGCACAAAGTAAGTGCTTAACAAATACCATTTTAAAAAAATCACAACTTCTCTGTGCCTCATTTCCCTCAGCTGCAAAATGGGGATTCAATACCTGTTCTCCCTCCTACTTGGACTGTGAGCTACATGTGGGACCTGATTATCTTTTATCTACCCAAGCACTTAGTACAGTGTTTGGCACATAGTAAGCACTTAACAAATACCACAATTATTAGAGGCACTTACAGTAAAAGACCAACTAGGCCAGTTCCAAGGGCAGGAAATTTTGCCACCGCTGTGCCTGTCACCTCCTTCCCTCCACAGCAGAACAGGCAGGAATCAGGAAATTGTAATTCGCACCAAAGTCACCCCTACCCACCCTCTCTTCAAATCCCATCCTGGAGGAGACGGCTATGAGTGACGGTTCCCGGAAGAAACTGCTGGGAGAAGAAATCTTCTGTAGGTGCGCTAACTCATGGGGTGGAAAAAGTAGAAGAGAGCATATCAATCACTGACCTCCGGGCAGCAAATTCTGAAATTTTTTTATGGCATTTGTTAAGCACTTACTGCTGGGGTAGACACAGTCCATGTCCCACATGGGGCTCATATCCTTAATCCCCGTTTTACAGTTAAGGTGACCGAGGCACAGAGAAGTTAAGTGACTTGCCCAAGATTACACAGTAGACAAGTGGTGGAGATGGGTTTAGGAGCCAGGCCCTTCTGACTCCCAGGACTGTGACCGTCAGTAGGAAAGCATCTTCTTTGTACATGACATCTTCTTTTCTCCAGCCACTTTATAAGTCCAGTATTTCCTCTTAATTCACCCCACAGCCAATGCTTGGCCTGGACTTTAGCCTAAGGCATCCCTTACAGCTACTAATCAATAAACCATACTGCAATATCTGCTGAGTCACACTCTAATATTTTTCATCTTCCTATTTATCAAGAAAAAATGGTAAATTCATCATTAGCTCCTCTAGGGCAGGGACTGCCTTTACCTGCATTATACTCTCCCAAGTGCCTAGTACAGAGGAAGGAACTATGCTTTTTAGCTACATAGTACTCTCCCAAGTGTTTAGTACAGAGCACACAGTAAGTGCTCAGTAAGTACTACTGATTAATCGAGGAGGGGAAGGAGAGGCATCAAGACCTGAAAAACCTATAGCCCTGAATATCAAAGTGGGCTTAGAATTAGCAACGGTATAATGGAGGTACCCTATGCGTCGCTCTACTAGTAAATGCTACCTCTATAAATAAATACCATTGACTGATTAGATTGTGAGCCCCAAGTGGGACAGGGACTGTTTCTGACTGGATTAACTTATATCTACCCCAGCACTTAGAACAGTACTTGATACATAGTGAACACTAAACAAATATCATTATTAAATTAATTGCAGGTAGTTTTGTGCAGAGGGAGGCATATTTTCAATGGAAACTGTGGTGCCAAACAGAGTTCTGGTCCCAAGACTTCCTTAGCATCTACAGGGACAGAATCGAACCATCCGGATTGAATGGCCATATCACTATCAGAGGTGGAATCTGTTTTCCCCCTCTTGTGATTTGAATGGCAGCGTCCCACTGCCCCTACCTCTGTATAGTGCGGGTAAGAGGACTTTCGCACTGGAGGTAACAGTGGTGGAAAATTTTATAGCTTATTTTTTCTTCTAGACTTGTCAGTTTTCCAGTTTTTCTGGAGCAGGATACATATGGAATGCTCATCTAGGTGACCAGGGAGCACAAGTAAGCAGGAAAACTACAGCACTCAGCACCAAGCAAGTCCACATTCACTGGTGCATCTGAGATTCTCCTGCAGTAAGCAGACTGCGACAGCCTGCTGTGCCATTTCAGACCGGCACCAGATTTCAACAACAGGGCAAATAACCCCCTTGTTTTCCTAGGGATAGCTAGGTGACTAGCACCAAAGTTTGAATTTACAGACTAGCTAACTTTCATGATGCAGAATGCATTTTGAAGCTCTTTCTGAGGGTTAATCAATCAATCATATTTACTAAGCATTTACTGTGCTAAGCAGTTGGGAGAGTACAATATAAGTGTTGGTAGGTACATTACCTGCCCACTATGAGCTTACAGTCTAGGGGGAGAGACAGATATACTTACATGTACATAAGTGCTGTGAGGCTGAGGGAGAGGTGAATAAAGGGAGCAAATCCAAGGACAAGGGTGACTTAGAATGGAGGGGAAGAAGATGAAATGAGGGCTTAGTTGGGGAAGGCCTCTTGGAGGAGATGTGCCTTTAATAAGGTTTTGAAGGTGGGGAGAGGGACTATCTGCTGGATATGAAGAGGGAGGACACTCCAGGCCAGTTGTAGGATATGGGTGAGGGGTCGGTGGCGAGATAGTCGAGATGGAGGTACAGTGAGTAGCCTGGCGTTAGAGGAGCAAAGTGTGCATGTTCAGTTGTAGTAGAAGCACAACAAGGTAAGGTAGGAGTGGGTAAGGTGATTGAGTGCTTTAAAGCTGATGGTAAGGATTTTTCTGTGTGATTGGCTTAAACACTATCCTTCCAGAAAGAAGATAGGTCTGAAGAATTCATTGTGGTATTTGTTAAACACTCATTATGGGCCAAACACTGTACTAAATGTTGGGGCAGATTCCAGATAATCAGGTCAGACTCAGTCCTTGTCTCACATGGGGCTCATGGTTTAAGGGGCAGGTAGAATGGATATTGGACAAGCACTCATTTTACAGATGAGGAAACTGAGGCCTAGAGCATTTAAGTGACTTGCCTAAGGTCATACAGCAGGCAAGGGGCAGACCTGGTATTAGAACCCGACTCCACTTACTTCCAGGCCCTTGCTCTTTCCGCTAGGCCACACTGCTTCTCATGGTACTGGCTCTCATCTAATGCTTTGGAGAAACTCCATTATTTAGTATACTGATGCTTAAAACATCAGAAAATGAATATCCCACAGATAATGGTTGTTTGAAGTTGTGGCCAGTCTTGAAGAAGGAAAGTTAAAGCAAGAAAAGTGAACCAGAAGAGGAAGAAAAGGAGGGGAGGAACTGAAGAAGAGGGGAGAAGCTGGTGAACTCAAATAGTAGGCGGGAGTTGCTCACACATAAAAAGGATTATATGAATGGGCCCCAGTTCTGTTTAATCCACCAGAATGTGACCTAGTGGCTAGAGCACAGGCTTGGGAGTCCAAAGGACCTGGGTTCTAATCCTGACTCAGCCACTTGTTTCTGTGTGGCCTTGGGCAAGTCACTTAACTTCTCTGTGCCTCAGTTACCTCATCTGTAAAATGGGGATTAAGAATGTGAGCCCCATGTGGGACATAGGCTGTATCCAAACTTATTGCTTTGTGTCTACCCCAGTGCTTGGAACAGTGCCTGGCAAATAGTAAGTGCTTAACAAATGAAACGTGTCTGCCACTTCTGCTATACTGCACTCTCTCAAGCACTTAATAGAGTAGAGTAGCTCCCAAAATGTGCAACTGATTGATGGATTCCCCTCCCAGGTCCCAGGAAGCATGGAACTCCTTCCCAGATAAGGGATTCAGAAGCTGAGGCAGAGGGAGGCTAGACAGGGACAGACCAGCTAGATAACTTTGTTATGAATTAGAAGCTGAAGATCAGCTGGTCACCTGTGCTAGACACCTCAGGGGAAGTTCAAATCTCTCTCTGGGAGCTCTGTGTATGTGTGTGAGTGTATATATATGTATATAGAAGTCTTTCCAGAAGGAGGGGAACCTCTGAAGTTAACAAGGTAGCCTCCCTGCCCCAGCAGCTTGGGGCAAGGCATCGAATGAGTTGGCAAACCACCCCTTTGTATTTAAGGAGCCTGAAGGTTTGCCACACCTTTGCCACACCACACCTTCTGTGGGGCAGGTGAGTGACACCTTCAATTTTCTATCTGAGGACAACTGGTCTGATGGCTTAATGATCAAAGGCTTCGTGTGTGGGTAATAGACAGCAACACTTGTCAGTCCTTGGCAAATAATAATAGTAATAATAATAATAAGGATGATATTTGTTAAGCGCTTACTATGTGCCACGCACTGTTCTAAGCACTGGGGTAGACACAAGTTAATCGGGTTGTCCCACATGGGGCTCACAGCCTTATTCCCCATTTTACAGATGAGGTAACTGAGGCACAGAGAAGTTAAGCGACTTGCCCAAAGTCACACAGCTGACAAGTGGCAGAGCCGGGATTAGAACTCATGACCTCTGACTTCCAAGCCCGGGCTCTTTCCACTAAGCCACACTGCTTCTCCAGTGATTAAAGTGACCCGTAACTTTGAGTTGTTCTTTGATCTTGAGTCCTGCAGTTATTGTTATTGAGCTCCAGAAGTATTCTGCTCTGTGACCACAGGCTGCACCCATTCTCCCTACCAGCCCTCCTGCAACAGAGGACTCTGAGTCCAGGGGGACCAGGCAGGAGAATGTGGATGGCTTGGTGCAGACCATCATCACTACTGCAAAAATAACTCAAGCACATTTTCTACTGCTGCAGAACATACCCTTTTCCCTCTTAGACAAAATGTGCATGAGCTTTTCCCTCAAAGATGCTCTCACTCATGGATGCAGCACCACTGTTGGCAGCATCATCTTCTTACTAGTGCTCTGTGGTGTGGTGCTGGGTGAAGAGACCTCCCTCCCTCTATTCCCGTATGGTGAAAAAAGGAAAAGGCATGGCAATCCATCAGTCATATTTATTGAGCGCTTGGTGTTTGCAAAGTGCTGTACTAAACACTTCACGGAGCACAGTACAGAATTAGTAGACAGGTTCCCTGCTCACAAGTTTACATCTAGAGGGAAGTGCCTCAAATGTTAAGAGCCCTGATTAACCACATCTAAATTCCGCTTTAGAGATTGAAATGCTTTCCTTTTCTCTCTCTTAAACCTTTCAGGTGCAAAGTTGGTATTCCCCTGCTTCTTCCTGATGCTGAGGCTGACTAATCCTGTTCTGTCCTAACTCTTTGTTCTTTGCAGAATGGGTTGAATGGTTTACATCTGGCCTCTAAAGAGGGCCACGTGAAAATGGTGGCTGAGCTTCTACACAAGGAAATCATTTTAGAAGCAGTGACCAAGGTAAGTCCCCAGAGGACTGGGGAGGGTGGTCCTGTAGGAAACTCAAGCCTGCCTTTGGAATCTCTCCACACCTAATGCATTCTGTCCACCTGCAATAAGACAGTCCTCCATTAGCTTTTCCTGACATGCCTGTTTGATTTGTTCTTTTCCTTTGGGTCACCAGCCTGTCTCTGCAAATCTCTGCAGGTGGCTCCAAACATAGGAAACTGTAAAACAAAAATCCTGCAATCAGAGGCTCCTGGTGGAAACTCCGGAGGAATTTATTACCCTCCAGCTTGTCATAATTCCAAGGTTTCTATCCTCAAACATGAGCCTTGTGTTTTCTGAGGACACTTGATTGTGCTGCCTCACAGCACAGGAGTTCAGAAAGTAAAACCCTTTCATTTCCAGATCTTAGTTAAACCAACTTGGGACACTCACTGGAAGATCTGAATAAGCATGTTTGAACAGAGAATGTTTCCAAAATAAGCTTTGTTCTCTATCTGTGAATCTGCCCTTCATTAAGCACGTAAAGCAGTGTGGTCTATTGGAACGAGCTTGGATTTGGGAGTCAGAAGGACCAGGCTTCTAATCCCAGCTCTGCCACTTGTCTGCTCTGTGACCCTGGGCAAGTCACTTACCTTCTCTGTGCCTCAGCTCATCTTTAAAATGGAGATTGACTGTGAGCCCCATGTGAAACATGGATTAGCTTGTCTCTGACCCCAGTGCTTAGTACAGTGCCTGTAAATGCTTATCAAATACCATTTTTAAAAATGTCAATTTAGCAATAGTGGTGTTTGAGCTTCGCAGATGACCCCAACAATTTTAAAGCTGCTTAAAGCAAGTTCCACCACTAGACCTATTCAAGGAGCTTGAACAGCAGCAAATTGCCTGATGGACAAATAACATTTCAGGCATTTCCATCTACCCATCTCCTGCCCAGAAACGCCATTTCTCCTCTTCCTCTCCCCCGGCTCCAGGTCTGAATCAAGGGGGCTAGGGACCTAGGGAGATTGGGGTCCCCATGGGAGATCACAGTGTGGGGGGGAGGGATTTTGAAGAATAAATTCTTTTGCTTCCATTTCACTCCTCTAACTGGCAGCTGCCCTCTTTCCTGACTCTAAGTGGCTCTTTGTCTTGGAGCTAAGACCAGGTGATGGAAATTAAGGAACTTCTGGGAGCTACTCAGCCCAACACACACTCTGACGTGGCACTCCAGAAACTACCCAGGGCCCCAAAGAATGTGGCGTTGCCCCTGCATTAATCTGACTCTGCTTCCCCTTTTCCCCTTTACACATTCCCCCATCTTGCTTTATGCTTAGGTAGGCTCAGTGAAGTCTCCGGAGCCCATGCGGGAAACAAATCGGGGTTAGAATGGGTCAGGTCATCAACAGCTCCAGGCAACAGTTTTCAATCAGCCCAATCTCTAGGCCAATTAGGAGGCACACCTGATACTAACTACATTGCCCCTGTAAAACTAGTCTTGTCTCCATGAACACAATTTTGCTTTTCCTGGTTGCTATTCCAAATCGCAACAAAAAATACCAATCAATCAATCAATCAACCAATGGTATTTATTGAGTACTTACTATGTCCAGAGTACTGTACAAAGCGTTTGGGAGAGCACAGTACAACAGAATTAACGGACACGTACCCTGCCCATAATGAGCTTACTGTCTAGAGGGGGAGACAGACTTTAATATGAATAAATAAGTAATTTATAATGTATAATTCTAAGATATATGTATAAGTGCTATGACCCATACCTCCTTCATTAACTGATTAAAAAGCCGTGTTTTATTAGAATTGTTCAGGGTCAGGCAGAATCTGTGAACATTTCAAACTGAACCTTGAGCACATAGGTGCAAATTAAAATTTTTGGCCTAAGTAACCCAGAAAACATGTAAGTGTAGACACAGCATCACTTTTCCTCTTGTACTAAGCTTTTCACTATCTAGCCATTTGGGATATCATTTTCAAGTGAGTAAGAATACAAAATATCATCATTTCGCCTCCACTCAGATATGATTTACTCCTAGTTTTTGGAAGATCCAGATGCCATACATACCTTGAGAGACTTTGAAAAGAAATGCTTAGTGGTATTGTCCAATCTTCATCTCACCTAAAAATAGACAGCAACTACAAAAGGCATTTTAGGAACTGAATTTTATTTGCTTATTGAATTGGCAGTAAAGTTTCTAAGAAACATTTTAGCTTTCCAAAATACAATCCCCTGAGTTCTTGTTGTTTCTTCCTTTCCTTTTACCTGTTCTTTCACTTTTTCTTCTCAAATTATTTTCCTCTAACCTCCCATTTTTAGTTTGACGTTTATTAAGTGATTTCACATCTGACATGAATCATTCCAAACAACAATTCTTTTGCAGCTTTTTTAAAGCAGAGAGCACAGGATAATATAGACCAAATATAATGTAAGGCTTAAAGTGAGTCCTCAAATATTGTGAAATAAGGTGAAATCATCTTGTAAGGTAAAATTCAGTAATTTTCATGTCACTGCCAAAAAATGTGGAAATAATCTTTGCACCTCTATTATAAAATCCCCTGAGTTGCTCTCCAAATGTGCTTGTCAGGTATTTTCTTTTCCAGCTCAGTGACAAACTTTCCTGTTTCCACCATTCCTCTTCCTTGGGATGAAGAGGCTGTGATTATTTCCTTCTCCTGACAGTATCAAATACCTGGCTGCAAAAATCAAGCCATCTGACAATTTTCCATTTGCACCAGAAAGGGCCCTTGTCTTGGCTGTTGTCCAAGAGCTGCAGAGACATTCTGCTTCAGCAATTTTTACTGTCTCTGAATTTTCCCTTTGTTATTTTGTGAGGGAACACTCGGTGTGGGCTTTTATTTATAGAAATTTCAAAAACTAATATGATTTTCAGAAAATCACCAAGAGAAAAAGGAAACAAAACCAGTCATTAACTCAGAATCTGAAGAGAGATTTGGTTTACATCTGATCCCACCAATGCGATTAATCAGAAAAGCAAGGCCACGAACTACAATTGGCAAATGTAAAAACCTAAAACTCTGACATTCTTCCCCTCCTCTCCCCTCCCTCCTGTCCCCCGATTACCACTACTCTTCCAGTGGCCCTCAGAGTGGATAGGTCATCTCTCAGACCCTGTCCTTCAGCTATTAAGCTAACGAAGACTGTGCTAAGATCTCAATCGGGTTCGACCTCGTCTCCATTTCCATTCACTCGGCTTTCCATTTCTAACCCTTCTCCCTCCCAAACTCTCGAACTCCCCCAAAATGGAGAAAATGGGAATTTGTGGAACAAAATGCAGCTAAACAATTTTTCCTGGCTCCTTCAAGGGCAGCTGCTACTTCACGCTGAGAGAGCCAGCTGAGAAGGAAGAGCCGCTTACAAACTCCTCCCCCTGAGCTTCTCTCCTGTGACGTAGGCTAGGGCAAGCTTGTTCTTGGTCCCCTGCAGAATTATCTTGGGGGTAAGTCTATTTCCCAGTGTCTTCCAATTGCTTTTGTTCCCCAACCGTTGCTGACTCGAAACCCAACTGAGTAATGCCTGAACCATGATTCTAACTATGGGCTTATGATGTGACCCATTTGGGGGGGGATTTACAAAGACTGCATGAAACAAAATGGTCTGCTGCTGAAAGGCACCTCGTCTGTGTGGAAACTTTCACACAAGTGTAAGGTGGGAGAGGGGCTGTGGTAAAGGCAAGGAGAAGCCCGTGAAACCTGATGGATGCTCTTATTTCCTCTCCATGAGGCAAGGGGTGGGAAAAAGCTCATCCTAGGAAGAAGCCCATCCAGGCTCCTCTAGAAAGCTCTGGAGAGGCTAATGCAGGTGCCAAAAACTTACATACTGGACTCCAGTACTACTAGGAAAAATCATTCATTGGCACTGGTAAATTAAGGCCTTCGTAACCCAGAAGCATTTCTGCATTATGTGGGAAAACCTCTTTGCTCTCAGAGTGAGAGATCTCTGACCCTTGGATAAGTCATGCGACAAGCCAAAAACTTGATCAAATTCTTAATTTATTGTTTGTGACATAATCCACGTTGAGGGGAACACAATAGCTTGTCTTGCCCCATCCACCAGAAGAGCAGAATGTAGACTCAAAAGGACACATTCTTTCATCTTCCTGGGCCTGAAGTCAAGCCTAAGGTTTAGAAGCAGCATGGCCTAGTGAAAAAGAGCAGGAGCCTGGGAATGAGAGGACCTGGATTCACCATTTGCCTGCTGGGTGACCTTGGGCAAATCATTTGACTTCTCTGAGCCTAAGTTTCTTTATCTGTAAAATGGGGATTTAATAGTGTGACCTCTGGATGGACAGGGACTGTGTCCAACCTGATTATCTTTTATCTACCCCAGCACTTAGTGCTTAGTATATATCCCGATTATTATTATTACTATTATTGATAATATTATCATTATAAACGTGATCCTTTAAGGAAGAAAGTAACGCAAAGGGGCTCCAAAGCTTGTCATATTCCACTTTCCTAAAGTGTCACCACCTCAAGAAATAATATTTGGGGATACAAATGAATTAATGATCAAGGTGTGAGGAACAATAGCTACAATTGCATTTCTCTGTGAACCTCAATGAAACTGACTGCCTTCTATATATGGAATTTTATTTTAATCAAAGGAATAGTCCATTATATATGCAGGGTCTTTCACCAGATTGTTCAGTGCCTCACCTGAGTGAGGAAGTTTCTTTCTCCCTTTAACAAATACCACAGTGCATGGCATGTGACGTTTCCAGCTTATTCAACTCTAAATTTACTATGTTAGGGTGTGGCGCTAAGGCAATGCTCATTAAAATCTGTTTGTTGCCTGAACTGCAAAGTAGGAAGGCAAATCTGACCTCTGCTATGCAAGTTGCCTAGAGACAGGAAAAGCTCAAGTGCTGGCCTGCTTGCCGTTAACGAGGCAAGCTTGTCCCGCCTGACTCAGTGTCTTTAAGTTTCATTATGGGAGACAAATCCATCCTTTCCCTCAGAGTAAGTTTATGTCCCAAAGTGAAGTCCGGTCAGTCTTGCAAGGTCGGGCCTGGACTGCTACCGGCTTCTAAGAGGCAGACTCAAGTCTCTTCAATCTGTCTCTGGTCTTCGATTCCATTTATTTGAAAGGCTTGGGGTTGGACTTCCTCAGAGGACATTGGTGCATTTGCACAAAGCCTATTGGAAAAGCTTCCCTTCTTGCGCTAGCTTGTGCCTAACCCCAGTACTAAGTGCTATCACCCATGGTGACCCCCTTTCCAAAATCCTCAGATGGCACTTCCCAGTGGCCTGCCTGACGGGAAGCTCGTTGACCTCCTTGGTAGACATACCTGGTAAAGTTCTTCTGTTTCAAGAAAAGTGAACATTAATGTTACTTTCTTGATTAAGATTCTCCATGATTTCTTCACCTTGGTTATTTCTTAAATTTAAAATTAATTTTCTCAGGTTCTCATTTATCTACTCCTTTGATCACTCTCTAGTAGTTTTCCCCTCTGCCCCCACCTCTTTTTGTTCATTATTTCCTGTTGTAATCAGCTCGTTTTCTTGTTTCTTTTATTTTGTTTCTTCCTCTCATTAATCTTTCCTCTTTTCTTGCTCTTTTTCTACTTCCTCCCTGAATCCTGCAGTTTTTCCAAAGAGCCCCATATTCTACCTCTATTTGGATTTTTCCCCTTTCCTTAAGCGTCCTCTAGACTGTAAGTTCCCTGCGGGCAGAGATCATGTCTACCAACTCTATTGTATTGTACTTTCTTAAATGCTCAATACAGTGCTCTGCACGCAGTGAGCGCTCAATAAATAATTAAATGATTCTCTTCCCCTCCCCTTCTTCTTCAGATATTTTGCTGGCAAGAATACCTTTCAACTTTTAGGGCTTTTCCCAAATAGAAAAGTAGGTGCCAAGACCCCAGGAAACAATGGTGCCCTCTCCCTGATCTTTCTGGTTCAGCCGAGAGCCCTCAGATCCATTGCTCTTGGTGCCTGACAGGCAAAAGCCAAGCCTGCAGTGACAAGGACCCAAGGAAAAGTAGGTCCAGGGAACCTTACAAAGAGGCAGGTGTCCAGAGCAACACCGACTGCTTGTGTCTCAGACTCTGAAGGGCCTCCTCAAATACTCAACCTCTACAGGATGATGATCTGATTGAGATTTTTTTTTTCAGGGACATTATTCACTTTGGCATCAAGCTTTCTGTTTTGGGTTTTTTTTTCCAGTTGGAAGGATATTTTTTTGTTTAATAGTGGTTAGGAAGACTGGCTCATCAACATATACACCCTTTCTTTACCTCATCCTTCCACAAAGAGAACATGCTCCTCTTTCCTGGCCTGGTCCTGCTTCCACCCTCCCCATACCCCCCAGCACCACAGAAACGGCTGTCTCGTTTACACACATTGATCGTTCACAGATGATACTCGGCTCCTCCTGCAACTTAACATCAACTGCCCTTCCATAATGTGTTTCAGAAAGGGAACACAGCTCTGCATATTGCTGCCCTCGCAGGTCAAGAAGAAGTGGTCCGGGAACTTGTTAACTATGGAGCAAATGTCAATGCCCAGTCTCAGGTAACATCCCCCTTTATACAGTCCCACTCTGGCTGTACTCGTCTGCCTGAAAGGTAATGTGGCAGTCTCTACTAGGAAAAGTAGGGAAGGATTATAGTACATCCAGTTCACTGCGCTTTTTGGCTAGAACATTGTTAGGGAATTAGGGGATATTTATCCAATAGCACGGGTCTGTCCAGACACAGGGTGCCGCAGTGTTGGAAGGAATGGTTTGTATGCATGAGTTTAGTACTGTCACGTCATCACTGCGAGTTCTGAGGGGAAGTTTGCCTTAAAGTGGTTTTGCTAGAATGCAAACCCCACATTTAGGAGCATTGAGTACACTATTCTCCAGCCCACTGCCCATTTTGACCATTTACATGAAATCATCAAGAACTTTGCTGATGAGTTCTGGCCTAGATCCTGGATGCAAACTGAATAGAAATGGTTTATTATGCCTAAGCGTTCCCAAACATTCCCTATTTTGTGTATCATTCTTTGATTTTTGTCTCACAAGCAGCTGTGCCCTCATTGGAGATCACAAATTAAGTATCAGAGATTTGGGTCATTGTAGCTCGTATTTGGGACCCTGTTGAGGGTAGGGAGCAGAGGAAGCTACTCTGAGGATTCTTGCTACATTCATTTCAGATATTTACATTCTGCATGCCAAAACTCTTCTTGTGGTCAAACTGGAAACCGGAAATTTTCATTCCTCCGTTCAAGACTGAGAACCAGTATAGCCTAATGGATAAAGCATGGGCCTGCGAGTCAGAGGAGAGGATCTGGGTTCTATTAACAGCTCCACCACTTGTCTGCTGTGTGACCTCGAGCAAGTCACTTAACTTCTCTGTGCCTCAGTTCACACATCTGCACAATGGGAATGAAGACTGCAAGCCCTATGTGGGACAAGGATTGTTCAATCCAATTATCGTGCATCTACCCTAGTACTTAACACAGTGTTTGGAACATAGAAAGTGATTAACAAACACCAAAAAAACAAGCAAACACCAAAGACAGACTGTTGGGGACATTTTGGTGCTCTCCTCTCACAGATGGCTGCACTCCCCTGTTTAGGGAATGATTTCCCCCCGAATACTGCTTGTCTAGTGCATTAGGACTTTTGAGTTTGAGTTATCCAGCCCCTTGCATAAATATAATTAAATATTCTCTTTGTTTGCAGAAAGGCTTTACACCTCTGTACATGGCAGCACAAGAAAACCATTTAGAAGTAGTTAAATTTCTCCTGGAGAATGGAGCTAATCAGAATGTAGCCACAGAAGTGAGTATCTCTGTGTTATGGCATCCTCACTACAAGAAATGAATCTGTGTGTCAGTGATGTCTCCTAGCCCAGTTCACTTAGTTCCTCCAAATCCAGGGCCAGATTGACACAGGGCATAAGTGGCTAAAGCTCTGGGCTAGCAGAAAGGCCCCAGAGCCAGCTTCACGCTGTAATCACACGCCCCCTGACCCTACCGCCTGGGACATTCTAAGGTGGCTCCCGTACCAGACCTACTTAAGACGGCTGCTGAGCCTGCAAGAGCCTGCCTAGTTGCAGAGGTGGATGGGTCAAGTGCTGCCGGACTGCAGCTCTCCCAGCATCTCCATGATCCTGCCTCCTTCAGGAAGCATTCCCCAGTCAATTTCCACCATCCCTGGTCATCACAGCCAAACAGCCATCCCTAGCACTTATGTATATATCGATCAGTGAACTCTGCTTAATTTATTTATAGAGTCATCTTACCCATGTTTTTGTTATTACCAGTTGTGCCGTAATTTTTCCTCCTGCTCCCAGTATTTGCAAATCATTTGCATCTGAATGCCTCCCCTGTTAGAGTGCAAGCTTTTCAAAGACAGGGGCCATGTCTTTTACTCTTATCAAATCAATCAATCAATGGTATTTATTGAGCGCTTACTTTGTGCAAAGCACTGTACTAAGTGCCTGGGAGAATACAACAGAACAGAGTTGGTAAAAATGTTCCCTGCCATTAGGAATTCACCTAATGGCTTAGTTCAGTTCTTTACAGACTGTGGGTGTTCCATTCATATCATTAACTAATAACCTCTAGACTGTGAGCTCATTGTGGGCAGGGAATGTCTATTTATTGTTGTACTCTCCCAAGTGTTTAGCAGAGTGCTTTGCACACAGTAAGCACTCAATAAATACTATTGAATTAAATACAACTGAATTGATTTGCCTCCTTCCGATTCGTGGATTGTGAGGTTTTCATCTACTTATGCAGCAAATCCATGCCCAGCCCAGTAAAAGAGTCTCGCCAGGAGTTTCTCCCTTTCTTACTTTGCCCTTCTCTCTTTTGGCCAGGATGGCTTCACACCATTGGCTGTCGCCCTGCAGCAGGGCCATGAGAACGTGGTTGCTCACCTGATCAATTACGGGACGAAGGGCAAGGTGCGCCTTCCCGCCCTGCACATTGCCGCCCGCAATGACGACACAAGGACCGCTGCCGTGCTTCTGCAGAACGACCCGAACGCCGATGTGCTCTCCAAGGTGGCTCTCGTCCTTCCGAGCTGTGCTGCTCTGGCTGGGATGGGGCTGGGGCTGTGGTTGGGGACATGGCCTTGAATCTGGGCTGCCAAGCGCCAGGGCAGAAAGTGCCATCAGCGTGGCTATCGAGGGAGATTGAGAAACAGTATGGCATGGTGGACAGAGTTTAGGCCTGCGAGCAAGCTCTTTGAGGGCAGGGAATATGTCTGTTTATTGTTATATTGTACTCTCCCAAGCATTTAGTACAATGCTCTGCACACAGTAAGCACTCAGTAAATGCAACTGAATGAATAAATTGGTTCTAATCCCAGCTCTGCCACTTGTCTGCTATGTAACCTTTGACGAGTCACTTCACTTCTCTGTGTCTCAGTGACCTCATCTTTAATTTGGGGATTGATACTGTGAGCTCCATGTGGGACAGGATATGTGTCCAACCCAGTTTGCTTGTATTCACCCCAGCATTCAGTACAATGTCTGGCACATAGGGCCTAGCAAATATCAAAACTATCTTTATTAGATTGGGCAAGCCCAGACACTGGTTAACTAAACCTCTAACGAATGGGAGAGCAAAGAAATTGGGCATTTGTATTTATTCCAGTTTGCATTTAATAGAAATGTAATTGATTGCCTGGAAGAACCCAGCGCAGTTATTACGAACTACAAATATCCTTGACAAATGTGAAGGTTGTGGTATTATTGTTTCAAGTCTTTCTGAGAAGTGTTCAGTATTTCAGTGTACCTGGCTGACTGTGCACTTGAAATGTCACAAATTTGAATCTGCTGCCTCTCTTTTCCCTTTTCTGCCCTGTGGTGGAGATGCTAATGAGCAAGGAAATGGCTAAGGATAGGCAAAACAGGAGGGGAGAGTAGATAATAATAATTATGGTACTTGTTAAGCACTTACTACTTACTGGGGTAGAAACAAGATTACCGGGTTAGGCACAAATCCCTGTCTCACATGGAGCTCACAGTCTAAGTAGGAAGGAGAACAGGTATTTGATTCCCATTTTACAGATGGGAGAATGGAGGCCCAGAGAAATTAAATGACTTGCTCAAGGTCACATAGCAGGCAAGGGACAGAGCCAGAATTAGAACTAGCTCCTCTGATTCCCAGGCCAATGGTGTTCTCTCTACCAGGCCAATGCTGCTACTTCTCCAAGGGACAGGATAATCTACAAACAGAACAGTTGACAACTGACTGAATGTAGCTGAAATGGGCATCTCCGGAATTAGGATCGGAGATGTCTGCATTACTTCCCCTCATTGGTTCTCGAGTTTCAACAGTTTCTTTCAACAGTTTCAGTAACACCAACTACTGATGAAAGAGACTTAGATTGTCCCAAACCCGATGCCCTAATGGTGAGCCTACCCCATGGGAAATCAAAGGGAGATTTTCCTGCTTATCCAGAAGTAAACAATCTCCCTGGAGGTGGCACTTTTTCTTATTCGTCTGTCATCTAGGTAATCTCCAAAGTACATTCAATAACCTTCATCTGTATCACTGCCCTCTAGACACTACTCATCTCTTCATATATTCCTGGACAGATTTTGTGGCAGAAGTGGACAAATATCCCACTTTTCATGGTCTAGATAACCCTGTCCAAAGACTTCTCCAACTTGTCTTTCTTCTCCATATTATTGCAGACCGGATTCACTCCGCTGCATATTGCAGCTCACTATGAGAACCTCAACGTGGCCCAGCTACTGCTGAATCGGGGCGCGAGTGTCAACTTCACACCACAGGTACGAACTTGGGCCTCAGTCAGCCAGTCAATCATATTTATTGAGCATTTACTGTGTGCAGTGCACTGTACTAAGGGCTTGGCAGAGTACAATATAACACATGCCCTGCCCACAATGAATTTACAGCCTTAGAGGAGCTGGATGGCTGGTGAGAGTGTTGGGGAGAGGGGGGTTTCTGGCTGCCTGACATCTTAGAAAACTGTTTGCTTGGGAAGAATCCAAGTGCTTCCTGCTTCTCTGGCTGTAGGGATTTCAGGAACAGCTACCAACGAGCTTGGATGGCCCAGCTGAAAAATATTGCCGGAGAATGGCTATGATCTTCTTACTCTTTCCTGTGGGGGTTTTTAACTACCTGCCTCTTGGCTGGCTCCTGCTTTATCTGAAGACACAGAAAGAAAAAAAATCTCTAATGACCCTGTCTTGTAGGGCAAAGTGGTGCGGGTGCCACTGCCTCTGGGAGCCTGGCAGTGCTGGACCTGTTTTCCCCTGTTTCAAGAGCTCCAGCAGCCGCCGTTGCCACACTTAGGGTGATTACCTCTTCGACATCAAGTCTTGGTGTGTTTTGCAATCACCCTTAAGAGACAAGTGGCTTCCTGAGTTAATGAAACCTGGATCAGAGCTGCTGTTCATACCACCTCCCAGCCATCCAGGAGGGAGCAGGGTGGGAGTGTGACGAGAGAGGTCATTGACCCTGCTTCTCTCTAATCTCTCTTCCTCCAGAATGGCATCACGCCCCTGCACATTGCTTCCCGACGGGGGAATGTAATCATGGTGCGACTCCTGCTGGACCGAGGGGCTCAGATAGAAACGAGGACCAAGGTTGGTGGTTGGCCCTGGGCCCCGGCTCCCAGTGCAGGCCAGAGAAATGTGGGCTGGGGAATCTCTGCTTTCAAGGAGGGTCTCAGGACACTCCATCAACTAGCTCAGTGACCTAATTAACTAGGCAATGGGAGCCTGAACAAAACGGTGCATAGCCTAGGACAGTGAGATGGAATGGAAATTAAGCCTGCTCTCGTGGAAACACCTATGCTTCAGACCAATAAGGGCCGGGGGGCAGAAGCATATGTTATCTCAGGGTCTGGGTGACCCTTGACAGTGGAGTTTCATTTTCAGGATGAGCTGACGCCGCTTCACTGTGCTGCTCGGAATGGGCATGTGCGCATCTCAGAGATTCTGCTGGACCACGGAGCCCCCATCCAGGCAAAGACCAAGGTATGTCTGAGTCCCTGCCCAGAGCCATTCAATCGTATTTATTGAGCACTTACTGTGTGTACAGCATTGTACTAAGTGCTTGGGAGAATACAATATAACAATAAACAGACACATTCCCTGCCCATAATGAGCGTACAGTCAGACTAGAGGGAGCTCACAGTCGAGAGCCAAACCCAAATGTGCTTTGGGCCTTTTTCTGTCCTGTGATCTGCACCCAGGTTTCATGAGCAAGACCTCTGAACACCTGAGGGGGTCTCACACCAGGTCCAAGAGGGTCCTGGAAGCCAGAGCTGACCACCTGCCAGTTGGTGGCTGAGTCTGCATCGGCCTCAGTGGCATAAAGTGTCTTTTGCGTGCAGAGCACTGAAATGGGCCCTTGGGGAGCTTGCACAAGAAGGAAATGACTGCGGAAAAACTCTGCTGTAAAGCAGCCAGTGACTAATGCACAATCATTGTGGCCTAGTGGATAGAGCACAGGCCTGAGGGTCAGAAGGATCTGGGTTCAAATCCCGGCTCCACCACGTGTCCGCTGTGTGACCTGGGACAAGTCACTTAACTTATTTCTGCCTCAGTTTCCTCACCTATAAAATGGGGATTAAGATTGTGAGCCCCATGTAGGACAGGGACTGAGTACTGCCTGATTTATTTATATCCACCCCAGCACTTAGAGCTGTGCCTGGCACATAGTAAGCGCTTAACAAGTACCACAATTATTATTATTATTTACTGGGGAAGACAGCAGACATGAATCATTAAAGATACCCTAGTGAAGGGATAGATAAAAATAACAGATTTTTAAGAATACAAAAACCCAACGTTAACAGATAAATACATGAGGGCTGAGTTGGCTGGTGGGATGGCCTGACTGGGAAAGTGAGGGATCCATCAGAAAAACCTCCTGGAGGAGGTGGCTTTAGAGGAAAGTTTTGAAGAAGTGGAAGGATGTGGTTTGGCGAAGCGGAGGTAGGAAGAGTGTGTCCAGGCAGGGGAAATGGAGTGAGCAATGGATCAGAAGTCGGAGAGTCCAGAGTGAGCAATAGTAAGGGGGTGTTGATTGGGAGAGGGAAAGCTGGGCTGCTGCAAGAGAAGAGAACAGATAGGTAAAAGGGAGCCTGTTTCTAGGGAGTCTTAGAGCCAATGTTCAAACATTGTGTTTCCTATGTGCTAAGTACTGGGGTCTGGACAAGATAGTCATATCCGACCCATTCTGAGCCTCACTGGGGATTCACAATCCAAGAGGTGGGGCGAGCAGATACCCATTTTACAGATTAAGAAACTGAGGCCCAGAGAGTCTAATTGATGTCACACAGTAGGCTAGGGGCAGAGCCAGGATAGAAATTTGGGTCTCCTGACGCCACGGTCTTTCAACTAAGTCACACAGCCTAAGACGTTTTGTTTAATGCAAGAAGGACTGGAAACTTTTAGGAGGGATGCAATGCCTTCCAATCTGTGTTTTAGAGAGATGACCTCGCACCTAGTAGTAGCATGGGGCAGTCTGGATTCCTTCACCTTTTTGACCTTTCCCCACACTCCCTCTCTCCTCTCCTTCAAGATCTGTTGCTGTGGTTTGGGAGGGCACAGAGGGTCATCCAGATGGACACTTTGCAGGACAACCACACATGATCTATTTTATCATTCATCTCCTGGTTCCTGAGGGTTCATAGCCCCAGCCAAGGCAGCCGGTAGGAAGCTCACCTAATTCCTCAGTACTTTCAGGCAAAGCAGCATGGCCTAGTGGATTAGAGCATCCCTGGGAATCAGAAGGACCTGGGTTCTAATCCCGGCTCTGCCACTTGTCTGCTATGTGACCTTGAGCAGGTCACTTAACTTCTCTTTGCTTCAGTTACCTCATCTGTAAAATGGGGATTACTTCTGTGAGCCCCATGTGGGTCATGGACCATGTCCAACCTGATTACCTTGCATCTAACCCAGCACTTAGTACAGTGCCTGGCACATAGTAATCGCTTAACAAATACCATAAAAAACACCACAAAAAAACAGAAGCCTTGTGCTGATCTCCATTTTTGCACCTAAGAGGTGCTGTTCCTGGGTCTCCCTGTAAGCTCTGCCTCTATCGAGCCAGAGGAATTGGATTAGGCACCCACCTCTGTGAAAACAAAAGTGTGATTCTGTTCTTCAGTTTAGTGTGATTCACCGCAGCTTCAACAGAATCCTCTATTTCTTGGATTATGAAAATTGGTCCTCTGAGTAATCCTCTTTTCACAGACAACGAGGCAATGTTAGTGGTATTTCCTAACTCTCTGACTTTCACCATAATGAGGAGCTGCCTGAGAAGTGGGAATATATAGAAAGGGTCTCTGTGTGTAGGGGATGGAGAAATGGCACCCCACAGGACTAGTTCATTGCCCTGAAGCACCATGGTGTTTACCTGAAGTTTCTGTTGTTTGCCCCAACACAGAATGGCTTGTCCCCAATCCACATGGCGGCTCAGGGAGACCATCTCGACTGTGTCCGACTCCTGCTTCAGTACAACGCAGAGATAGATGACATCACCCTGGATCATCTAACTCCGCTCCACGTCGCAGCCCACTGTGGCCATCACAGGGTGGCCAAGCTCCTTTTGGATAAAGGGGCCAAACCAAACTCTCGGGCTCTGGTGAGTGGCAAGCAGGTGGGGAGGCTAGGGCATCGGGCCTGAGTCTGGCCCTGATGATGAAGACCCCAAATCTGGGGTGCCATTCAGCGTCACAATCACAGGGGCATTTTTTGAAACAGTCACATGAATTTGTCTTCGTGAGGACCTTCTGAGTCCTTGTAGTGAAAAATGCAGCACAAAATTCAATGAAAGGTAATATTATAGATGAACAGTCTTCTTTGGGGTGTAAGCCTCATTGGTGGGATGCAATTGACAGCTTGCCAGGCCAGCGGAGCAATTGCCTGTTGCTTTTCTGCTTTGAAAACTGTAGCAAACCACAGGCAGCTCTGGCCAGGCCTGGCAGATCTGCTGCTCTGGGTTCTCTGCCCCCCTCCAAACTCCAGGGTAACTTTTGAGTATCCTAGAATGGCCACAAGAGTTGGAGAATTCACGTTCACATCAGTGGGGGTGACGTTTAGGCTGGAGCAGGCATTTTGATGGACTGGGCGGAACTGGGGTTGTGGTGGGAGGAGGCGGGAGGCAGCAGGCCTATGCTGATCCTGCCCCCAAAGGTCTCCACAACTCCCAGACCACAGGGAAAGACCCAGGCTGAGGTGACTACCTCAACCTCGATTTGAATGTCCAGGGCAACCCCGGGAGTTATCAAAGCCACCGTGAGGGTCCAAGATTCAGGCTGGAATCAGCCACTGGAAGCCTAATTTCTGCCCGTGAATGATCCTCTGGACCCTGTTGGGGCATTGCTGAAATCTGCTGGGAAGAGTCTGATAAGGCTGGCAGTTACACTACCAGCGGCAGCCATTTATAACAGCATGCTGAAGTGGGAGGGGGAAGTCAGACCTGCCTCGGAAAGGTGGATCATTGAAATTCATAGACGGAACAAAATAAAATTAGTCGTCTAGTTATTAAATTTTAATGCTAAAAATGAAAGGGTTGGTGCTGCAGAGGATACACGTGAATCAGTCCATTCATTTTTAACTTGAATTCCAATGACAACTCTAAGGAAAGGGCTTCTGGAGTCATCAACGGGCTCTCATTCATGGCCCCACCCTGAGCCACTCGTGGGCCATGGTGTGGCCGGGAACCAGCCCTGCTCCAGATTTTCCTTGACTCTGTTCCTGAGGGTGTGCCCCCTTTCTCTGGTGTTGCAGAATGGCTTCACCCCCTTGCACATTGCCTGTAAGAAGAACCACATCCGGGTGATGGAGCTGCTGCTCAAGACCGGGGCCTCCATCGATGCGGTCACAGAGGTAGGCTGGCTGACAGACAGGACAATGGGGCTTCCCTTCTCTGCTTCTTCCCTCCTCCCTCTCCTCCTCCTCCCTCCCCCAGCCTGAAGTCTGTCATCCTGGGCCCCCTCATTCCACATTACCCTTGGGGACATGCAGGTGATGACAGGAAGGGGTGAGAGGTGGGAGAACAGAGGAACCACCAAGGCCAAGAACAAAGGACAAGTGGTAGGTAACCCTTCTTATTAGGAAGAGAACTTCTAAGGGTTAAAGAGAGCAAAAGTGACACTAGAATGACTTTTCTCTGGTACTGTTTTTTGAGAAACTGCCCTGTCTTGTTAATATCATTTACTTGACAGTTTCTTCTGAAACCATTCTGAGGGAGGAAGCGTTAGGCATAGTCTTCTGACCTCTTTGTTGCCATTCTCATTCACAGTTGTTTACTAGGTGCCATACTGGATGCCAGGCACCATGAGTCAAGGCTTTGGGAAAATCCAATGAAAATGAGCAAACAGGGTCCTTACCCTCACAGAACTACCAATCTAAAACTGAGGGACAGCCCATGGGCTCCTCTCATGGGCTCCAGTCCACCTCTCAAAAATGAAGTCCATAACAGACACATTGAATAAGGCACTCAGAAACAGTTCAAACACTGAACAGGTTTCCTGGGGCCAACCGCCTCTTCAGGGCCCCACGGCATACACTAGTTTATCCACGTTCTCATTCGAGGGACAGGTCCCGTGGCTGGCTGTCCCATGCCTGGATCCCATGGATGGCTCCTGTCATGCTACCTGATGGACAGATTCTACAACTGGCTACTGTCATGCTCCCTGATGATGTCCCATAGCTGGCTCCTGCCAGGCTCCCTGATGGACACATCCCATGGCTGGCTCCTATTTGGCTCCCTGATGGACACATCCCATGGCTGGCTCCTATCATACTCCCTGATGGACAGGTCTCATGGATGGTTCCTATCATACTCCCTGATGGACAGGTCCCATGGCTAGCTCTTATCAGGCTCCTTGAAGGATAGATCTCGTGGCTGGCTGCCATAGTGTTTCCTGATGGGCAGGTCCCATGACTGGCTCCAGTCATGTTCCCAGGACCCAGGGGTGAAGGAACAGACTCCCTTCAAGGAGGTGATGGTCATATGCTGCATCATGTCAGGCCATGACCCATGACCTCCAGAAACAGAATGACGTTGGGCTGTAAGGGACAGGTTCTGCTCACCTAGTCTTTTGTCCTGTAAGTGGGGAACTACGTGCCTGCCCTTATACATCTCTATTGTGTGTTCACAGTCTGGACTGACTCCCCTGCATGTAGCTTCCTTCATGGGGCACCTGTCCATTGTGAAGATCCTCCTGCAGCGGGGAGCGTCCCCGAACGTCTCCAATGTGGTGAGTCCCCAGGGAGGGGCACAGATTGCCCTCAGTTTTGGGATGACGGGCACCTCATCTTCAGGAGACGAGAGAAGCTCTAATTGGCTTTCCTAGGACCTCCTCCCTTGACATTTTCTGAACAATGGAGACCTGTAGGTATTTACTTTCTTCCTCATTAAGCTCCTTAAAGTCTCTAAGCTTCAGAGTCGAGTCAAAATAAAAGGTGAGGGTGATGCAGAAAGAAACTTGCTTGGGAGCAGTAAGCCTGAGCTTTCATGTATTGTACCTGAACATGCATTTATATTCTGTTCATTTCCAAGTGTTCAATAGCCCTTGGGATTCAATTCATAGTGCTCATAGTGCCTCTCCTGCTCACCTGCCCAAGCAGGTCCCATGCACTTGAAATATCTATGATGTGTGTGTGCACACACACACACACACAAATACACATACACACACTCCCACCAAGAAAGAGCTGCCAGCTGGGGGAATTCTGCCTCTCGGGATCTAATGCACTGAGAAAGTCTAAACTGTGTTATCTGTCCTTTGTGTGAGTCCCATGGAAACCCAAAGTATATAAGCCCTTTTGTTGTTTTCCCCATTCAGAAAGTAGAGACCCCACTGCACATGGCAGCCAGAGCCGGGCATACTGAAGTGGCAAAATATTTGCTCCAGAACAAAGCCAAAGTCAACGCCAAAGCCAAGGTGAGTTTAAGAGAAAAGAGGAAGCTTTTAGGCAATACTTCATCAGTATTATAAACTACTTCTGAGGAGGTTTTGGAAACAAGGCCTAGAACTAAGGTGTGGGGTCAGTTTCCTCAGGACTAAAGAGGTCACTCTCTTCCCTCCTCTTAACCAAGGTAGGCACAACAGCCAGCTTCTGCTTCCCAAGCATTGCTTAGCCAGTTCAGGGCTCTTCTCCTATAGAAAACCCATTCTTTCCCGGGCCCATGACTCACTCCTGTGACTGCCACTGCAGGTGTCTCTTGTAAATTCTAGAAGGCTGGTAATAGTCTGGGGTGGAATGTGACTAGAGGGATGATGACACTGGGCTAGAGAAGTATTAACATAATTCAAACCTGGGATGACCTTGGTCCAAGATGGGGGCTCTTCCTAATGCTTAAGGAAACAGAGCACAGGCCTGGGAGTGAGAAGAACCTAGGTTCTAACCCCAGCTCTGCCACTTGTGTGCTGTGTGATCTTAGGCAAGTCACTTTACTTCTTTGTGCCTCAGTTCTCTCATCTGTAAAGTAGGGATTAAGGCTGTGAGCCCCATGTGAGACAGGGACTGTGTACAGCCCGATTTGCTTGTATAAAAATAATAATGATGGCATTTATTAAGCGCTTACTATGTGCAAAGCACTGTTCTAAGTCCTGGGTAGGTGACAAGGTGATCAGGTTGTCCCACATGGGCTCACAGTCTTCATTCCCATTTTACAGATGAGGTAACTGAGGCCCAGAGAAGTGAAGTGACTTGCCCAAAGTCACACAGCTGGCAAGTGGCAGAGCCGGGATTTGAACCCATGACCTCTGACTCCAAAGCCCGTGCTCTTTCCACTGAGCCATGCTGCTTCTCTATCCACCCCAGCGCTTAGTACAGTGCCTGTTGCACAGTAAGTGCTTAACAAATACTGCAATTATTATTAATATTAATGGAGGAAGAAGTTCTTTAGGAATTCAGACAAATGGAGGAAAGAAAATGAGGAGGCTTTTGCTGCTGGCCTGGGCAGGATGGGGCTTCACTCAAATTTTATGAAATCAAGGGGGTGGGATGGTGGGTGATGGGGAGGGGCATCTTTGCGTTGCAGCTGTTCTGTGAACTCCAGGAAAGCCCAACTGGATGATTTATTTTGGTCTCTACGATGAGCTGTCCAGTTTGGCGGCCCTGATCCCATCAAGCCAGGCTCTGGCAGAGACCAGTAGCCCACGTGCCAAAGTGGATGTTTTGGGACGTGGCTCCCCGAGGGCTCCTTCCTGGCTCCTTCCTGGCTCTGAGGGGGCTCGGCGGCCAGCCCAGAGCACGATGTTCGAGTCTGTCTCTCTGCTCCCTCCTCAGGATGACCAGACTCCTCTACACTGTGCCGCCCGCATCGGCCACACCAACATGGTCAGGGTTTTACTGGAAAATGGCGCTAATCCCAACCTGGCCACCACAGCTGGCCACACTCCCCTGCACATCACGGCACGAGAGGGCCACGTGGAGACTGCCCTGGCCCTGCTGGAAAAGGAAGCCTCCCAGACTTGCATGACCAAGGTACGGCTCTCCTAGGCAGTTGGACCCCAGGCCTGGCTCACAGGATGGAATGGATATCCTCTGCTGGCCATAGTCTCTGCAATATGGACTGTATTCAACTTATCTATGCCTCAGTTTCCTCACCTTTTCTCCCTTACACTGTGAGTCCCATGTGGGACAGCAACTGTGTCCAACCTGATTATCTTGTATCTGCCACAGGGCTTAGTACAGCGCGTGGTGCATAGAAAGTGCTTAATGAACCATTAAAAAAAAATTTACAGTCCAAACCCAAGGGAATCTCAGTAGGTTCTTCTCAGTAAGTTCCTAGTGGATAGAGCAGCACAGGCCTTGGAGCCAGAAGAACCTGCATCCTAATCCTGGCTCTGCCATTTTTTCACTTTGTGACCTTGGACAAGTCACTTCATTTCTCTGGGCCTCAGTTACCTCATCTGTAAAATGGGAATTAAAACTGTGAACCCCATTTGGGACAGGGACTGTGTTCAACCTGATGATCTTGTACCTGCCCCAGCACTTAGGACAGTGCTTGACGCATAATGAGCAGCATGGCATAGGGGTAGAACATGGTCCTGGGAGTCAGAAGGTCATGGGTTCTAATCCCAATTCCGCCACTTGTCTGCTGTGTGACCTTGGACAAGTAACTTCACTTCTCTGGGCCTCAGTTACTTCATCTATAAAATGGGGATTGAGACTGTGAGTAGTACGTGGGACAGGGACTGTGTCCAACCTGACTTGTTTGTATCCATCCAGCGCTCAGTACGGCGCCTGGCATATAGTAAGTGCTTAACAAATGCCATAATTATTATTATTAATTATTATTAACAAATATCATCATTATTATTATTATTGTTATCACTGCACCAAGTGCTTGGTAGAGTACAACAGAGTTGTTAGACACATTCCCTGCCCACGACAAGCTTACAGTCCAGAGCTGATTGACTGATTTCCCTCTCGATGCAGGGAGGTCAGTGTGATGGCATAGGCCATGTCTCCAGGGGGCTGATGTTCTGTGTTTCCCCTTAGAAAGGATTTACCCCCCTCCACGTGGCTGCCAAATACGGGAAGGTAAATGTGGCTGAATTGTTGCTGGGCCGAGATTCCCATCCAAATGCAGCCGGAAAGGTGAGTTGGAACTTTGCCAGGGCAGAGGGAAGGAAGGCCTGTTTTTACTCTCTGGCTTCCTGCATCAAACAGCAGGCGGGCAGTGGGGCAAGCAGGGAAGAGCCTTTGTTAAAGCAAAGCTCTTAATAATAAAGGTTGCTTGCGAAGAGAGGGCACCCTGCTCTTGAGCTGTTATAGAGGCTCTCTAAGCCTCTAGCCACTAGAATCCCTAACTGGTTTTGATTTTTTTTTTTTCTGTCTGCAGAATGGCTTGACTCCTCTGCATGTTGCTGTGCATCACAACAACCTGGAGATCGTGAAAATGCTTCTGCCCCGAGGAGCTTCTCCACACAGCCCTGCTTGGGTGAGAGGCCCCTGCCCTCCTTGGACCCCCAGGGCTCTAATGATGAGAACAGTGATCGGTGTTTAGGTTTACTAAACGTGCCCCCTGAATTACACAATTTGAACCTGAAAGGCTGCTGCTGGGCTGGGAATAGAGGCAGATTTCTCTGTGCTACTGGAGCTGACTGGGACTCTTCAGGGAATGAAAATATTTATGGACAGAGTGAGGTTAAGCGGCATGGCCTAGAGAAAAGAGCAAGCCTGAGAGTCAGAAGTCATGGGTTCTAATCCCGGCTCCACCACTCGTCTGCTGTGTGACCTTGGGCAAGTCAGTTAACTTCTCTGTGCCTCAGTTCCCTCATCTGTAAAATGGGGATTAAGACTGTGAGCCCCATGTGGGACAACCTGATTACTTTGTATCTACCCCAGTGCTTAGAACAGTGCTTGGTACATAGTAAGCGCTTAACAAATGCCAACATTATTATTATTATTATTATCTAGGTTCTAATTCCAGCTCTGCCACTTGACTGCTGTGTGATCCAGGGCAAATCACATAACTCTCTGTGCCCCAGTTTCCTTATTTGTAAAATGAGGGTTCCATACCTGTTGTCCACTTACTTAGACTGTGAGCCCCATGTAGGATAACCTGTTTATCTCTCATCTGCCCCAGTGGCTGGTACAGGAGCTGAGCACATTGTAAATACTTAACAACTATTATTATTATTATTTGTGAATTGGAAAATGAAATATTTGCCTGAAAAGTGCTACAAAGATATACTCTAGGATTTCCCACACTCTGTCCCTCTAAGTGACAGTACTGTGGCCTAGTGGAAAGAACACAGACTGGGAGTAACAGGGCCAGGGTTCTAATCCTGCCTCTGCATACTTGCCTGCTGTGTGATCTTGAGCTAGTCACTTAACTTCTCTGTGCCTCAGTTTCCTCAATCAGTAAAATGGGGATTAAACACCTCTTCTTCCCACCTCTTAGCCTGTGGATCCTATGTGAAGGGAGAAACTGTGTCTAATCTGCTTATCCTATCTTACCTCAGCACTTAGTACAGCATTTGGTAAATAGCAAGCATTTAACTATTCCACAGTTATGATCATTATTATCCATTTTAATCTTGGACTATTTTGGGAACCTGAGGTAAAGAGGTGGTAAAGGACCCGCCCAGGGCCAGACTGTGGCCTATTTTGCACCTAATGGCAGGTTGTAAAAACTTTACAGAACTTTTTTCTTTATGGCCTCTGATGGTATCTGACTATTTTGCCTGCACTCATTAGGGAGGTTGATGCTAGTACTTTGTGTAGTAATTCTACAGGTAAGAGCTGAAAATTGTTAAGCTGAGGTCACTGAGGGCAGGGAATATGTCTACCAAATGTGTTGCACTGGACTCTCCCATTCACTTAGTACAGTGTTGGGCACACATTAAGCACTCAATAAATGCCATTTATTGATTGACTGAAGTTGTTTTAATGAGCTTTGTCTCCTGTAAGAGTTTGGGATTGAGTCTTTCCTGATTGCCCAAGTGATTTACATGATTTTTTTAATGGTACTTGTTAAGCTCTTACCATGTACGAAGCTCTGTTCTAAGTGCTGGGGTAGATACAATTCAATCAGGTTGGACTCAATCCCTGTCCCACATGGGAATCCCAGTATAAGTGATTGACAGTTGTGGGCCAGGGATACTGATAGGTCTGGCCCATTCCCCTCCCAGATAACAACTGTGGGATTTGTTAACAATAACTATGTGCCCATCACTAGGCTAAGCACTGGGGTAGACACAAGATAATCAGATTGGGCACAGTCCCTGCCCCACCTGGGGCTCATGGTCTATGGGGCAGTCTGTACTCTGGGGACCATCCTGTACCCTCTCAGGGTGGCAGTGAGATAGAAAAAGACAGGGCCAAGAAAAGTCCAAAATGCAATCTAATTTGCACCCTTTATTCACCCCTCCTACAGCCCCACCAGTCAGTCAGTCAATCAGATTTATTGAGTGCTTACTGAGTGCAGAGCACTGTACTAAGTGCTTGAGAGAATACAATATAGCAATATAACAGTCACATTCCCCTCCCACAACAAGCTTACAGTCCAGAGCGGGAGACAGACATTAATATAAGTAAATAAAATTACAGGTATGTACATAAGTGCTGTGGGGCTGGGGCAAGGGATGAATAAATGGAGTAAGTCAGGGCAAAGCAGAAGGGAGTGGGAGAAGGGGAAAGGAGGGCTTAGTCAGGGACGGTCTCTTGGAGACTTTGAAGTTGGGGAGAGTACTGGGGACTTTGTAGTTGGGGAGAGTAATTGTCGGATATGAAGAGGGAGGGCATTTCAGGCCAGAGGCAGGACGTGGGAGAGAGGTTGGTGGTGAGGGAGAAAGGCTCAAAGTACAGTGGGAAGATTAGCATTAGAGGAGTGAAGTGTGTGGGCTGGGTTGTAGTAGGAGAGTAGTGAGGTGAGGTTGAAGGGGGCAAAGTGATTGGCACACTTACACACATTCATTTACACACTCACTCACTCACTCTCTGCCCTAGGGTGCTGTACTGTTGAGCAACAGGCCCGATCATGCCATGTGGAGCATTCATCACTGTGAAGATGCTGACTTACTCTTGCCTCCCAAAATAAAGATGTTGGGCCCCCTCCCCCTCACTCCCCCACTTATATAAAAGAATAGGAGCCAGGTTCATGATATTTAAAGAGCACTGGATCCTAGTACAAACTATGTGCAGATGGATTTTGTTTCCATGGCAAAACACTTTCAGAAGTTGAGTCTGGCAATTTGTGGAATTACACATGCAAATTTGCATGCAAGGAAAATAGGCTTTTTTAAAAAAAATTACAAATTTGATGCTAATGCCGATTGAAGTTGAGGAAGGCTTTCTCACGTGCATTCACTCTGGTGCTTGGATGTTCTGAAAGAAGGGCACGGAAATTCTGAGAGGCCCTTACCTGTTCTCTTTCCTGAACCTTATCCCGTTCACTTAATGATGGGAAAGTCCAACTTCCTTATTGCCTCAGATCAACTGGCCTAAACAGAGTCCCTCATCTCCCACCATTTAGTATGGGGAAAATCTCCGGGGGCCCATTTTTGGATGAAGATATCTTAGCACGCGGGGGCTACTACTAGAGCTAGCCAGGGATCTGAGCAGGAGGAGGGGCTCTCATCCTCACGAGATCTTCTCCCTCCCGCCCTGTAACTGGAAGCCCACAGTTGCTGGTTCTTCTCACTCTGCTGCCTTAGCTAGCCTTAAATGGTGCAACCACAACCACAGCCCACCCCTTCCAAAGCACATTCATTGCTCTCGCAGGTTTACTGTACCAGAACAGCTGGCCGCCTCAGTACAGAGTGATAAGCACCAGCCAGCAGTTACGTACCTATCCTTATCCTCTCCCGTTTCCCCATCTGTAATTTGTTTTAATGCCTGTCCCCACCTCTAGACTGCAAGCTTCTTTTTATGGTATTTGCTAATCGCTTACAAAGTATCAAGCACTGTTCCAAGCGCTGCGGTAGAATCAGGTGAGTCAGGTTGGACGCTGTCCCTTTCGCACATGGGGCTCACAACTAAAGGAGTAGGACTTAATCCCCATTTTACAGTTGAGGAAACTGAGGCACAGAAGTTACGTGACATGACCATGGTCATGCAACAAGCAATTGGCAGTGCCAAGGTGAGAACCCAGGTCTTCTGATTCCAAAGCCTGTGCTCTTTCTACTAGGCCATGCTACTTCTCACAGCCTCACTGCTTCTCCTTGAGGATGGGGATCTCATCAGCCAACTTGTATTGTATTAAAGAAGCAGCGTGGCTCAGTGGAAAGAGCCCGGGCTTTGGAGTCAGAGTTCACGGGTTCAAATCCCGGCTCCGGCAATTGTCAGCTGTGTGACTTTGGGCAAGCCACTTAACTTCTCCGTGCCTCAGTTACCTCATCTGTAAAATGGGGATGAAGACTGTGAGCACCCCCGTGGGACAACCTGATCACCCTGTAACCTCCCCAGCGCTTAGAACTTAGAACAGTGCTTTATGCATAGTAAGTGCTTAATAAATCCTATCATTATTATTACTACCTCATGTTCATAATATAGTTCTCTGCACACAGTAAGCACTCAGTAAATGCCATTCATTGATGGACTTTTTATGGCATTTGTTAAACACTTTCTACATGTCAGGCACTGTACTAAGTGCTGAGGTAGATACAAGATAATCGGGGTTGGACACAGTCCCTGTCCCACATAGGGCTCAGAGTCTTAATCCCTATTTGCAGATAAAGTAACAGAGGCATGGAGAAGTTTTGTGACTTTTCCAAGGTTATACACCAGATTAGTGGCAGAGCTGGGATTAGAACCCAGGTCATAATTGATTGGGTCAAAGAGGGTATGGTAGTTACTGCCGACTGACCTACTAGAATGCAGCATTTCTGGGTTATGGGGCAATACTGATCAAATATCTCTGTGCCCCTCATTCTATGTTAGTCACCAAAGTGAGTGGCAAGAGGAAAGGAGATGGGGCATGGATTGATTGTACCAGCATCCATTTTCAGCAATAGGCTTATTTACTCCTGCACGATGATAGCAGGTGTCTCTAGCAAGAGGATGGGCAGGTGGTAAATGGCATAATTTGAGGATGTAAACTAATCCGATAGCAAATAGTGTGTTAAAACACCTGTCTCTAACTGCGAGGCCCAAATTGTTATTACGGTGGGTGCCGTTGTCTATAACCGTAAAGCATTTATTGAACCCCAGTCCTGTGCAAGATGCGGCCCGGAACATCAAACTAGAAAGGATACCTGAGCAGAAGCAGGATGGTTGAGATCCAGGATGCATTTGGTACTACAGTGTTTCCCCACTCCTCAAGAACCTCCAGAGGTTGCCCATCCACTTCCACATCAAATAGAAACTCCTTACCATCAGCTTTTAAGCAATCCATCACCTGCCCCCTCCTACTTTACATCGCTGCTTTCCTACTACAACCTAGCCCGCACACTTCCCTCCTCTAATGCTGACCTACTCCCGAACCTCAACCTCGTCTATCTCGCCACCACCTCTCATCTACATCCTGTCTCTGGCCTGGAATGCCCTCCCTCTTCATATACAACAGATGATCACTCTCCCCACCTTCAAAGTCTAATTGAAGGCACATCTCCTCCAAGAGACCCTTACTTCCTCTTCTCCCACTCCCTTCTGCATTGCCCTTGCTTTTGGATTTGCACCCTTTATTCATGCCTCCCAATGTTGTACTCTTCCAAACACTTAGTACAGAGCTCTATCCAAAGTCAGCGCTCAATAAATACTATTGATTCATAAATGCCATCGATTGATTCTGTCAGTGGGTGACTGTGTGATTGACTTTGTTGCTCCTTACAGAATGGCTACACCCCTTTGCACATCGCTGCCAAACAGAACCAAATGGAGGTTGCTGGTCATCTACTGCAATATGGAGGCTCGGCCAATGCAGAGTCCGTGCAAGGAGTGACTCCCCTTCACCTCTCGGCCCAAGAGGGTCACGCCAACATGGTTGCCTTGCTACTCTCCAAACAAGCCAACGGCAATCTGGGGAACAAGGTGATTGATGCAGTCTCTGGCCGGCTCGTGCTGGGTACCCTAGTGACCCCTCGCTCAGTGGCTCTGGGGTGGTTCTGAGGGCCGGGACAATTGAACCAAATCCTTTCAGTCAGGTTGGGACGGTATGACCCTTTTCAACTGAACACCCCACGTGGCACTCTGCATTATTAAGGGTAAATCCAAGGGTCCTGATAAGGTTAGAATCAACAGGTTGCCCTGAGGGTCATTGTTGCCATATGATCAAAACTTTCCCTTTGGAAAAGAAAAGGAGCTCAAGCTGTAATGATGGAGCCCAAGAATTTGCCTTTGGGGGTTTAATGGGAACTGGGTTGACAGCTGCTTTTGTGTTGGAGTCTCGTGTTCTCTGTTGTACTGTTTTGAGGCAGTGAAATTGGAAGCTAATAATAATGACGATGATCAACTTTAGCACTTGAATAACAGTCAGCCAATATGAACTTATCCACACATCACCCACACAAGGAAGGTTTTGGGGGAGCCTTCCCAGGAATCATTTGAGAAGGCAGGGATGTAAATAAATGGCTCTCTTCATCTTAACTGGAGAAGACTTCTGCCCGGGTTGATCTGAGCACTGATAAGGCCTCTCTCTTTCTCTCTTTCAGAGCGGACTCACTCCTCTCCATCTTGTCGCCCAGGAGGGCCACGTCCCCGTGGCCGATGTTCTGATCAAGCACGGAGTCACTGTGGATGCCACCACGCGGGTAACACACTAGCCCGGGCTTCTGCCCATGTGCCCTGCACTCACCCCCTTGCCGGGTCATGCTCTCTACCCCAGCAACCTTGCTCGGACATGCCGTGCCAGAAGCAGTGCCCAAACCCAGAGCTCACTCTCGTCACATTTTGTGGTTCTGGTGATGCTGGGGGTTTTCACACTCAGCTCTCAGCCCTTCTGGTTGGCATTATTGAAAACCAAACCTATGTCTTCTACTGGGGCATTTTGTTTAAAATGTGGATTCCAAAACCTTAAAGAGGAATTGTTGAGCAGAGCATGGAGGAGGAGAAGCGCGGACGTTGTGGAGGCTATGTGGTGTGGTGCTGGGGACTACCCGCCCTAGGATTTATGGTCAATGGCCCAGGACCCAGGCCTCATCAGTCGGCCCTTCCTCACCCTGCATAGCAGGGGAGGCCCACGGCAATGGTTGGGTAGCCCCATTTAGACTGTAAGCTCGTTGTGGGCACGGAATGTGTCTTATATATTGTTGTATTGTATTCTCCCAGTCCTTTGCACACAGTAAGCTCTCAATAAATGCAACTGACTGATTGACTGAGGCCTAAGAGGCAATGGAAGAGTACTTCCAGCGCTGAACCAGTTTGTCCAAGGCCTGGGGTGGAATGAACAGTTCCCAGTGTTTGCATGCTACCCTCAGCTGGGCAGTGAACCCCTGGGCTCATCTTAAAGCTGTTGGAGAGTGTCCAACCTGATTATCTTTAGAAGCAGTGTCGTCTAGTGGATAGAGCATGCTCCTGGAAGTCAGAAAGACTTGGGTTGAATGCTGGCTCTGCCACTTACCTGCTGTGTGACTTTGGCAAGTCACTTCACTTCTCTGTGCCTGTTACCTCATCCATAAAATGGGGATTCAGACATGAGGGGACACGAACTCTGTCCAACCTGATCAGCTTGTATCTACTCCAGCACTTAGTATGGTGCCTGGCACATAGTAAGTGCTTAACAAATACCATAAAAGGTGTTCTTGGAAGAACCGCTTGTCACCCCTACACCTTACTGCCTTGCAGATGGGGTACACCCCTCTCCACGTGGCCAGCCATTACGGAAACATCAAGCTTGTGAAATTTCTTCTGCAGCACCAAGCGGATGTCAACGCAAAAACCAAGGTACGGAAAACCCTCTTGGTGGCTACTTGTCAAAACGACCAAGGGCAGGCGTGGATCACAGCGCTAGGGTGCAACCCTGGGATACAGCCCTGGAGCACAGTTCTAGAACACAGTTCTTTGGGGCAGCCCTGGGCACAGTCTAGAACATAGCCCTGGGGTACAGTTCTAGAACCTAGGCCTGGGACACAACCACCAGGAGCATTGTGGGTTCTCTGGCAGTGCAAGCTTTAAACATCTGTTTTTGAAGCCGCTTCTGGCAGAGGCACTGGGGGCCTGCAGATCTCTGGGAGTGGTGGGATGGTTGGTATATGTGAGTCAGACTCATTCAAGAAAAACCATAGCCATTTTTCACTCAGTTAACACGGACTTGTCATGTTTGATGAAATGTGGGCCATAAATGGCAGTGATTGAGCCCCTAAAAATTCCTAGAAGGGGCTCAGGGGCAGAGGGTGGAAGGTGGAGGGAGAGTCTGGGCAGCTCTTCCCAACTTTTCACTGTAGCTCCTACTTCCGTCCTGAAGTTACTGACTTGTCTGCCTTGAACCGTTCTTCTCCAACCCACCTGCTTCTGCCCTATCTCTTTTCATTCCTGTTCCCCTCAGTGAACTCCTCACCTGGCCATCTTGGTATCTCCCTACCTGCATGGAGATCTCCCTTTTCCTTCATGATTCTTTTTTCCTCCATTTTTCCTCCCTCCCCCTCTCTCCTTCACACGCACACTCTCTCTCTCTTACCTCCACAACACTTTAAGAAGAGAAGCAGCATGGCCTAGTGGATAGAGCAGGGGCCGGGCTTCAGAAGGCCATGGGTTCTAATCCTGCTCTGTCACTTGTCTTCTGGGTGACCTTGGACAAATCACTTAACTTCTCTGTATCTCAGTTCCCTCATCTGTAAAATGGGAATTAAGACTGTGAGCTGAGAAAAGAACTGTGTCCAACCCGATTATCTTGTCCCACCCCAGCGCTTAGAGTCTGGCACATAGTAAGTGTTTAACAAATACCATAATAATAATTATTATTATTATTAATAAATATATATCTGTAATTTTAATCTCCATTTCCCCCTCTATATTGTAAGCTCCTTGTGGGAAGGGGGTGTGTCTACTAAATCTGTTATATTGTACGCTCCCAAGTGCCTAGTCTAGTGGTCTGCTCTCAGTAACTGCTCAATAAATATGATCAATAGATTGATCTATTTCCCTTTTCCTGGTCTTTCCTTTGTTGGTCCCTCCTTTCTCTATCTCACCCTTTTTTTTCCCCTCACTGAAGGAATGAAAGAAAGAGAGGAAGAAATGAGGTCTATAAAAATGATCACTTTTATCAGGTGGGAGGGAAGGGTAGTACAGAGGTGGTGATAATGTCCACCTAGTTCCCACTTCTCATGGATTAAACACAGAGATTCCTGCGATTTTAGAAGCATAATAAGCAGAAGGTCATAGGTTCTAATCCCGGCTCCACTGCTTGTCTGCTGTGTGACCTTGGGCATATCACTTCACTTCTCTGTGCCTCAGTTACTTCATCTGTAAAATGGGGTTGAGACAGTGAGCCCTATGTGTGACAAGGGACTGTGTCCAACCCGATTTGCTTGTATCCACCCCAGCGCTTAGTACAGTAGCCACACAGCAAGTGCTTGAAAAATACCATTATTATTATTCTTCAATAATCACAGCTTCCATTGATGAGAACCATCTAGACCTTCTGCTCACCAACATCCCCTATGGTCTCAGCTCCCTTAAAATGTCTTCCCCTTGGGTATGGCACAGATCCTGACTGATGTGTCTTAATCAAATCCTGAAAATCTCCTTCCCTTCCTTTGCAGCTAGGTTACACACCCCTACACCAAGCAGCCCAACAAGGTCATACAGATATTGTCACCTTGCTGCTAAAAAATGGAGCTTCCCCCAACGAGATCAGCTCGGTAAGTATTCTGGATTTACTGGCTCGGGCAGCTCTCATCTCCAGAAACCGGTTTTTTGGGTTGTTGTTGTTGCTACAAGTTGATTTCTCACCTTGCCATTCTTTCCCTCCATACCTACTCTCTTCAGTGGTATCTGAGAAGTTTGAGCTTCTAACATTGTTTCATGACAAAGTTATAAAGACACAGGGGAGAAGATCAGAGACAACACTGCTTCTGGGTCTTCAGCATACATAGAGAGGCTTCTTATACTTCCTCAATCTCCTCTAATGATCCCCTGACTTCCCATCAGGACTGTAAGCCTCTTTAGGACAGGGATTATGTCTTCTAACTCTATTGCAGTCTTCCAAAGAACAGTGTTCCACACATAGTGGGCACTCAATAAATTATATTGATTGATTGATTCTCTTTCCAAGCAAGGTGCTTCTTTTATTAAACTTCCTCTCCTCTCTGTCTCGCTGTCTTTTAGACACACACACACTCTCTCTCTCTCTCTCTCTCTCTCTCTCTCTCTCTCTCTCTCTCTCTCTCTCTCTCTCTCACATCTAGCCCTTCCCAGAGAGTTTGATACTTTTGAATAAGATATTAGAATAAATTCAATATCAAACAGAATTGATCAGTATGGACTAATGGGTTGTCTCCCCAGATTTGTCTGAATTTCTAGTAATCTTAGTCTTCATAACTTTTCAGAATGGAACCACTCCCCTGGCTATTGCAAAGCGCCTTGGTTACATTTCTGTAACAGATGTGCTTAAAATCGTCACTGATGAAACCAGTGTTGTGGTAAGTGTGAGTCGCTTTGAAGACTGCAGGATCCTTCTTTATTCTCTGTCCCCCAAATTCATTTGTCTGTGATATCCAGATTTTGACTCCAGCCAGATGGGGTTACATTGGTTAGGTTGGTGGCTCCAGTAGGGGTCTCTACCACATAGTCCATTACTCACCCAAGCACTCAGTGCAATGATTTGCACATAGTAAATGCTCAAGAGAAGCAATTGAGAAGCAGTGTGGCCTACTGGAAAAAGCATGGGCCTCAGAGTCAGAGGAACTTGATTCAAATCCTGACTCTGCCACTGGTCAGCTGTGTGACCTTGGGCAATGTAACTTCTCTGTGACTCATTTTCCTCATTTTCAAAATGAAAATGTTCTCCCTCTGTTCATTCATTCATTCAATCGAATATATTGAGCGCTTACTGTGTGCAGAGCGCTGTACTAAGCGCTTGAGAAGTCCAAGTCGGCAACATATAGAGACGGTCCCCACCCAACACCGGCTCGCAGTCTAGAAGGGGGAGACAGACAATAATACAAAACATGTAGACGGGTGTCAAAATCGTCGGAACAAATAGAATTAAAGGTATATTTTGTTAGTATGTGTTGTTTTGTTGTCTGTCTCCCCCCTTCCAGACTGTGAGCCTGCTATTGCGTAGGGACCGTCTCTACATGTTACCAACTTGTACTTCCCAAGCACTTAGTACAGTGCTCTGCACATAGTAAGCGCTTAACAAATACCATCATCATCATCATTATTATTATTATTATATGCACATCATTAACAAACTAAATCTCCCTCCTACTTAGACTGTGAGCCCCGTGCGGGATTTCATTAGAGTGTATCTACCCCAGCGCACAGCACAATGCTTGGCACGTAGTAAGTGCTCAACAAATACCACTATTATGAATAATTATTGTTAATAATAATAATATCCATTGGCGATGACGGTGATATGAGCCATCATAACCAGAGAAGAGCCATGGAAAATGATGGCTCTAACTTGGCAGTGCGGATTTCTTCTGCCATCTACTGGGAAGAGAAACCAGCCTGAGGCTGGTTGGAGCTCAAGGGGCTGGAGTGTGCAGTGGTAGTGAGGACAACTGAGAGCTCCCATCTGGCATGCCATTTTCCCAGCCCGGGAGACTCGGAGCTCGGGCTTTAGGGTTAAGAAGTCGTCCGATAGTCGTTGGGTCCGCAGATAGTTTTAACCTCTCCGTTTCTCTCTTTCAGTTAATAAGCGACAAGCATCGGATGAGCTTCCCAGAGACAGTGGATGAGATTCTGGATGTCTCCGAGGATGAAGGTAAAGCCCAGCATCGAGGGTCACAGAAGCAGCCTGAGGGATTCTGACATCAATTATAATTCTCTTTGGAATGTTTCCAACCTGGACCCAGTCACCAAATGCGAAGGAAAACCTAGAGCCCCCTCTATTTTTCAGTGCCATTTTTAAAATTTTCAAACCAATAACTCTTAGTGTAGTTTTGTGAGATGACTAAGTCCCCATCTCAAAGATTCACAGATTAAATTCCATTTTGTGGCATTGAATGCACCGAGCGCAATTGGTGTAGTTCTTCAGAGTTTAATGCAGAGCACTGGGTTCTACTCTTGTAGAACCTAGCCTCCAATATTCCTCTTTTTGTGAACTGATGCTTCTATACTCTGATACTTCCTTTTAATGCCCTTTTCTTACAGCGATGGAAAGTTTTCAGTTGGACTGACTTTTCTGGGTCCTTGTTAGCCAACCTGTCCTTCACAGGGACAGATTGGATGGGGCCACATGGTATCGGGACCCTGGTTTCTAGGGTCCCAAATTTTGCTCTATTGGATTATTCATCATCAATCGTATTTATTGAGCGCTTACTATGTGCAGAGCACTGTCATGGTATTACGTACAAGTTTTAGCCTAAGTTTCTCCTAAAGTTTTCTTTACTTAAAATGTTTTCTATCAATCTGTTTTAAAGCTCCTTTTGAAAAATCAGAACTGTGAACTACATGATACTGCATATCCCACAAATAGTGTGATTATGTATTGTCAGGACACTAAAACCTAAAAGTGCTGAACACGACTTTTGGTGCTGTCCAAAAAGGTCCCTGATATTTTTCTGGGAACGTAGCTCCCGAAAGTTTCAATCTGGGCCCGATCCTTTGTGGGGAGAGTGCCGTGAAAAAGCCCCCACCCAAATGATCCCATGTCTATTTTGGGCCCATTTTATAATGTTTTCTTGCTATAAAAATGAATGGAATCCTGTTCTTCCTTTAAACCTGGCTTTTCTTTGCTTTCCAGGAACTGCTCATGTAACTATAATGGGTATGAAACGCTTTCCGTTCCCCATGGCTCTTATTCATCAGAGTGCATTTCACCCTGAACAGAGAGAGCTCTCTCACTAACCCATTCCTTCTCCATGGCCGCTTCTCAGCTTCCCATGTTAGCGAAGAGACTGGGGCAAGGAGCTTGATTAGACTATGAGCCTTATAGTCATGAGAGCCAGTCGCCTTGGCAGGGAGACTCTACCCGCCCATCTCAGTGTCTTTGCCATGCTGTTGCGTTTGTGGTGATAAATGCATGTGAGCTCTTGTTATTTCATCCTGTCAGCTTCAGATCACAAGGCCAGAAAAGCGCTTGGGGTGCTGGTGCCAGGAGTCTTCAAGGTCAAGAGCGTAGTCTCCATCGTCTTTTGGCAGGACAAGGCAGGGAGCCACAGGGCCTTTAGGATTAGGGATGAGGAATGGATAGCCGTTACCCATTTATCTCCTTCATAGTGCATGGAAGGGGAAGACTGGGCCGAGAGGACGCTGGTGCCCTGGACTGCAGGTGACACCCACTCAAAATGGCTCTTGTCATTGAGGAAGCTTCGCCTCCTGCCCTGCGAGAGGTAGACCAGAAAACTGAGCGAGGTGCTCCATGAGGCTACCCCAGACTAGGGCTGGAGGACGTGCACTATTCAGCAAGGGTTACCAAGCCACTTTCCCACCCTCATCCCACAAGGGGATAATACTGGAGCCAAATGCTTTAAGAATCATCTTTGGCCTCCATGCTGCCACTACCTTAAATTTGTTTCCCTTCCAGGGGAGGATCTTGTCAGCTCCAAGCCTGAGAAGCAGGACTCCAGGGATGCAGATGAAGAGAAGGAGCTGGCGGATTTTGTGCCCAAACTCGATCAAGTGTAAGAAACACCAATAATTAGGCCAGACAGAGCACCTAGAGTTGACAGACAAATTATACTGCCAGAGAAAACAGAGCAAGGGGTTTAGGCCAGGCTAGTTTCACTGCCTTCCAACATGAGCACTGAGCAATCCTCACAGCATCATGTCTGACATTAGATAGACGATAATTCAGTTGCCCCACTCTTCTCATTACCACACATAATAATCCAGACAAATCCACTGATTATTTTATCCTTGGGAAACTTTTTGATCTCTCAACTACTGAAGAAGTGTGGCCTAGTGGAAAGAGCACAGGTCTGGGATTTGGAGGTCCTGTGCTCTCATCTCAGCTCCGCTTCTTGTCTGCTGTGTGAACTTGGGCAAGTCACTTAGCTTCTCTGAACCACTTCTTTGTAAAATGGGGATTAAATATCTGTTCTCCCTTAGATTGTGCATCCCATGTGGCATAGGAATAACCTTGTATCTACCCCACCACTTAGTTACAGTGCTTGGCATAAAGTAAGCATTTCACAAGTACTGTACTCTCCTAACCACTTAGTACAGTGCTCTGCATTTAGTAAGCACTCAATAAATACCATCAATTGATTGAAGCACCACATTATTATTACTAATCTTCCATACTTGATGAGATTTGAAAAATGACATAACTATCTGAAGCCCACTACTCATTTTCTCTCAATAATCGAGGTATGGATTTGCACAGATGCATTTTCTTGCATATAAACCTTAACTTTTGAAACAACGGAGTCTTTTTTGGTGAAAGAAGCATTACAGTTTGTTCATTCATTCGATCGTGTTTATTGAGCGCTTTTTGTGTGCAGAGCACTGTACTGTGTCTTTACACTGAAGAAGACAGTTCTTTAGAGAAGGCGGTAGGTGAAATTCCAAGGCACAGTGGTGGGCAAAGAGAACATTTCACTTGAGGCATCACAAGAAAGTCCTGGGAATGTTACATGATAGGCCAGGATTGTCCTTACTCCCTGCTTCCTTCACAACCCCCCTCCTCGGAGCTGCCTCTGATTATTCCCTTGTCTTTGTATACAGGGTGGAATCGCCAGCCATTCCCAGAATTCCATGTGTCACGCCTGAGACTGTGGGGATCAGATCTGAGGAAGCAGATCAGGTAAAAACACATCCCTTGCTTGCTGCTATTCCCAGGATGGAAATTCTACAGTAAGGGATGTTTCCAAAGAGCTAGATTCAACTACATCATAAAACATCATCTTTTGGCCCATCAAAATGTTTCTAAGTTGGTCCCTGGGGAGCAGGTATCTCCTTGGTCTGAACAAATGCATCTGAATTTTGTGTTCCCCTTTCTGAGCCAGTATTGCCATGGCACTGGTCTAAGACATTAGCAGTTTCCTTTCCAAACCCATCATAGATCCATACTGCTTCCTAATCACTGTGCTATCCACTTAGCGGTGGAGTGGGCAAGCATTAGGTGATACGATTAGTGCATGTTTTTCCCATGGCAGCATTTCAGAGATGTAGCCAGGTGTTGTAGCACTATTAATCAACCATCAATCAACGGTGTTTATTGAGCATTTCCTGTGTACTGGGCACTGTACTAGGTGCTCTGGAGCGTCTAATAAAGTAAGTAGTCAAGATCCTTGCTCACGGAGCTTATTACTCAGGGCATTCCTTAAACATGTTACCCAAGGGGAGTCTTGGGAAATGACTCGGGTAGATCAACAACAACTCTTCATGGCTAACAGCGCTCTGGACTCCCTATAAATCCAAAGTCTCTCATGTCCCGCAACTTGGCTCAGAACTGAGGACTCGGGTGGCCCAGTGCAGGATGGAGATGCTTCTCTCGTGGTGCTGCCATGCCATGGCAATCAGATGCTCTGCTATGTGATTGGGACCCCGGGCTTTGTCCAAACATTGTCTCTTTTGTCCTATTCAGGCATCCAAAGATTACGATGAAGACTCGCTGATTCCCAGCAGCCCAGCCACAGAGACCTCCGATAATATTAGTCCCGTGGCCAGCCCAATACACACAGGGTAAGTTTGCCCCTAACTGCCGTCTCCCCTCTGCTCCTCCTCCCCGTGGGGCTGCCTGGGGGGCAGTCTTCAGAAGCCAAGGGTCTATCTGCCCTCTCAGGTTCCTGGTGAGCTTCATGGTGGACGCTCGAGGGGGTTCCATGAGGGGAAGCCGCCACAACGGGCTGAGGGTGGTCATCCCACCACGCACCTGTGCTGCGCCGACACGCATTACCTGCCGCCTGGTGAAACCACAGAAGTTAACGTCCCCCCCACCGCTGGCAGAGGAAGAGGGTCTGGCCAGCCGAATCATTGCTCTGGGACCTACCGGGGCCCAGTTCCTGAGGTGAGAGCCACACCGGGACAGAACCGTTTCCTGCTGGGCCTGCCCATGGAGGCCACTTTCTGTGAGCACTCTGGGATCGAAAGCAGTCATCCCACTCTGCTCCCTCTCACCCTATCGCCATATCATTGAGGACAGAGTGAAAAGCAGGAAATCATTACAATAATTATAACTGTTAACCGCTTACTAAGTTTCAAGCATTGTTCTAAGCACTGGGGTGGATGTAAAATTGTCAGATTGGACACAGTCCCTGTCCCGCAGGGAACTCACAGCCTAGGTAGGAGGGAGAACAGAAGCCCCGCTTTACAGATGAGGGAACTGAGGTACAGAGAGATTCAGAACTTGCCTGGAGTCACTCAGAAGACAAAGGACAGAGCAGGGTTTAGAGCTCAGGACCGCTGCGTTGCAGGCCTGGGCTTTTTCCCTTAGACCACTCTGCTTCTCTGCACAGAGAAGTCTAAGCCCAGGAAGCTGCAGATTTTCGTCATATTTTCCTCTGCTTCTCAGAAGTACCCCTGACCCTGGGGGTTATTTAAGAATGCTGCAGTCCAAGATGCCTCGCCTCCTTTCTGCACCTTACATGTTTCCTCAAGAGTGCAATTCAATCTGGTAGCGTTGCCCTGCGGTGATTCCCAGCAGGGCATGGACATATCTCCCCCTCGACTGTGTGACCTTAGGCAAGTCACTTCCTTTCTCAGAGCTTCAGTTTCTCCATCTAAGTGGGGATAAGTCCCGCCCTTCCCTGCTTCCAGGACGTCGAAGAGCCATTGGGAGGCATGTAGGAACTGTTCGTTCATTCAATCGTATTTATTGAGCGCTTACTGTGTGCAGAGCACTGTACTAAGTGCTTGGGAAGTACAAGTTGGCAACATATAGAGACGATCCCTACCCAACAACGGGCTCGCAGTAGAGAAGCAGCGTGACTCAGTGGAAAGAGCGTGGGCTTTGGAGTCAGAGTTCATGGGTTCAAATTCTGGCTCCGCCAATTGTCAGCTATGTGACTTTGGGCAAGTCAGCTTCTCTGTGCCTCAGGTACCTCATCTGTAAAATGGGGATTAAGACTGTGAGCCCCAGGTGGGACAACCTGATCACCTTGTATCCTACCCGGTGCTTAGAACAGTGCTTTGCACATAGTAAGTGCTTAACAAATGCCATTATCACTATTATTATTATTATTATGGAAGGGGGAGACAGGCAACAAAACAAAATATGTGGACAGGTGTTAACTGTGAAGTTTTTTACTCTGCGGATTGGTCAGAAGGTGGTACTGCTACAGTGCTAGGATGTCGGGGCTTCATGGTTTACCCTTCTTAAGTAGGCCACTTCCAATGCCATCCCTTGGGTATAATAATAATAATGATGGCATTTGTTAACTGTTATGTGCAAGCATCTTATTGATGGACTGATTGATTGATCGTGGTGGAATTGATTGAACAAATTTTTAAGCCCCGTGCCTTCTTCCAGCCCCGTGATCGTAGAGATCCCCCATTTCGCGTCCCATGGCCGAGGAGACAGAGAGCTGGTTGTGCTGCGGAGTGAGAACGGCTCCATGTGGAAGGAGCACCGGAGCCGGTATGGAGAAAGCTACCTAGATGAGGTTCTCAATGGCATGGATGAAGGTAACAGAACCCCACGGCTTAGCAGACAGGTGTCCCTCCCTCTGGTAAACTGGGGAACTGAGTGTAGACACGAGGGTAGAGAAGCAGCAAGGTGTAGTGGATAGAGCGTGAGCCTGGGATCAGAATGTCATGGGTTCCAACTCTGGCTCTGCCACTTCCTTCATTCATTCAGTCGTATTTATTGAGCGCTAACCGTGTGCAGAGCACTGTACTAAGCGCTTGGGAAGTACAAGTTGACAACATATAAAGACGGTCCCGACCCAACAGCGGGCTCACAGTCTAGAAGGGGGAGACAGACAACAAAACAAAACGTATTAACAAAATAAAATAAATAGAATAGTAATTATGTACCAGTAAAATAAAGAGTAATAATATGTACAAACATATATACAGGTGCTGTGGGGAGGGGAAGGAGAGGAAGGAGGGGGCTACTTGTCTGCTGTGTGACACTGGGCAAGTCACTTCACTATTCTGGGCCTCAGTTACATTGTCTGTAAAATGGGGATTGAACTGTGAGACCCACGTGGGACAAAGACTGCATCCAACTTCATCATCATCATCATCAATCGTATTTATTGAGCGCTTACTATGTGCAGAGCACTGTACTAAGCGCTTGGGAAGTACAAATTGGCAACATATAGAGACAGTCCCTACCCAACAGTGGGCTCACAGTCTAAAAGATTTGCTTGTATCCACTGCAGCCCTTAGTATACTACTTAGCACATAGTAAGCGCTTAACAAATTCCACAGTAGAAATGGGGTGAGAGCATCACTCAGGGAAACCCAAAGTTACAATAATGACAATGGTAGTTGTGGTGTTGGTTAGGCACTACTATGTGCCAAGCACTGTTTTAAGTGCTAGAGAACCCTAATTGGAGTCGAATTAATACAATCATTCATTCATTCAATTGTATTTATTGAGCACTTACTGTGTGCAGAGCACTGTACTAAGCGCTTGAGAAGTACAGTCACAGTCCCTGTCCCACATGCAGCTCTCAGGCCGAGGGGGAGGGAGAACAGCTATTGAATCCCCACTTTTTTCAGATGAGGAAACTGAAGCGCAGAGAAGTAAAGGGACTTGCCCAAGGTCACCCAGCTGGAAAGCAGAAAAGCAGGGATTATCAGGCCTCTGCCTTCCAGCCCTGTGCCTTTCCTCTTACTCTAGGAGCAGTCCTCTTTTATCAGAGCCTTTAGAAGCCGGAGGGGCGGGTGACGGCGTCTCTGCTTCTCCAGAGGCTTGCCAAGGGTTGTGGTATTTGCGGTGCTTGTGACGATGGGACTTGGAACCGTTGTGCTTGCAGAGCTGGAGAGCCTGGAGGAGCTGGAGAAGAAGCGGGTTTGCCGGATTGTTACCACCGATTTCCCCCTGTACTTCGTGGTCATGTCCCGGGTCTGCCAAGACTACGATATGATTGGCCCAGAGGGGGGCTTTCTGGAGAGCAGCCTGGTTCCTCTGGTTCAAGCCACTTTTCCCGAGACTGCGGTGACCAAGAAAGTCAAACTGGCTCTGCAGGTGACGTGCCCCCTGCCCCTCCCGCCGGGCCCCGTCCAAAGAGTTGGGTCAGCGAGGGACCAGAGGAGACCTGCTGCTGTCTGGGCAGGCGGACGCAGCATGAGAAAGCAGTGTGGCCTAATGGAAAGAGTATGAGCCTGGGAGCCAAGCGACCTGGATTCTAATCCCAGCTCCGCCACTTGTCCGCTATGTAACCTTGAGCAAGTCCTATCACTTCTCTCCGCCTCAGTTACTTCATCTGTAAAATGGGGATGAAGACTGGGAGCTTTATGCGGGAGAGGGACTATGTCCAACCCAATTGTCCTGTACCTACCCCAGCACTTACTTCAGTGCCCGGCCCATAGTAAGCACTTAACAAATACCATTGTTATTAGTAGTAGTATTAGTACTACTTTTATTATTATCGATGTGCCCACTGGCAGATGAGGCCCAAGTCCCAACACTCAGGGAGAAGGAGTTGGTCTGAAGCCCCAGAAAGATTTCCACCCTCCCCCCGTTTGGGCACTTGGTTCAGTGCCCGGCCCATAGTAAGCACTTAACAAATACCATTGTTATTAGTAGTAGTATTAGTACTGCTTTTATTATTATCGATGTGCCCACTGGCAGATGAGGCCCAAGTCCCAACACTCAGGGAGAAGGAGTTGGTCTGAAGCCCCAGAAAGATTTCCACCCTCCCCCCGTTTGGGCACTTGGTTCAGTGCCCGGCCCATAGTAAGCACTTAACAAATACCGTTGTTATTAGTAGTAGTATTAGTAGTGCTTTTATTATTATCGATGTGCCCACTGGCAGATGAGGCCCAAGTCCCAACACTCAGGGAGAAGGAGTTGGTCTGAAGCCCCAGAAAGATTTCCACCCTCCCCCTGTTTGGGCACTTAGTTCAGTGCCCGGCCCATAGTAAGCACTTAACAAATACCGTTGTTATTAGTAGTAGTATCAGTACTGCTTTTATTATTATCGATGTGCCCACTGGCAGATGAGGCCCAAGTCCCAACACTCAGGGAGAAGGAGTTGGTCTGAAGCCCCAGAAAGATTTCCACCCTCCCCCCGTTTGGGTCAGAGACGCCCCCATGGGTCGCAGGGAAAAGGTTGGGCATCTGCTGGGCAGAGAGAGTGCTGGCTGGAGTCATCTGCGGGCCACCCAGCATCAAGTTGCACTCGCCCACTCCCGACCCTTAAAGTTCTTTGGATGATTTTGTTCCACAGGCTCAGCCGGTGCCAGACGAGCTGGTCACCAAGCTTTTGGGGAACCAGGCTACCTTCAGCCCTATCGTCACCGTGGAGCCCCGCCGCAGGAAGTTCCACCGTCCCATTGGGCTGCGGATCCCCCTCCCTCCATCCTGGAAAGACAATCCTCGGGACAGCGGGGAGGGGGACACCACAAGCCTCCGCCTGCTCTGCAGTGTCATTGGTGAGCAACACCTCCCGCCTCAGGCCTCGTTTCCTCCACAGACTGCTCCTACAGCCTTCTCCAGGAGAGAATCAATTGGGGTGGACACCGGGCTCGCTCCCTTTCATCCTCCTCACCTCCCTAGGTTGGCTCCAGGCCTGGTCATTTGCTGTCAATAAAGGTGGGTAGGGACGGTTCAGTGAAATGAGGGAAAACGGACATCATTTTTAGAAGGTAACAAAATGGCACCCTGTAAAACACGCCTCCCCATTCGTCGGGTAGTGGAGACGAGACTCGTTCAGTCATAATAATAATAATAATAATAATAATAATAATAACCTGATTACCTTGTATCTACCCCAGTACTTAGAACAGTGCTTTGCACATAGTAAGTGCTTAACAAATACCAACATTATTATTATTATCTCTACATCCTTTTAAATAATAATAATGTTGGTATTTGTTAAGCGCTTACTATGTGCAAAGCACTGTTCTAAGCCCTGGGGTAGATACAAGGTAATCAGGTTGTCCCATGAGGGGCTCACAGTCTTCATCCCCATTTTACAGATGAGGGAACTGAGGCCCAGAGAAGTGAAGTGACTTGCCCAAAGTCACACAGCTGACAAGTGGCGGAGCCGGGATTTGAACCCACGGCCTCTGACTCCAAGGCCCGTGCTCTTTCCACTGAGCCACGCTGCTTCCCACAAGTCATGCTTGTGCCCACTCTTGTGTGTTTTCTCTTGGGGCCCTTGTATACCTAGGTGCAAACAATCAGTAGCACCTACTACTGCACTAAGTGTCAGTCAATCATTTACTGAGTGCTTACTGTGTGCAGAGCACTGTATTAAATGCTTAGGAGAGTATAATACAACAATAAACAAGTGCTTGGGAGAGTACAATAAAATTAGTAGACAGGAGCCATACTTTCAGGGAGCTTGTACTCTTTGCAGGCGATTTGTATGGTAAAATAAATTGGAACAGGAGGAAGTAATGGGGTATATAAGATATGTGCTACAGGGAGTAAGAAAGTCCCATAGTGGCATTTGGGGGATATAAGCAGGAAAGATTAGAGATTAATCAGGACAGACTTCCTGTAGGAGTTGTTTGGGGGTTTTTTGTTTTTACAGTATTGTTTTAAAAATTGGGAGAACTGTGGTCAGTCGGCTGTGAAGTAGGGAGTTCCAGGGGATGGGGAGGACATGTTAAATGGGGATTATATGTGTATATATATATATATGTGTATATATGTATATATGTTTGTACATATTTATTACTCTATTTATTTATTTATTTTACTTGTACAAATCTATTCTATTTATTTTATTTTGTTAGTATGTTTGGTTTTGTCTCCCCCTTTTAGACTGTGAGCCCACTGTTGGGTAGGGACTGTCTCTATATGTTGCCAATTTGTACTTCCCAAGCGCTTAGTACAGTGCTCTGCACACAGTAAGCGCTCAATAAATACGATTGATGATGATTATATATAGATTGTGTCCAACCTGATTAGCTGGTATCTACCCCAGTGGTTAGTACAGTGCCTGGCACATAGTAAATGCTCAACAAACATCATTTTAAAAAAAATGAGTTCAGTTTTGGATGTATTGAGCTTGAGGTTCCTCTGGGTTTTCCATGTGGAGTTGACCTAGAGCAGGAGGAAATGGTAGATTTCAGAGACTAGAGAGATTGGAACTAGTGGGGCAGATTTGAAAATCATCCCCGTAGAGGTAGTAATTGAAGCCGTGGGAATGGACAAATTAAGAAGAGAAGGGGACCCAGGATGGAGCCTTGAGGTACACCTGCAGTTAAGGTGGAGGAGACAGAGGACAGCCAGTGGAAGAGACTGAGAAGAATCGGCCAGAGAGGAAACAGGAGAACCAGAAGAGAATGCTATCAGTAAAACCAAGATCAGAAAGTGTTTCCCGGAGAAGGTCTACAATGTCAAAGGCAGCCAAGAGGTCTCAAAGAGGGCTGGGAGAGCAGAGTAGGACAGAGCGGCCCAAACGCTCCATTCAGTGATGCCATTCGATCAAGCAATCAATCGAATTTATTGAATGCTTACTATTTATTGAATGCTTACTATGTGCAGAGTGTTATACTAAGCACTTAGGACGGTACAATAGAACAGAGTTAGTAGACGCGTTCCCTGCCCACAAGGAGCTTCATTCAGAAGTGAGGGTGTTCAATCACTGTCCCTGATTCCTACTTTGGGTGCTTTTGCAGGAGGAACAGCACAAGCCCAGTGGGAGGATATCACGGGAACCACTAAGCTGGTCTACGCGAACGAGTGTGCCAACTTCACAACAAATGTGTCTGCGAGGTGAGAGGTGGTTCCACACTTGTACACACTTGGGGTACAAGTATCTACTTGGGGTAGATACAAGGTCACCAGTGTGGCTTAGCGGAAAGAGCCCGGGCTTGGGAGTCAGGGGTCGTGGGTTCTAATCTAATCTAATCTAATTATGTATATATGTTTGTACATATTTGTTACTCTATTTTACTTGTACATATCTATTCTATTTATTTTATTTTGTTAGTATGTTTGGTTTTGTTCTCTGTCTCCCCCTTTTTAGACTGTGAGCCCACTGGTGGGTAGGGACTGTCTCTATAGTTGCCAACTTGTACTTCCCAAGCGCTTAGTACAGTGCTGTGCACACAGTAAGTGCTCAATAAATACGATTGATGATGATGATGATGATGATCCCGCCTCCGCCACCTGTCGGCTGGGTGCCTTTGAGCAAGTCACTTCTCTGGTCCTCAGTTACTTCATCTGTAGAATGGGGACAGAGATTGTGGGCCCCACGTGGGACACCCTGACGACCTTGTATCTACCCCAGTGCTTGGAGCAGTGCTTGGCACATAGTAAGTGCTTAACAAATATTATTATTATTGTGTTGTCCCACGTGGGGCTCACGGTCTTCATCCCCATTTTCCAGATGAGGTCACTGAGGCCCAGAGAGTAATAATAATAATATTAGTATTTGTTAAGCGCTTACTATGTGCCAAGCACTTTTCTAAGCGCTTATACTTTACTATTCTATTTATTTTGTTAATGATGTGCATATAGCTTTAAGTGTATTTGTTCTGACGACTTTGACACCTGTCTACATGTTTTGTTTTGTTGTCCGTCTCCCCCTTCTAGACTGTGAGCCCATTGTTGGGTGGGGACCGTCTCTATATGTTGCCGACTTGTACTTCCCAAGCGCTTAGCACAGTGCTGTGCACCCAGTAAGCGCTCAATAAATACGATTGAATGAATGAATGAATGAATTTACTTACTCAGATCCCTTCAGTTGGGTCGGGGCATGACATAGCCAGGAGTGACTTTGACTTTCTGACAGGAAAGGGATCATTGGAGGGCGTTGACCCTGCCAAACAGTGCTCACTCTGAAACTTGGAGAACAAAAGCCCCTTGTTGGCAGGCCCTGTGTGTACGCCTGGTGGGAGCTCAAGAAATACTTGTTGACTGACTTGCCTGCCTGACTGGCTTACCAAAATGTAGCCAGTGGAAGTAATCTGCCCTAGTGGCAGGAGCACAATCCTGGGAGTCAGGAGGTCCGGGTTCTAATTCTGCCTCCACCACTTACCAATGATGTGACCTTGGACAAGTCACTTGACTTCTCTTTACCTCAGTTAACTAATTTGCGCAATGGGGATTGTATCAATCAACCAGTCAATCAACGGTACTTATTGAGTGCTTACTATGTGCAGAGCACTTCTAAGTACAATCGAATTAGTGGGCATGCTCCCTGCCCATAATGGGCTTCCAGTCTAGAAGACTGTAATAATACCTGTTCTCCCTCCCCCTTGGACTGTGAGCCCCATGTGTGGCAGGGACTCTGCTTGATCTGATTATACTGTAGCTTCCCCAGCACTTAGAACAGTGATTGGCAAAGAGTAATCAATCAATCAATCGTATTTATTGAGCGCTTACTGTGTGCAGAGCGCTGTACTAAGCGCTTGGGGAGTACAAGTTGGCAACATATAGAGACAGTCCCTACCCAACAGTGGGCTCACAGTCTAAAAGAGTAAGTGCTTAACAACATAAAGCAGCGTGAGCCCCATGTGGGACAGGGATTGTGTCTGACCTGCTTATCTTGGATCTACTCCAGTACTTAATACAGTGCTTGGCATATAGTAAGTGCTTAAAAATGCCATAGTTATTATTAGCAAACAGCCCAATTATTATTATTGTTGTTATACGTTGGGATTTTTTTAATGGTATGTGTGAAGTGCTTAGCATGACCGTGCACTGTATTAAGCGCTTGGGGAGATCCAAGATAATCGGGTTGGACACAGTCCCTGTCCCACAGAGGGCTCACATTCTTAATCCACATTTTGCAGATGAGGTAACTGAGGCCTAGAGAAGTGAAGTGACTTGCCCAAGGTCACACAGCAGAGAGGTGATGGAGTCGGGATGAGGAACCAGGTCCTTAGGCCTGTGCTATTCCCACCAGGCTGTGCTGCTTCTCCCTATGTGCCTCATCTCCATGTGTTGGTCTGCTTATATTGTTACCACCCCAGCGCTTAGTACAGTGCTTAGCACAACTAATACCACAGTTATTAGAAGACGGCAGCAGCTGCCGCTGACATCCTTTCATGTGAACTTGAGATGGCACATAGCCTTGGGGTTGGGGGGGATTTAGATCCAACCTCTCTTCGAAGTTTTATTTTATTTCCAGATTCTGGCTGTCGGACTGCCCCCGAACAGCAGAAGCTGTGAATTTTGCAACTCTCCTGTACAAAGAGCTGACGGCTGTGCCGTATATGGTGAAGTTCGTGGTGTTTGCCAAGATGAATGATTCCCGGGAGGGGCGGCTGCGCTGCTATTGCATGACAGACGATAAAGTGGACAAGACCCTGGAGCTGCACGAAAACTTCGTGGAGGTGGCCAGGAGTAGGGATATCGAGGTATCGCTCCTGGACTTCATTGCTCAGTGGCAGCCTCTGAGGCCTCTCTCCCTCTCATCCCCACCAACATTACAGAAAAACGCCCAGGGATCAAACTAGGAGTCATCGACTCCTTTCCTTGCCTGTATCCTAGAAACCAGAATGATCCTTAGGCCACATCTTCTTGACGCTCCCGTGGAGAAGTAGGCCGGTCCAGGAAAATGGTTTGGGGAGGCCTACTGCTGGCATTTGAGGGCCATGATGGGGTCTGTTCCGGGGTGATGACTGCAGATATGGTGAGCAGGAAATTTACTTTTGTTGCTGGCTCAGGCCTCTATAACTTCGTCAGTTCTCATTAAGATTCTGTGATAATAAACCTGATCAACTTCACAGGGCTTAGGAGGCTTCAAGAATAAGGCCTTTTGATTTCCCCTAACCCAAAGGGTATTGGGGGTAAGAGCTTTGCTGAACAATGGGGTTTTTCTTCAGATCTCTCCATGCCTGAGAAAGAAGAGAGTCGGGGGAATAATAATAATAATAATAATAATAATAATAATAATAATAATAACAACTGTGGTTTTTGTTAAGTGCTTACTATGTGCCAGGCACTGCCCCACATGGGACTCACAGTCTTAATCCCCATTTTACAGATGAGGTAATTGAGGCAGAGAGACGTGAAATGACTTGCCCGAGTTACACAACAGACAAGTGGTGGAGCTGGGATTAGAATCCACTTTCTTCTTACTCCCAGGCCCGTGCTCTATCCACTAGGCCATAGGAGAATTGGGGAGGGGGCTGGGGGATGCTGTCTGAACTTGGCTTCCCTGAGGATTGATTCTTCCTGTGATGTGTTAATCAGTGGTATTTTTTGAGTGCTTACTATGTGCAGAGCACAGTATTTAAGTGCTTGAGAAAGAATACCAGAGTTAGTAGACATGAACCCGGCCCACAAAAAGCTTACAGTCTAGTGGGGGGCAAAAGGAATAGACTATAAAGTAAGTTAGAGACAGGGGAAGCAGCAAATAGGATAGGTACATAAGTGATGGGGGGGTGGGGTGAGTAGTCGCGTGCTCAGGGGATATGGCGCTAAATGCATGGGTGACAAAGAAGGAGGGAGATTAGGGTGGGGAGGTGAGAGCTGAGTCAGAGAAGACTTTCTGAAGGAGATATGATATATGAAGGGGGAGGGAGAGTCAAGAAGGGAGGGTGTGATCAAGAAGTTTGTGATGGGAGAGACGAGATTGATGTCCAGTGAGTAGGTTGGTGAAAGAGGAGCCAAGTGGGTTGCTGAGTTGCAGTGGGAGAGGAGCAAGGATAGGTAGGAGGGTCAGAGCTGACTGAGTGCCTTAAAGCCGATGGTGAGGAGTTTCTCCTTGATTCAAAGATGGGTGGGCAAACAGAGAAGCTCTTTGAGGAGTGAGGGACATGCACTGATTATTCCTTTCCTACAGGTGCTGGAAGGAATGCCCCTCTATGCAGAATTATCAGGGAACCTTGTACCCATCAAAAAAGCTGCCCAGCAACGAAGCTTCCATTTCCAGTCTTTTCGGGAAAATCGGCTTGCAATACCAGTGAAGGTACTGAGAACCCCAGGGCATGTAAGGGTCAGGAGGGGGGGCTTTCTGCCCACTTGAGGACTTGGAGGTAAAAAGCATTCAGCAGTCGGGACTGGGATACTGAGCCAAGCGGCTTTCCTTGCTGCCCTGCACAGGATTCCCAGAAATCCTTCTTTTGTGCTTTTATATTCAGGTACGGGACATCAGCAGAGAATCAGGAGGCTCGCTCTCATTTCTGCGGAAGGCGATGAAGTATGAGGATTCTCAGCATATACTCTGCCACCTGAATATCACCATGCCCCTGTGCACCAAGGCGAGTGCCCAGGACCCCCAACAACACCCCACAGGGAGACCCGGGTCTTGGCAAGCCCTGTGGAAATTTCTGGAAACCCAGCTCTGCCCATGCCTTCTTTCTGAATCCAGTCAGTCAATTATATTTACTGAGTACTCACTGTATGCAGAACACTATACTAAGCGCTTTGGAGAGTACAATATAATAATAACCTGACAAATTCCCTGCCCCACACCGAGCTTACAGGCCTTAGGGGGAGATAGATATTAATATAAAGAAATAAACTGCAGATATGTACATAAGCATTGTGGGGCTGGGAGCGCGGGGAATGAATTAAGGGAGCAAGTTAGGAAGACCCAGAAGGGAGTGGGAGAAGAGGAAAGGAGGGCTTAATCAGGGAAGGCCTCTTGTCTGTCGGATATAAGGAGGGTGGGCGTTCCAGGCCAGAGGGAGGACGTGGGCGAGAGGTCAGTGGTGAGATAGACAAGATTGAGGTACAATGAGAAGGTTGGCATTGGAGGAGTGAAGTGCATGGGCTGGGTTGTAGTAGGAGAGTAGTGAGGTGAGGTAGGAGGGGGCAAGGTGATTGATTGCTTTAAATTTAGAAAAGCAGCCTTTAAATGAAGTTCAAGAAGGCATCTCTTTCTCCAAGGCCTCTGGCCCCAGTGAAGGAGAAATTTTCCCCCTTTCCAGGGAAAGGGCTGCTCATCCTTACCCCCCAACCACTTGAAGAATGAAACAACAGTGCTAGGGGGAGCCATGGACCTGGGTTAGGGTTACAGTATTTCGTTTCGTTTCACATGACTTTCCCCATTTCTCTGCCCATTCCCCCAAGCTGGGGAGTAGCAGTTAGTTATGAAGAAATTACTGTGTGCTAAGTACTGTACTAAGTGCTGGGGAAGATACAAGATAGTCTGATCAGATACGATCCAATCATTCAGTCAGTCAATCAGTTGTATTTATTGAGCACTTACTGTGTGCAGAGTACTGTACTAAGTACTTGGGAGAGTATAATATAACTGAGTTGGTAGACAAGTTTCCTCACCACACTGAGCTTACGGTCTACATGGTGAGATAATCATTAATATAGGTAAATAAATTACAGATATGTACATAGGTGCTGTGGGGTTGAGGGAAGGCTGAATAAAGGGTGCAAATGCAAGTGCAAGGATGACACAGAAGGGAATGGGAGAAGAGGAAACAAGGGCCTAGTAGCGTTAGGCCTCTTGGAAGAGATGGGCCTTCAGTAAGGTGGAAAAAGTGTTCACCTCTCAACCGTACCGGGCCCACAGTCTGAGAGGTAGGGAGATCAGTTATCTGAAGTGATCAGAGATCAGAGGTAGGGAAGCAGCGTGACTCAGTGGAAAGAGCCCAGGCTTTGGAGTCAGAGGTCATGGATTCAAATCCCGGCTTTGCCAACTGTCAGCTGTGTGACTTTGGGCGAGTCACTTCAATTCTCTGGGCCTCAGTTCCCTCATCTGTAAAATGGGGATGAAGACTGTGAGCCCCACGTGGGACAACCTAATTACTTTGTATCCCCCAAGCGCTTAGAACAGTACATAGTAAGCACTTAACAAATACCATCATTATCAGTTATATCTCATTCCCATTTTACAGATAAGGAAACTGAGGCACAGAGAGGTTAAGCGATTTGTCCAAACTCACCCAGGAGGCCCGAAGCTGAGCTGGGACTTTAACCTGGGTCCTCTGGCTGCCTAACCCTTCTCTTCCCTTTGGGCCATGCTGCCCCAGAACCCGGAGGCCTGCTATCCTAAGGAGGAGCAAACATTCCTGTGTTTCTGATTTTCCTCTCCTCAGGATTTGAATCCTAAAATAAAATCATAGATAAATCCATAAGCAGCAGTTACCCCAGAGTGCAGGTGTCTAACCTGCTGAAATCCTCTCTGAGACATTTAAACCAGGGCCCTCGGAGAGAGCTTAGGAAACCACTTTGATTAAAGTTCCCTCCAGGTGATGAGTTTGATCATCATTTTCTGGTGAAATAGAAAGTTGATTCTTAACTTGGTTTTCTGGACACGAGAAATCTCCACATGGGACATGTAAGAGGAACCGAGATGAGAGGAGGTGAGGTGGGGGCTCAGCTTCGTGGCCAGGGTCCTGGGCCAGATTTGGTGTTTTGCGGAGAAAGGAACCCAGAAATTCAATGTGTTTGACGCTTATGGATGTGAATTTCCTCTTACTTCACTATTTTCCACGTGAACTCACTGACTAGCCTGGCTTTCTGAGAAATGTACTTACTGCTCTCTGACAATGGGCCATTGCTCTCTTTGCCCATTATCATCCAAATCAAATTAATCTTTCCTCAGAGCAGAGCACGCTAACATAGAACTTCTTTTCATTTCTTCTGCAGGGGAGTGGAGCCGATGATAGGAGAAGAACCTTAACCCCTCTGGCCCTGAGGGAAAGATACAGCATTCTCAGTGAGACCACGCTAGGTATAAACCTCTCTTTGTTTATATGTGCATCACAGTTCCAAGAAACTTATTCATGAAATGATTTCCCTGCCACTGACCTGAATTCAGTCAGACTGTTCCTTGTAACTCTATAACAATGAAGAGTCTGCAACTCATTGTTAATGTGGCATTTAAGGGCCTAATCCCTTTGTACTGTGTCCTTAATGTCCTCCACTTGTTTGATAACCCTGTGAACCTACCAAAGGTCCCTGACTGAAATACGCTACCTCATCTCTCCCATCTCCTCAGGATCTTCTCTCAGTGGGACAGACAGGGCAGATCTGAAGATGGCCATAATATCAGAGCACCTAGGTCTCAGCTGGGCAGGTAGGCCTGAGGAGTAGCAAAGCTACAACCCTCTTGAAGTCTTCTTTCTTCTTCCTTTGGGGAATACTAGGCGGAGGTAGGTTTATCACACGGTCTTTGTTTACCTGGTCCACTGAGGCCAGTATCAGCCAAAAATAGCAGAAAGAAAAGGGACATCCAACCAAGACCAGTTGTGACCAAATACAATGGAAATGGAAAATGCTGCTTCCACCATCCTGAAGAATAGTGTTTAGTTCTCTCTGTGTGGATTTTCCTTTTGAGTATCCTTTCCTCCAAGCAACCTGTACAACTCTACCATCAATTTTATACACTGCTCAGGAAACTACAGGCCTGTTTGTCCCAAGCCCTGTTCAGGCCCTGAATGACTAATTAGATCCCATCCCTCTTTTTTCATATAATAGTAATAATAATAATAATTATGGTATTTATGTGCCTGGCACTTACTATGCGCCAGGCACTCCCCATCCTCAAAATGAGTACCTCTTATTGACTCATTCCTGTGGGTTATGAAAAAGAACAGTAAAATGAAGCTGTATTTTTATGCTTTGTATTTTCCTAGTACCTTTATATCTTGATTTTATATTTGAATAATGCCTTCCCTCTGAAAAATTGATCCAATGCCATATAAATGCTTAGGAATCATGAATTTAATTCTTTCTCGATATTTATCGTCATACCAAGTATGTTGTGGAAGAGAGATGGGTGATCAATCAATCGAGATTTATTGAGGACTTACTGTGTGCATAGCACTGTTCCTTAGTGATGTTGAGTTGGTACTTGGTGATGAGTAAAGACACAGGACTTAAAGCCCTCTTAGAAATGTCATTTAAATGTATTAAAGTTCTTTTGACCCCCCAACTCAGAGTGGGACGACTCAATTTTCCCAGGAATGGGTGAGAGAGAGCTTCCTGTTTTAGGGTTTGGGAGAAGTTCACACATGTCTGCATTGCTTGTTCGCAGAGCTGGCTCGGGAGTTACAATTCAGCGTGGAAGATATCAACAGGATCCGAGTCGAGAACCCCAACTCACTGCTGGAGCAGAGCGTGGCCCTGCTGAACCTATGGGTCATCCGGGAAGGAAAAAATGCAAAGAGTCAGTATTTCTCTGCAGAGGGGACTGGCCCCCCGAGCATGGCCTGAGGGTTTGGAAGGAGAAATAGCTCATTGTGGGCAGAAACTGTGTCTGTTTTTGTATTGTACTTTCCCAAGTGCTTAGTACAGTGTTCTGCACACAGTAAACACTCAATACGATTGAATGAATGAATGACTCCTGCTTAGGCTCAGGATTACACATCCTACAAATTGTCTAATAATAATAGCAGTAATTGTGGGTTTTGTTAAGGGCTTACTATACATCGAGCACTATACTAAATGCTAGGGTATTCATTCAATTCATTCGATTGCATTTATTGAGCACTTATTGTGTGCAGAGCGCTGTACTAAGTGCTTGGGAGAGTACAATATAACAATAAACAGACACAGTCCTTACCCACAACAAGGTTGCAGTCTAGAAGGGTAGATATGAGGCGTGCAGGTGGGACACAGTCCCCATTCCACGTGGGGCTCTCAGTTTAAGTAGGAGCAAGAAAAGGTATTGACTCCCCATTTTACAGATGAAGAAACTGAGGCCCAGAGAAGTTGAGTGTCTTGCCCAAGGCCACACAGCCATTAAGGGATGGAGTTGGCATTAGAAGCCAGGTCACCTGGCTCCAAGACCCATGGTCTTTCTACTAGGCCACCATGCTTCTCATCTGTGGGGTCGGTTGCTCTGGGGCTGAAAGTCCCATGCCAGACTGCGCTCTCATCTACCCAGGTTCTGGGGGAGGAATCTCTGCCCACCAGGCAAACACTCTTGGCTCAAGACCTTCCCCTATTTTCTAATCACTCTGGAAAAATTAGCGGGGCCTTCCTCTATAATCAGCCTACGTCCAGGACAGAACCTCTGTGGATCTCTAGAGCTGTGATTCTTCTTCACTTAACCTCTGAAACAGCTTCTTCATCATAGACAGAAGTTGGTTCTGATCCTAATGGGAACAGGGACATGCTGTGCTAGGTCAAATAAATAATCCTTTCTTCTGAGCTGGCCTTTTTTAGAGATTTGTGTGGAGTTTAGGCCATTGCATTTTAAAAGGATGTAGAGATAATAATAATAATGGCATTTACTAAGCACTTACTATGTGCAAAGCACTGTTCTAAGCGCTGGGGAGGTTACAAGGTGATCAGGTTGTCCCACGGGGGGCTCACAGTCTTCATCCCCATTTTACAGATGAGGTAACTGAGGCAAAGAGAAGTTAAGCGACTTGCCCAAAGTCACACAGCTGACAATTGGTGGAGCCGGGATTTGAACCCATGACCTCTGACTCCAAAGCCCGTGCTCTTTCCACACTGCTTCTCTAGAGATACTAGAGAGGGTCCAGAGAAGGGCAACAAACCTGTTGAAATAAACAAAGAACTGATCCTAAGAGGAAAGGATAAGGAAATTGAGGTACTTAGCCTAGAGGAGAGAAGCATGAAGATTTCACTCTCTTCCAGTATATGAAGAGTATTTTTTTTATGAGAATGATCCTAGTCCAATACTATCCATGTCCACAGAAAATGAAACAAAAAGAAGAAGAGAGTTTGGTTGGACTTAACAAATAACTTTTTTTAAATGGTATTTAAGAGCTTATTATTATACCAGGCACTGTACTAAGCACGGAGGTATCTACAAGCTAATCAAGTTGGACACAGTCCATATTCATTCATTCATTCATTCAATCGTATTTATTGAGTGCTTTACTGTGTGCAGAGCACTGTACTAAGCGCTTGGGAAGTACAAGTTGGCAACATATAGAGACAGTCCATACCCAACAGCGGGCTCACATCCCACATGTGGCTCACAGTCTTATTCCCCATTTTACAGATGAGGTAACTGAGGCACAGAAAAGTTTAGTGACTTATCCGCAGTCACACAGGAAAGTCACACAGTAGACAAGTGGCAGAGCTGGTGTTAGAACCCAGGTCCTCCGTCTCCCAGGCCCGTGCTCTAGCCACTAGGCCATGCCACTTCTCAAAAAAGAATGGATAAAGTCAAGAAATGAAAATCAAAGGATAAAGATTCATCCTCCCTAAACAAGGTAGCCATTCACTAGCTGGGAAGGAGGCAGGGGGTTGGGACAAATTCACTCAATCATATTTATCAAGTGCTTACTATGTACAGAGCACACTATACTCAGCGCTTGGAAGAGTACAGTACAGTAATAAACAGACACTTTCCCTGACCACAACGACCTTACATTCTGGGGGCAGCATGGGGGGGAATCTCCAGCTCTGCTTCTATTTCCACAATTCCTCAGTGCAGCACAAGAAATACATAAAAGATAAAATGCATGAAAAGATTGGACAGGTTCACACACACACATACAAACACATATTCCAATTTGTGATAGAAACACTGGGTTTGTTGCTTCTACATAGGAACTTCGGATTCCAAGCCTGACAATGAGCCTGGAGGTGGGAAAAGGGGTCAATAAGACCCTTTCAACAGTGTTGGTCCCAGAGTCGAGGTCTTTGTAAAGACGTTTGTCAGTGGCTGGGGTAGGGCAGTTCTTTTAAACATCTCCTCTCTGCTGTTCATCTGTTCCTAGCTAGGTTTTGCTCTCCCCAAACTCTCCTTCTGTAATGTTGAACACCAATATGAGTTTATTTCCTTTCCCAGTTCGCTGAGGTACCAGGGAACTATTCCAAGTTTTTCCTATAGAAGTTAAAAACCCTAGTTCAGGGCTTTGTTACCACTCAACTTTCCAAAGCGAAGAATGATAGCATTCTCTTCTCACTCTGTCATTCTCTTCCTCATTTCCCTGGTTTGGACCTAAAGCCTTGCCTGAGCCAGCTTCTCCATGCCTACCTGCCCCAGTGAGATATTTTTAAGTAGCTATTGCCAGTACCGAAAAAAGATCCTCTGATGTGAAGAGAGATTCTCAAAGGAAGAAACAGTTCCAGATTCTGAAGGAGATGTTCCTGCTTCCTGAGGAAATTAATCATCCCCTGCCTTTCCCACATTACTATCCTGGCTGAGGTCCCGAGCCACAACCAATAGAGAGTCATTTCAGGGGCATCGACTAGTGATATCTCTCTCATTAATGCCTTCTTCTTTTCTTCTATGCCAACAGTGGAAAGTCTTTATACAGCACTGAGAAATATCGACCGGAGTGAGATCGTGAACATGTTGGAGGGCTCCGGGCGGCAGAGCCGCAGTCTGAAGCCAGATAGGCGCTACCCAGACCGAGATTACTCCTTATCACCCTCCCAGATGAATGGTGAGCAACCCTCTTTCCTTCCTTCTTTTCTTCCAGGCTCCCCAATCCAAATTGCTCCCACGTCTGGAGTTGGAAATCCCCACCGGGATAGCCCTGGAGATCTTCTGGGCTTCAGTCAATCAATCAATCATTTTTATTGAGTGCTTACTGTGTGCAGATCACCATATGTAACAGAGTAGGTAGACACATTTCCTGCTCACAATGAGCTTACAGCCTAGAGACTCTAGGTGGGAAGGTCAGGGATTGAAGCCTAAGTGTGGGTTGTTGTGCAGAGCAAAGGAGAGAGCTGAGAGCGAGAGTGAGACCTGAAGCTGTAGCAGTGTACTTACCTGTAAATAATCTTCATAACACAGCACCTCACCTGCCCTTGCCACAAGTACTCATTGGCTTCAATCATCTGGATATTTCAGAAGAGGTTTTTTGGCCTGAAACATACAGATAATGAACGTCAAAGTTAGTATTAAGCTTGACTTATCAATGCCTTCTTGCTACTGGTCCCTGTAGGAAGGCTACATCTCTCATCGAGTTCAGCAGCGATATTACATCGGCTCAGACGGGGCTTTAGTGACCATTCATTCAATCAAATTTATTGAGTGCTTACTATGTGCAGAGCACTGTACTGAGCACTTGGGAGAGTACAATACAACAATAAGTAGACAAATTCACTACCCACAATGAGCTTACAGTCTAGAGGGCTATAGGATTTGGGAGTTCCATCCCCATGAGCCCAGTGCCCACTGGCTGCTTGTGTTTGGAAATTTTCAACTATTTTGGTTGATGTTTTTGTGAGACGAAGAGCACGGTGTGATTTAAAGTCAGATCACTCTCTCTCTCTAGACTCACCCTTTTTTCCTTAACCCTGACTCCACACCACCTCTCTAATATGCTCTCTCTTCAGGAAAAGTGTCTTCAAATGGGCACTGGCATATTGCTGCTGAAGGGGAAGGGCCAAAGGAGTGTGGGCACCTCAATCTCGGGCCTTCTCCTGCCATCCCCAGTTTAGGTGGCTGCCACATGTTAGATAGCCATGGCAGCCCAACGGGTGGTAGAGAAAGAGGATAATGGGAAGAGGAGAAGGACCAGGAGAAGGGTCTTCACAACCACTGTAGTACCCACTAGCACTAATCAATCAATGGTATTGAGCACAAATTTTGTGCAGAGCACTGTACTAAATGCTTGGGAGAGTACCGTACAATTAGTAGACATGATCCCGGCCCACAAAGAGCTTAAGGCCTCATGGAGGAGACAAACATTAGGATGAATGACAAGAGCAGCTGTCTCCTAGAAACAGCAACAGCAGCCAGAATATAGGAGGAGGTAGAAGTTCAGTCCTCTGGTTCCCTTCCCCAAGGTAGGTCAGCCCCTTACCTGAAGGGTGGGGGAAGCAGAGAAGAATAGTGTTCCTTTCTCCTGCTTCCACCAGTTCTTCTCCTCAGTGGGACCTCTGACAAGGTCCCCTCTTGAATGTGGATGTGTTTAGAGAGGTGAGTAAGTGTAATCAATCAATGGTATTTGTTGAGCACTTACTATGTGCAGAGCACTGTACTAAATGCTTGGGGGAGCACTATACAACAGAATTAATGAACATGTTCTCTGCCCATTATGAGCCTGTAGATCACTGTACTAAGCACCTGGAAGAGCACAATATAGCAAATTAACGGACACCTTCCCTGCCCGTAATGAGCTTATAGATCACTGTACTAAGCATTTGGAAGAGCACAATATAACAGAATTAGCGGACAAGACGGTCCCTGCCCATAACGAGCTTCTAGATCTTCACCTTGCCTAAATTTAGCCTGGGTCCAGAGGTATCAGCACTGCCTGGATAGGGCAGGCCTGCACATCTCAGCAGGGATGTTGTTGAACAGCTGTGGCTTGATCACCAGGGAGATCTCTGCTGTCTGTCCGGCCACAAGCCGGATGAAATCTCTGCATGCCGAGCACGCACACTTCCTCTCCTGTGTTCTATGTATTCTGAAACATGCCATCCAGCGACACCAGCTGCAGGCCACATCTTATGTCGATCACTTCCCGTCACCTTCCTCTTCTGCCTCTGACCTCATCTTGACCTCTAGTTCGCTCATCCTCTTACACTGCCTGTCTCCACTGTCTCCACCTCCGCCAAGCTGCACCAGATCTGCGGTCCTCCAGCAGATGCATGTCATGAAGAACTTCCTCTCCTTCCTTCTTCCCTTCCCCTCCCTCTGTCTCATGGTTTTCCGTGTGTGCGTGTAGAAGCGTGCGTGGGTGTGACTGTATATGTTGTGTCTCTGTACGTGGTCCAGTTATGAGCACTCCTCTTTCTCCCACCCCACCATAAAGGGCTCTCGGACAGCATTTGAATCCCTTGGAAATTTCTATCTCTTTCCTTGGGGAACTGGCTCGAAACCTGAAGTAAATCCCAGGTTTCTCAGAGGTAGCCTGGCCACAACTCCAGAAGCCCTGTGTGATTCTTGGCTGACAAGCGGAGCCAATCAGTTGCCTCAAGAGAACTGGCGTTGGAGAGTCAGGGGAGGGAAAAGCTGTGTGTATCCCCGAATCAACCCTGGCGCCTGGAGTCAGTTGAGTTAGGGTCTGTGTCAATTTTGAAATTGCTCCATGCCCAAACTGACTACCTTAAGAGCTTGGTCTCACCAACTGCATTTAGTCTGAGGGACCACATTTGGTCCAGAGAGGAACAGGGTTGTCTTGCTGGGATTGTGCATGCCATGGTCACGGCAGCCCACCCCTGCTCCTGTTGTGCCACGGGAAAGATTTCTGGCCATCCTCTCGGAGTCAGCAGGAAAAACGCCTACCATTTTTTCAGTCAATTCAGCATGCCAGTGGCCCCTAAGAAGTACCAAGAGCAAAGCGTGACCTCCGGGCCTTTTGGCCATCCCTCAGTGTCCCCTCCCTGAGAGGGGCCTGGAAGAACCAAAACGATGGATGTTGGTGTAGAATCGTGTTGTTTCCATGTTCAGTGTGCCTGAGGTGGCGGTCTTGATCTCTGTTAAAACGAAGTGCTGTTCTGCCTGTCTCCCCCTTCTGAGCAGGACAAGGGTACCTTCTCCAGGGGTTCGGGAGACGGAGAGCTGAGGGAACCATGCCACATGATTCCCTGCATTCCCGAGGCAGCCCCTGGGGTCTAATCAAGTCCTGTGATATGGATTGGCCTTGGGATGCGCCCCTGGACTTTGTCCAGCCTGAGGCTCCAAATCAAACAAACAGTGTCCCAAACCTCCTGGCCTGGCCTGCAGCCACTGCCAGAAGCAGAAGCTTCAGCTCTTGGCCTGGGCCAATCCTTACCTGAGCCCAAGGGATGGTGCTAAAATGAACTCCTCTGCCTCTCCCCCTGCCCGGAGGACAGCTGTTGGAAGCAACTTCTGGTTCTCAGCTCCCGGGATGCTTCCGCAGCTTCCTGCCCCCAGGGACAAACACCACAGAATCTCCCAAGGGACTATAATGGGAGGGATCAGGAAGCCTCCTCTGCCTGCTCACCTTTGCTGCAGTTTTGAGGCAGATTCTGCAGATTTGCCTGGTCTGGCCTGGCCTGAGATGCTCTTTGTGTCTGTCTGAGTGCCAGGAATGGAGCTCAGAGAGCTCCATGTTTTTCTTGCACACCTAAGATTCCCCTCCCTGCCTGTGTTCTCTGCTTCCTTGCCACTGTCCTCAAACAGCTACCTCTGCCAGTCTCTCCATTTCAAGCCCAAAGATCTATCTTGGATAGCTTTGGATTGTGAATGGCCAAATAGAGATTTGTGTTGGTTCCATTTCGGCCCTCAAATCCTTGCAACCTCCAAATCTGTTCCTCCAGATCTGTTCTTCCAAATCTGTTCCTCTGTGCTTTTCCTAGAGCATTTTCTCACTATCTGTCTGAGCTGCAGTGGCAAAACCAGAGAAAGAGCTGAATTATGACTACTAGCTACTCCTAGCCTCAAACGGGACTGCCAACTAGGACTTAACTGTAACATCCAGTATTTATTAAGTTATCTCGATATGCCAAAGTACTGTGCTCAATTTGGGTTTAAATACAAGATAATCGGATCGGACACAGCCCCGTCCCCAGTGGGGATCACAATCTAAGTGGCAGGGAAAGAAGACACCCACATTTTATAGATGAATAAACTGTTACAGAGAGGTGAAATGATTCACCCAAGGTCATGCAGCAGGCCAGAGGCTGAGTTGGGATTAGAACACGGGTCTCCTGATTCCCATTCCCATGCCCTACCCACTAGGCCATGCTAGAAAATGAACTAACTGGAAACAAGGATAGGTAACTGAGTCAATAAGAAAAAACTGTTGTTCCCTGCCTACAAGAAGCTTATGATATAATGGGGGAGACACCGAATGCCTGAAGCCTCCCTCTCTGTTCTAGCCTTGACCTCAGTGCATTTAGTGGTGACACTAAGCTGGCTTCTGCCCAGCCCCATCTTTTGGGAGGCCTAGGATGGGAATAGTGTTTTGGCACCTAGGAGAGAGGGGTTCCAGGGAGACCTGAGGATCGTTGGTTCTTCTCAGAAGGTACTCAGAACTAGTAGAATAGTAATAAGTCCAGTGCTGGAACTGAGGGGAGCAGGACTTCCTCAGGGTGTCACATTACCCACTTCGGACAAGCCCATTTTTTATGAGCTCCAAAAAAGAAAACACTCCCATCATCAGGGTTTCCAGCCACCTAATCAGCTATAAGGAATTGCCTTGTAGGTGACACTCTATCAGTCAATCAGTGGTATTTATTGAGCACTTACTGTGTACAGAGTACAGAACTCAGCACTTGGGAGTGTAGAATAGATAAATAGGTATCATCATCATCATCAATCGTATTTATTGAGCGCTTACTGTGTGCAGAGCACTGTACTAAGCGCTTGGGAAGTACAAATTGGCAACATATAGAGACAGTCCCTACCCAACAGTAGGCTCACAGTCTAAAAGATAGGTATGATCCCTACCCTCAAGGAACTTTCAGTCTAGTGAGGAAAATGCACCAATAGAGCTGTATTTCAGAGAAGAGAAACCAGTATTTCATTTTTTAATGGTATTTGTTTAGTGCCTACTATGTGTGAGCCCTTCTAGACTATGAGCCCGCTGTTGGATAGGGACCATCTCTATATGTTACCAACTTGTACTTCCCAAGCGCTTAATACAGTGCTCTGCACACAGTAAGCGCTCAATAAATATGATTGAATGAATGGATGAATTTATCTACCCCAGTAAATGCAAGATAGATTGGACAAACTCCCTGTCCCACAGGGGCTCACAGTCTTAATCCCCAATTTACAGACGAAGTAACTGAGGTATAAAGGAATGAAGTGACTTGCCCAGGGTCACACGGAAGACACTTAGGGGAGCCAGGTCCTTCTGGCTCTGAGGCCCGTGCTCTATTCCCTAGGCCATGTGGCTTCTCTCAAACAAAAGGTCAAACTGCTTCACACCGCTTTTGACTTCGAGGGCAGAGATTTTAGGTGGGGTGAGGACTGGGAGGGGACGAACTTTAAAGAAGTAATCGGCCCCCACCTGGGGCCTAGCCACACCTAATTAGAAATTTTTGTAGTTGTCCCCACTCCACCTTCCCTTTGGAGGCTGAGAGGTTGCCTGTTCTGCCACCCAAAGCTCAGAAAGAGGGCTCTGCCAAGAACAGCCTTGGGATGGCCACCCAACTGAAAGTAATGGAAAATAAAAACAGGGAAACGATCGGCTTTCCTGGGATCCTCCCCAAGGCCCACCACCTCTTTCCGGAATGTCCGACCATTTGGGGAGCACCCCGGAAGCCAGCACTCGGCTCCCACGTTCTCTCCTTTCATGCTGAGTGATGAAGGAGCTAATTGGCCGTGCTTGGGGTGGGAGCACTATCACTCTCCTACCTAACTGGGCCACCCCACCTTGCAGGACTAAATTCCTGCCTGGATGGGTGATGTTCTCAGGCTCCAGAGACCAGAGGGAGCCAGGGCAGAGCTGTGTTGGGGACAGGGAAGCAGAGTAAATGTCGGGAGGCTGGCCCTTCCACATTGTGCTTGTGTGTGTGTGCATGTGTGTGTGTGTGTGTGGGTGTGTGTATGAAAATCGCTTCTGGAGCCTGTTGCCCTCTGTCTGCCCATCCAGGTTACACTTCGCTGCAGGACGAGCTGCTCTCCCCTGCATCCCTGCACTACACGCTGCCCTCTCCGCTGCGTGTAGACCAGTACTGGAATGAGGTGGCCATCATGGATGCCATCCCCATGGCAACCACGGAGCATGATGCCCTGATGGAAATGTCTGACATGCAGGTGTGGTCCTCGGGGCTCACCCCTTCCCTGGTGACAGCTGAAGACTCCTCTCTGGAGTGTAGCAAGGCAGAGGACTCTGATGCTACTGGCGATTGGAAACCGCCGGAACCCCAGTTAGAAGACACCCAAGGTCCCGACCACTTGGGTTCTTTGGATCTTGTTGAGGACGACACAGTGGATTCAGATGCCACGAATGGCCTTATCGATTTGCTTGACCAGGAGGAAGGTCAGAGGTCAGAAGAGAAGATGCCAGGTTGTGAGAGGCAGGTTGATTCAGCTGGAGGGGAACAGGATTCAGAGAGTGAAGTCTCTCTTATTTCAGGCCAGCAGAGGGTTCACGCCAGAATCAAGGACTCCCCGACTGTGAGCCGAGTGATGGAGAAGAGCAGAGACAGGTAATGTTAATGCCCCCATGCCCCCTCCCCGCACCAAACGAGCCATCACTGGCCACCCCCTTCCAGCTGGAACTCCGATTTTTAGAGAGGAGCATTCTGGAGGCATCTCTGATTCAGGCGGGGTGGCCCAGTGGGCCGGCCCTGGATCAGGGGGCCACACTCTTGGGTCCTATTTCCATTTGTGCCCGGGACTGACCGTGTGTCCTTGGGTCTTTCTGAATTGCTGATTCTTTTTGTAGAGGTAATAAGTTCCTTCTGTGCAGGCCTAGGGAAATCATGTCTCCACACACTTTGAGTGATATCAGACATATCACTGTGTGACTGACTTGTCTCGTATTTCGCAGTGAGAAGCAGAGGCCTTTGGAAGTGGCTCAGGCAGAGAGAAGTGTAAGATTCGGGAGAGGCAGATCCTGAAAAATAACTTTTTATTGCAGAGCAATCTCTATATGCTGCAATAGGAGAGATTCCAGGCAAGGACCAGTCTAAGCTTTCTCACTGCCTGGATTCATGGCAGTTCAGGGAGGAGAGGTATTTTGGAGCTCCTTGAGAGGCAGACAGTTACACACCAGGTTTCTAATCCAGCCTTTGCATTGGGTCCTAAGTTCCCATGGAAGATTAGCATGGAAAGAACATGAGACTGAGTGTCAGAGGACCTGGGTTCTAATCCCAACTCCGCCACTTGTCTGCTGTGTGAGTTTGGAAATGTCACTCAACTTCTCTGTGCCTCAATTCCCACATTGGCGAAATGGGAATTCAATACCTGTTCTCTCTCCTACTTAGACTGAGAGTCACATGTGGGACCTGATTATCTGGTCTCTACCCCAGCACTTAGTACAGTGCTTGGCACCTAGTAAGTGCTTAATAAATGCCACTATTATCATTATTAGTATCATTATTTTTATTATTATTATAAGAGCCAAGGAGAGCTCTCCCTTCCTATGGGTCAGATCGTGATCACGTACCCCAACCCTGCCCCTGGGTTGTTCCATTCAGGTTTTTTTTTAATGATATTTATTAAGCACTTACTATGTGCAAAGCACTGTTCTAAGCGCTGGGGAGGTTACAAGGTGATCAGGTTGTCCCACCTATGGGGAGCTCATAGTCTTAATCCCCATTTTACAGATGAGGTTACTGAGGCCCAGAGAAATTAAGTGACTTGCCCAAAGTCACACAGCTGACAATTGGCAGAGCTGGGATCTGAACCCATGACCTCTGACTCCAAAGCCCGTGCTCTTTCCACTGAGCCACACTGCTTCTCTGATGCTTCATAAAGGTTGTGCTTCATAAAGATTGCCAGCTCCAGACTGTTTCCTGTATCCCTGGCACCTCCTCCTGAATTATTATTATTATTATTACTATTATTATTATTATCATTGTTGTATTTGTCAAGCACCCACTCTGTGCCAAGCACGGTTCTAAGCACTGAAGTAGTCCCTGTCCTAAACGGGGCTCCCAGTCTATGTCCGAAGCTGAGGAAAGCCACTGATTTCCCTTTTAAAGTCCCTAGCTCTGCAGGTGCTCCTTATGCATTTTCGTCCTCATTGTCACAATTGCTCTGAAAGTGCTTACATTGTGCAAAGCACTCAGTGTTGGCATCTCCGATCAGGGGCGATGGATGAGCCTCTGGCCTGAGATTTCTGGACCAAGAGGGATCTATGACAATAGCACTAGTGGTACTCCTAGCACCCCCAAGTCCTTCTGCTGGGGTGCAACACAATGCAAAGTGCCTGGACACTTTTTGCCCGCATTAACCGGCTACAGGCAGAAGCAGGCCTCAAACCCAGGGATCCTGATTCCCAGAGCTGTGCTCTTTCCGCTGCACCAATAGCAGGGCTCACTATGTCAGCCAACCCTATTTACTGAGCACTTACTGTGTGCAGAAACACTATACTAAGCGCTTGGGAGAGTACCACACAGCAATATAACAGACACACGCCCCGCCTGCAAATGCTTGTGAGGGGATCATGGTGACATGCTCCCTGGGCCATCAGGAGCTCACACTTTAAAGTGGGGAGGATGACTGAGAAAGGTCAAAGGCAGCTCCAAATCCAATGCACCCTGCTCTCCTGTAACCCAGGCATGGCGTTATTGCAAAACACTGAAGAAAGGTAAGCATTGGAGTACTTACCCCCAGCCCCAATCCGAGTTTGTGCCCCAAACTGGTTCTTCCGACGCCGTGGCGTGTTGCACCCTGACCGACTCACAGTGCCTGAAGATTGGTTCCTGATTCTGCCCATGTGTTCTGGCCAAAACACAGTGAAAACATGCGTTCTGACGGCACTGAGTGGACTCCAAAATGACGAGTTAAAACCCAGCCAGTCATAGACTCTCTGGATTTATAGAGGAAACCCTGGACCAAAGGCTCCCTGCTGCTCCATCCTGGGAAAAAGCAAAGGCAGGACTCCCTGCCACCTGCTGCCCTTGCAGGGGGGATTGCCAGGAGTTGAGTTGGGGGGGAATTCTTCCCTCTCTGACTGACCAACTGCAATGGTCAGTCTTTCTACCCATTTCCACGTGGTGTGGGAAGTGAAGACTAGGAAGAGATTGAAGTGCTCTTTAAAAATCGGGGCTCAAACCCTGCACCTAGTAGTCCAGAATTAGTCTACAAAGTTGAGTCTAAAGTTGAGAGTGAACGGTGAGATTTGAGTCCAAGTGAAAAATCCAGCTTTAGAACAAAAACTGGACCTTTGACCGTAATAATAATGATGGCATTTGTTAAGCACTTACTATGTGCAAAGCACTGTTCTAAGTGCTGGACAAAGCAATCCCTAGATTAGTGCCTGGGGGAGCAACTCTCCACATGCAGATATCTCCTTTGTGTACTTTCATGTGTTCCATTTTGTGTTTGTGCTATTAATAGTATGTATTGAGCATCTACTGTGCAGAGATTACTTTACTAACTCCTTGGGACTGTACATTGGAGGTTAAAGACTTTAGTCCTGTTCCTCTAAGGGGCTACATTCTAACAGAAAATAGATGGGTGGTGGGGGAGAGCAGAGTGTGTGTGTGTGTGTGTGTGTGTGTGTGTGTGTGTGTGTGTGTAGTCTAGCATAAATGGTAGGGTTCCCTGGCTTACCCTGGGTGTGTCTGAGGGAGAGAAAGAGATGAACAAGCTAGTGCCCAACGTAATATGTTTTAGTACTGTAAAGGCATTGATGATTGTGTGTGTGTGTGTGTGTGTGTGTGTGTAAGCAGTCTAGCATAAATGGTAGGTGTGCTCAGGCTTACCATGGGTGTGACACAGAGAGAGAGAGAGAGAGAGAGAGAGAGAGAGAGAATGAGCTAGTGCCCAGCTGTATATGCTGGGGTGTTAGTACTGTACAGGCAGTGATGATCTGCTTGGAAGATGATCCGCCACGACAGTGCTCTTCTTTCTCTCTGCTCACTTGCTGCTGCTCCGTCTGGAGTCCAGAAGGCAAAGAGACTGGAATGCAGATAGCTCATTTGTTTCCTACAGGCCAGGCCCTTCTGAGGGTTCTTGGCAAGAGGAGGTTCCTGGAGACCCACAGTTCGTACAGAGAACCTCGAGCACAGGCCTGGAGCCCAGCGGGTCTCAAGAGGTCGAGACGATTCTGGTGCCCTCGACCGAACGAATGCGGATAGACTCTGTGGAACAGGCAGAAGTGGAGAGTCCCCTGGTGGAAAGAGAGCGGAGACCTCCCCCGACCGTGAGTCCGGGCTTTGAGACCTGGATGGAAGAAGCCGAAAGCACCTTCTCCAGGCAAGTGAAGGTAAGATCCCAGCGGGGGATCAGGAGGTCAGTGGCCAGAGCCTTCTCTGGAAGGGGAACGGGTGGTGTTTCACTGCCCAAACCCAAGCATTGCGTCTAGTTTTTGAAAATGCATCTTTGAAATGGAGTGTACATCTCCCTTTCTTTACAGAGAATCAGCACAGATCATCATAGGGTTAGTCTATATCCCGTTTATCTGGTCACGGCTCCATAGCACCTAGAGGAGGGGTGGGCAAACTTTTTCTGCAGGAGAGGTGGGGAGAAGGGAAAGAAGGGAGAAAGGAGGGAAGAGGAGGGGAGAAAGGAGAGGAGAAGAGGGAAGAGGAGGGGAGAAAGGAGAGGAGAAGAGGGAAGAGGAGGGGAGAAAGGAGAGGAGAGGAGGGAAGAGGAGGGGAGAAAGGAGAGGAGAGGAGGGAAGAGGAGGGGAGAAAGGAGAGGAGAGGAGGGGAGAAAGGAGAGGAGAGGAGGGAAGAGGAGGGGAGAAAGGAGAGGAGAGGAGGGGAGAAAGGAGAGGAGAGGAGGGGAGAAAGGAGAGGAGAGGAGAAAGGAGAGGAGAGGAGAAAGGAGCGGAGAGGAGGGAAGAGGAGGGGAGAAAGGAGAGGAGAGGAGAAAGGAGAGGAGAGGAGGGGAGAAAGGAGAGGAGAGGAGGGGAGAAAGGAGAGGAGGAAAGAGGAGGGGAGAAAGGAGAGGAGGAAAGAGGAGGGGAGAAAGGAGAGGAGAGGAAGGGAAAGAAGAGGAAAGGAGAGGAGGGGAAGGAAGAGAAGATCTGAAGGAGGTGGAGAGAGGAGATTAGGGATTGGGAGAAAGTGAGGAGGAAAGGAGAGTGAGGAGGGGAGAGGAAGGGAGAAGGGGGAGGAAAGAGGTGAGGAGAAGGGGATGAGAGAGAAGAAGATAAGGAGAAGAGAAAAGTAGAGGAGATGAGAAGGAGAAGAGAGGAGGTAATAATAATAATGATGGTATTTGTTAAGCACTTACTTTGTGCCAAGCACTGTTCTAAGAGCTGGGGTAGATACAAGGTAATCAGGTTGTCCCAAGTGGGGCTCACAGTCTTAATCCTGGTTTTACAGATGAGGTAACTGGGGCACAGAGAAGTTAAATGACTTGCCCAAAGTCACACAGCTGATAGGTGGCAGAGCTGGAATTAGAACCCATGTCCCCTGACTCCCAAGCCTGTGCTCTTTCCACTAAGCCATGTGGCTTAGGAGATGAGAAGGAGAGGGGGAAAGAGGGAGAACAAGGGAAGAGGAAGGGAAGTGCTATGGGACAGAACTGGCGATGGCTCTCTGGGATCCTCCCCATAGCCTGAGACCCTGCTCGAGAACCACATTTAACTCCAAGAAGAGCCAGGTATGTCCCTAGAGCCAGTGACTGCGCAGCCATCATCTCTGGAGGAGGAATCACACTTGTCTAAAGCTTGTGGACAGAATCCTCCTCTGAAGGGGGCCTTACTGAAATTCATAGAAACAGCAGGAGAACTTTTGGCTGTGTTCAAAGAACAGCCAAGGGTACTGGTAAAAAAAAAATCAGCGTACTAATGTTGCAAAGGATGCTTGTGAACAAGTAAACCCTGCTGCTTGCCATATATAACCCTCACCCACCACTCCACATTCTTTCTAATTAGGGCTCTCCCTGGCACCCAGCCTCAGACCCAAGCTGCCCCCATCTCCCCAAGCCACTCCCAGTCCTGGCCCTGGTACTTCTAGAAATAGAACTGCATCTCCAGCTGCCCAAGAAAAGAGGACTGCAGTGGGAAGCGAAACCACACAACTCTCTTGTGGCTGCAAACAGACCCACCCACGGAGCCGGATCTGGGAAGAGCAGGATGAGAGGAGCTGGGGAAGGAGGCAGGAGGTGTGTGGGTTGAACAGCACAGCGTCCCTCCAACGCCCCCACCAACCTGACCCGGGCCCCAAGGCTACTGGCTGCTCAGGAATGCTGGATGACTTGGACCATTACTATGTGCAAAGCACTGTTCTAAGCGCTGGGGAGGTTACAAGGTGATCAGGTTGTCCCACCTATGGGGAGCTCATAGTCTTAAACCCCATTTTACATCAGAGAAGCAGTGGTCTTCCTGGATGGGAAGGACCATTACATAAGAGAGTCCCTCGGGTCCTCCGTCTGGGTGGGTGAGCTGTGGGAGAAAATGGCGATTTGAGAATCATCCCAGGTGGTGAGATTTCCAGGGAATGGCAGAGCGCATCCATGGTGGCAATAATAATAATAATAATAATGGCATTTATTAAGTGCTTACCATGTGCAAAGCACTGTTCTAAGTGCTGGGGAGGTTACAAGGTGATCAGGTTGTCCCAAAGGGGGATTGCAGTCTTAATCCCCATTTTACAGATGAGGTAACTGAGGCCCAGAGAAGTGAAGTGACTTGCCCAAAGTCACACAGCTGACAATTGGCGGAGCCAGGATTTGAACCCCAGACCTCTGACTCCAAAGCCCGGGCTCTTTCCACTGAGCCAGGCAGATGGCAACCGGGCCTGTACTGGGCCAGCAGGGTTCCTGGACCAAGCGGAGCAAAGCCGCCTTCTGTCGGAGCCAGAGCCAAAAGGCTCAGAGGCCAAAATCTACTCGGGGTCGTCAGCGGGCTCTCTCTAGGGGGCTGCCTCCCTACCCCTGGCTCCTCCTGCGCTTGAGGGGCGAGCCCGACAGCCCGGGCAGGGATTGGCCTGACACTTGGGCCGGAGCCCCCGGCATGCTCCCCGGCCACTGCCCTCCTGTCGTTCACCACCTGAGTTATTTCAGAACTCATTCTTTAACCCTCTGGTCTCCACACAAGTCTGCCGGAAGCTGACCCCTCCAAAGGCAGACAAATGGCCGTGGTCTCTGGTCTGGTCTGACCCTTGGCGGAGAGCGCTCGGTCAGTGACTCTAGCTCCTTCTGTGACTGGGGGTCCTCCATGGCCCCTTCAGAAAATAACTAAGAAGCAGCATGGCCTAGTGGAAAGAGCACAGGTTGGGAGTCAGAAGGACCGCCACTTGTCTGCTGCGTGACTTTGGGCAAGTCACTTAACATTTCCGTACCTCAGTTCCCTCATCTGAAAAATGGGTATTAAGAGTGAGAGCCCCATTTGAGACAGGGACTGTCCAATCTGATTAGCTTGAAACAGTGCTTGACATATAGTAAGTGCTTAACGGATATCATCATCAGTTAAGGAGAGACTCTTCCCCAACCCCCCAACCCTCCATACTGGCAGGGAGGGGCCACTGGTGTAGCTGTTCCCAGCTCGGATAACTTTGACATGAGCCCTGGGCGCAGAGGACGAGCCAGCTGCCTCCTCCCTTTAGCTTTGGTATGCACGGCTAAAATTAGAGCGCCGCGGCCACCAGATGCAATCTCGGGGCAGAACCTGGAGGGTCATGCCAGGGGGTGGGTGCACACATCGCAGGCTGCTCTGGCTGTAGGGGCATCTGCCTCCCACCCTGTGCCCGGAGCCCAGGATGGGCAGGATGGAGGAGTGCCGTGGGTCAGAGAGAGAATGAGAACCCAGTGCCCTTTGCGTTGGGTACTCGGCTCCATCGGGCACCTGGGCACAGGGCCTCGGGGCCGCTCCGAGGATGTGGACCTTTCTAACCCAGCTGCTGATCGCGCTGGTCCTGCTGGGCTTCTTCCTGGTCAGCTGCCAGAACGTGATGCACATCGTCAAGGGCTCGTTGCAGTTTGTGCTTAGGCACTTGCACCGGGAGCTCGATAAGGAGCTGGGGGAGAGCGAGGGGCTAGAGGATGACGAGGAGGCAGTCTCCACCAGGGTGGTCCGGCGCCGGGTCATTGTGAAGGTAACAGTGGATGGAGTGAGGCCGGGGAGGGAAGGTGAGGGACAACGGGAAGGGCTGGAGGAGGCCTGGACTGGCAGAGGCCTCCAGACTCCACGTTGAGCATTGCACAGAGGGACATGGGTGAGAATGGGGCACCGTGGGCAGGAACGCCCAATGGCAATGCCATGGTGCCACAGGGCATTCTTACACCAGTCCACCTCCCCCCCTCCACCCCGGGGCCCCTCCCTCAGGCACCTCACTGAGCAACCTCTCCCGCAAGGAGTCAGCCTCTCCGAAACCAAACGCCTCACTCCCAGAATTTCCTTGGAAATCACCTTGGATTTGGGAGCTTTTGCTGCCACCACCTTCTTTCTCTCCTTCCACCAAATTCTCCCCTTCCTGCCCCGATTGGGAGATTTTCTTCTTTTTCCTATCTCCAGGAGAATGAGATTCAGGCTATTCCAGGGGAACAAGTGACAGAGGAACAATTCACAGATGAACAAGGCAATATTGTTACTAAAAAGGTGAGCGTGCTCTATGCCAAAAGGCAGTCGCTGGGGAGGGGATCCCGGAATTTATAGTGTCTGTCTCCCCATCTAGACTGTAAGCTTACTTTGGGCAGGGAATGTTTCTACTGACTCTGTTCTAACGTACTCTCCCAAACACTCAATACAGTGCTCTGCATGCAATAAGTGCTCAATAAATACCATTGACTGATTGATTGGAATTAGGTACAACCTCAGCCTTGGTGTGGGACTTTTCCACAACTTAGAACTCCCTTGCTCCCCTTTCCCAGCTAAATTGACCAGATCATAGCTCTCTCCATAAGAATTTATGATTAAGGGCAAGTCACTTACCTTCTCTGAGCCTCGGTTTCCTCATCCATAAGATGGAGGTTCACCCTGTGGGACAGGGACTATATCCGATCTGCTTATCTTGTTTCTCTGCCCCCCCACCCCACCCCCCGCGTTTTAGTTCAGTGCTTGGCGCATAACCAAGGCATAACTAAGGTATACTCTCCCAACTGCCAAGTGCCATGCCTCGCACTCAATAACTACCATCCAACGCCCTCCTACTTAGACCGTGAGCTCCAAGTAGGACAGGGTCTGTGTCCACCCTGATTATCTTGTGTCTACTCCAGCACTTAGTATAGTGCTGGGAACATAGTACTTAACAAGAACCGTACTATTAATGTCTATCTGTAGATGTTGCCTTAAAAATTCAGACTCAAGGCAGAAGATCCAATAAGAGTGACTGTGTCTAAGGGCCCAGGCACTCTGTCATCAGTTCTCAGAAGCATCTGGTTCACCCAGATGTCTGTCTCTGATGGATTTTGCATTTCTTGCTTAGCAGAGGCCCTTGGGCTTCCTTCCTCCTTGTTTTGGGGTCCAAGAGGCTCCCCAGGGCCCGAGCGGCATCTGACTCTTCACCCCGTCTTCTCCTTTGCAGATCATCAGGAAAGTGGTGCGGCAGATTGACTCTTATGGCGATGGCGACCTGCAGGAACACGAGGAGGTGATTATTGAGGGACCTGTGCAGGATCCCAGTGAGCTGGAAGTGGAAATTGATCAGTTTATGAAATATGCCAAGGTACAAAGAGCCTTCCCCTACTTGAGACCGAGGCCTGAGGTTCTGGCGGCTCCTTAATTTTACCTGTTGCCTTTCTACTCCAGCTCAGTGGAGACTCGATTCTGCACTGCTCTGTACTCTTGCTGCCATCTGAGCTGCTGGAGTCAAGAGAGAGGGTGGCTTCTCCTCTCTTGCTCCTAGTGGCATTCTTGCTTGCCACAGCATCTTTTTCCACCTGACCCTTTTTCTGTTCTCATCCTCTCTCTGGCTGTTTGTCCATGTTCTGTCCTGCTTTCCTGTCCTGCGGCTCTCCCTAGGTGAGAGGGAGCTTCCTGCAGCCGGAGCTGATCGAGGGGAGGAAGGGGGCACAGATAGTGAAACGAGCCAGCCTGAAAAGGGGCAAACAATGACCCTCACCCCCGCACCCCCCACCCCCGAACGGTCTCTTGGGAGGTAACATGACCTTTCTTCTTACAAATGTTATGCTCAGTGGCCTGGGAGAGTGACCATTTGTTGGGCTGGGTGGGGCTCCGTTCACCTGGCAAACAAGAGATGCTGATGTGTGTGTTGCCGGGGGGGAAGGTGTGGAAGTGGATGGTTGCTCAGGAGTGGCCTGGACAGTGGCGAGTATTTCTGGCCAGAATCCCACAGTGATGCCAGAGTTGGTTAGCCTTGCAGCTCAACTGCCTTTCTTTGAGCTCTGAGGATCGTTGATTACGTCCCGGCTACAGCTATTTGATGAGCACTAGTATTTCAGTGACTTCCAGTCCAGATGACCAACACCAGAGAGGCCTCTGGGAGAGGCTGAGGTAGTTGGAGCTGTGGAATTATGTTTTCATGGCCAAGTCCTTTTCTATGGGAGACCGTTGTGGTTCTCGAGTGGAAGTTTTCCAGTCTTTTCTGGGCTTGTTTTTGGTGCAGCACCCCTGGCTGGCCTCTGTCCACCACAGGGCCTCTGGCCATTCGTGTGTCCCGGCTCTGGTGAAGCTTGGGCCATCTCCTGTCAGAGAAATGGCAGCCCCCTGAGCCCAGGGTGAGCCGGGAGCCCCGAGAACAGTGCACAGGAGCCAAGCTCCTGCCCGGAGTGGCCCACCTGCCCACAGCTGCGCTGGGGTGAGGGAGCCAAGTGTTGTCCCACAGGGGCATGGGGGTCTTCAGCCCACCCCCCCCCCCAACACCCAGAGAGGGGCAGTATATGGGTGAGAGGAACTGCTGACTTGGGGCCTCGGGCTGCCCCCAGGGCTCGAGGAGAAATGCCTGGTGGATCCAGCTGGAGGATAAAATTAGAACTTGGGCCTGTTCCGGCTCCTCGGTGATTTAAGGAGGTCACGGAGTTAACACTATCGCTGCCAGGGCAGGCTGGCCGGCTTCCTCCGGTGGTCCACTGTTGGGTAGGGACTGTCTCTCTATGTTGCCAACTTGTACTTCCCAAGCGCTTAGGACAGTGCTCTGCACACAGTAAGTGCTCAATAAATACGACTGATTGATTGATTGATTGATTGATTGGTGGATCCTGGGCTGACGTGGCGCTCAGGGCGGCCTTCCCTTTTCAGGCCGGGAAGGAGACCTTCCAGGCTAAGATGGAGAAACAGAGGTTGGGAACCTGGGCATCCTGACCAGACAGCTCAGTTTCTATACTGCCTGCAGGGTAGAACGCCATCCCTGCTGTTGCCCTGCTATTGGGGGCTGTTTCTTAGAGAACAGTAGAGGGAAAGCAGGCTTGTTCTAGTAGTCGATGTGCCACGGGTGTCAGGAGCAGCAGAGAAACTCCATCACCCCATGCTGTGAGCCCCAGCCAATTCCCTGGGACTGCAGGCTGAGACCCACTGGGGACTTGATGGAGGCTGGGTCTTTTGTACCATCCAGAGTCCCTACCTGCCTGCAGAGACTCTGGAACCTGGATCAAAAGAGGGTTGAGCTGTAAATTCTGGGTGGAGGCTGGCATCCCCGCATCTGGCAGGATAATAATAATATTTGTGGTATTCGGGAAATGCTTAGTGCTTGGCACGTAGTAAGCACTTAACAAATACCATCATTGTTGTTATTGTACTAAGCACTGGGGTAGATATAAGGTAATCAGGTTGGACACAGCCTCTGTCCATCATAGGACTCACAGTTTTAATCCCCATTTTACAGGTGAGGTAACTGAGGCACAGAGATGGGAATGTCTTGCCCAAGGTCACACAAAGGCAGGTGGCAGAGATGGGGTTAGAATCAGATCCTTCTGCCTTCCACTCCCATGCTCTATCCACTAGATCGTGTTTGGATGTCAGCTCAGAAGCAGACTTGATCCGGGACCTCGGGGCCGAGTATAGCACATGGCTTTCTGGCTAGAACACCGGCCTGGGGGTCAGAAGGACCTTTCATTCATTCAATCAATCGTATTTATTGAGCACTTAACATGTACAAAGCACTGTACTAAGCACTTACCTGGGTTCTAATCCAGGCTCTGCCAGATGTCTGCTGTGTGACTTTGAGAAAGTCACAACCTCTCTGAGCCTCTGTTAACTCAGCTGTAAAATGGAGACAGTGTGAGCCCCATGTGGAACAGAGACTGGGTGTGTCCAACCTGATTAACTTGTATGAACCCCAGTCCTTAGAACAGTGCTTGGCACATAGTAAGTGCTTAAGAAGTACCATAACTATTATTATATTATTTTGTCCCAAGTGGGAGTTGGGCCTCTCCACCAGTGTGGTGCCACATGTGCCCAGGGAGGGCTTGTCTGAGCCAGGACATGGTTCTAGATGGGTGTTCAAGATTTTGTGATGTTTGTTTGGATTATAAGAATGGCAAAGAAGCAGGAAGGGTCTGCTGGGGTTTTTTATGGTATTTATTAAGTGCTTACTATGTGCCAGGTGCTATACTAAGCACTGGAATAGATACAAAATAATCAGGTTGGACACAGTCCGCGTTCTACATGAAGCTCACGGCTTTAAAAACCATTTTACAGATAAAGTGACAGACACAGAGCAGTTAAATGACTCGTCCGAGGTCACACAGTAGACAAATGGCAGAGCTGATATTAGAACCCGGGTCCTTTGACTTCATGGCCTGTGCTCTTTCTACTGGGCCACTCTGTTTCTTGGTTAGACTGAGTGGCAGGAAATGTGTCTGTTATATTGTACTCTCCCAAGTGCTTAGTACAGTGCTCTGCACACAGTAAGCGCTCAGTAAATGCGATTGACTGACCGGAAAGCATTTTGTGTGTTCATTGTGGAAGGGGGTGACACAGTAGCTGGGGTTCACTCTGACGGGTCCTAGCTGACCATTGATCCCCAGTGGCATCACAGGCCTGGGCAGGATTCAAGTGGACACAAGACCCTGGGGAGCAGGGCCGTCTTCAGGCAGTACCCAGCCGCAGGGTGAGCAGTCCAGGGGGTCCCACAAGGCGGCAACATCTGAAAATGTAAAATCTGGGAACAATACCCTGGGAAGGAAGCATAATGACTCCGGACCAAGGCAAGCAGGTAAGGGAACCACTGGATAAATGCTCAAAGATCAGAGGTTCCAACTGCATTAAGTCATCCGGTTATGCTGCTCCACACAACCTCATATAATGGTGTCCGAGCATGCAGCGTCATAATAAATGATACTAATTTTGGTATTTGTTAAGCACTTACTATGTGCCAAGCACTGTTCTAAGCGCTGGGGGAGATACAAGGTAATCAGGTTGTCCCACATGGGGCTCACAGTTTTAATCCCCATTTTACAGATTAGGGAACTGAAGCACAGAGAAGTTAAGTGACCTGCGCAAAGTCACACAGCTGAGAAGTGGCGGAGCTGGGATTAGAACCCATGACCCCTGACTCCCAAGCCCGCGCTCTTTCCACTGAGCCACGCTGCTTTTGTCATACAGAAAGAATAGTGGATTGAACTTGATGATGTTATGTGGGTGGGATTTGATTTGAAGAGCTGCTGCTAGTTCTAGAGGATCCTCGGTGTTGAGGCTGGATTAAACCAGTGCCTCAAATCAGCTATGCAGAGGTGACTCCGGGCTGGGGGGGGCCTCTGGAAAATGTGATTTTCAAGGTGGAGTGTGCTGTAGGAGAGACAGAAAAGAAGATTCCTGAGCCCCATTTAGGGTTTCCCAGCAGGAAGGAAAGGGCAGACAGAAACAGTGGGGCCAGTTTTGACCTCCATCGCACCCATGGGTTTGTTTTGGGGTGACAGCCTCCTGGGCCTTCCCCATAAGGCATGGCCATCCTTTCAAGATTGCCTTGGGAGAGGACACTTTCCTAAAGGGGCCAAGGGCACCAAGCCAGGGGGTGTCTGGGTGGGGAGAGGGGACAAGTGTGGGGACGTGTGGCGGAGAAACTTAAGGGAAAATTGGGTCAGGACAGACAGAAGCTGCAGTCTGACTCAGTAGGTGGGGGGGCAAGGAGGTAGGAACAGGAAGCTGTGATTGTAGGTGGGCACTAGATGTGCCCCAAATCCAGGACACAGTGCCAGAAAGGATGGGCAGGAGCAAAAGGCAACTGGATCAATCAATCAGTCAATCAATCATATTAATGGAGTGCTTTCTGTGTGCACAGCATTTGGGAGAGGACGATATAACAGAGATGGTAGACATATTTTCTGTCCACAGTGAGCTTTCAGTCTAGAGGGGGAGACAGACATAAATAGAAATAAGTAAATTTCAGATAAGTGCATAAGTGCTATGGAGCTGAGGGAGGGGTGAATAAACGGTGCAAGAATAAAGCTGGCGCCTGTGCCCACATCTTCCTTATCATTGGCGTGGCTCAGTGGAAAGAGCACAGGCTTGGGAGTCAGAGGTCATGGGTTCGAATCCCGACTCCACCACATGTCTGCTGTGTGACCTTGGGCAAGTCACTTAACTTCTCTGAGCCTGTTACCTCATCTGTAAAATGGGGATTAAGACTGTGAGCCCCACGTGGGACAACTTGATCACCTTGTATCCCCCCCCCCCCCCCAGCGCTTAGGACAGTGCTCTGCACATAGTAAGCGCTTAACAAACGCCGTTATTATTATTATTATTATTGGAAACATAATCGGTGCTTCGCCTGTGTGCTAAAATCCAGTCAGTGGGGACGGCCTGGCAGTGGAATGGCCCCCTTTCTAGGATTGGAGTTTTGGGCGGTCAATGGATGCTTTCTGCTTCTACCACCCATGGGCCTGGAACCCTCAGGTTTTTCCCTTCTCTGCCTTTACTACCCCTGAAACACTTCACCTCCTTGCTTTCTCCGATCTGTAGTAAAGAGCTGAGGGGCCTGTCTCGGGACCAGGAATGGTCGGAACCTGAGTTGGGCCAAGGCGGAGCTGTGCACTGGGGAAACAACCTCCTGTTGACCAGTGACATCATTCAGGGATAAAACCCTAACCCTAACCCAAAACAAGCATCCCTCAGTGGTCATTCTCCCTGCCCTCCCTCCCCTCCTGCCCCCCACCCAACTCCTCGCCTCCCCAGCCCCATCAGGTCCCTAATGAGCCAGGGGAAACCCATCGTTTTGGCCAAAACCTGTGCTTCACAAACCGAGATTCTTCTCTCTCTATTTCCTTCAGGATCACACCTCAACACCAAACCACTGAACTCCACACACTTTGACGTGCACACAGGAGGAGAGCCAGGCGTGGAGGGCAGCAGAGCTGGCGGTACATGACATGTTTCTATAGGCTAACGGCATGACTTCTGTAAGAGACTTCCTTTCCTGTCCCATCCGCATGAATGACTGACTGTAGACGCATGACCTACAGTACACAATCCTGCCTCTGGCGACCGACCTCCGACTGGCAACGGGAACCAGGACAAAAGCGGCAAGAAAGAATGGCCAAGGGCTCAGTTGTGGCTGGAGGGGTGGCATTTTTTAAGTCATTTTAATTTGGGCTTCGTAGAGGGGCCGTTTTTTCAGCTTCATCGGTGCAAAATCCACATGAACTTCCTGAAAAAACAAAGGAGTGAAATCAGCACGACCCCTAGCCCTCCTCCCTCCCCTGCCAGCCTTACCACCCCCCCATCCCAGACCTCTACTTGTGACCCTGCTTCCTCCTCCAGCCCCCTTTCCACGTTATACACACACACACCACAAGCTCTTCTCCCGTTCTATATACACACACACATAGATTTTTTAACTGTGAAGTCTGAAGTTGTATAGCAATCTCCTGTGGGTAAACTGGAATTTTTTTTTTTTTTACTTTGACTCTCTGCTGGTTTCAGTTTTGACTCATCTTCCAATGGAACAGAATTCATGAATTCACCCTAATGAGTCTGGGGTCGAGTGTTCAGGGCTTGGTGTCAGTCAAAGGAACCAAAACTCCCTTTAGGGTTCCGAGGTAGGAGTAGCCCAAGCCAAAGCTTGATTGTTTTTTTTCTTTTTGGGTAGACAGTGTGGAGTGGCTGCCCCAGGATTGCACCAGCATGTCCTACAGGGAAGAGGTTTTCTATTTCAAGCACTTATCTCCTAGTTTGTGTTTAAAGTGTAAACTGTACAGTAATCAGCCTTGTGTATATGAAAAAATAAATACTATGCAAACCGATAGAAACACTTTAGCAGTATGTACAAAGCACTAACAGCTCAGCTCCTGAGTACTTGTTCAGGCTGCAGGGAGGAGCTACAGCCCCATCCTTTCGTTGGGAAAGGAAGGGGGAAGTAGGTCAAGTGAATGTATCTGTGAGCTTTTAGGAGTCTGAGAGGGAAACTTAAAAGGTCTCCCAGAGAATTACTGGCCCTTCTATTTCCGTGAACCTCAACCGGGTGGCGGGGAGGAAGGAAAGTGTGGCCCGGGGCCTGGAGCGAGGAGGGGAATTGGTGGAGAGGGACCCCTCTGGTGCCATGTTGAGCACTGGAAGGAGTCAGGCCCCGGCAACCTTTCCCAAACCCACCCCCAATGTGGGGCCACCCCTGCCCTCCGGGCCGAAGGCAGACTAGATGCAGACACCATGGGGGCAACTAGCCACAGAGGGAGGGAAAACTGCACAGGTCCCAACCCCTCCTCCCACACATTCCCCCCCTCCTCTGACCAATGCTCTGCTCTCCTTGGGGCAGCAACGGGAAGAGATCCTCTCCATTCCCGGCCTCTGTCCCAATGGCGATGAGCCTTAAGGTAACAGCAGCCTCCTGAGGAGGCCAAAATCAGCACAAATCCCCCAGGCAGCAGGCGCTATCCAGGTGAAAAAAACAACAGAGTTCTCTCCGACCTGCTCTTCTGGATGCTAGGAGAGCGTTTTTATTGGATGTCAAGTTACCTCTCAAGGTTTCTGTGAGTGCATTCAAACCTTCTAAGTAGCACAGTGCCCCCCTGCCCACGGAATCCAAATTATTTAATCAGCCCCAGGGTCCAGGCCCCCTAAGCCGACAGAAGGCCGACGAGCTTTCTATTCCGTTGGAGGAAACGGCAGTTCTCCTCTGGCCCCTTGGAAGTTAGATGAGAGCTGGCAGACTATGCTTTCCTCTCCTTTCCATGCCCCCAGCACTGGACACTGGTGAAATGCTCACCACATCCTCCCCAGCCCCCAGCTCATGAAAAGGAACCATTGGGACTGGGCCCCCCCCCCCCGTCCAGAACAGCTTGCCTTTCGGTTTTATCCTCCAAGGGTGTAACCGTGCGGACAGCTGCGCCCTGCCTTCTGCAGGGCCCAAGGACAGATTTGCCAAAACTCATCCGCTGGGCTGAGTCCCCCAGAAGGGCTGGCCCAGGGATGGAGGAAGCACCACAATAATTCGCCTCCTCCACCCTCAAGCGAATCTATCTCTGCCAACAAACCTCTGCATTCAGCAACGGCCAGAGGGTGGAGGGGTGAGGCTTTTGAGTGGGTAGCCTTCCTCCTCTTCCGTCCTCTCCTAGGAGACCCAGGGCTGCTGAGAGGAAAGGGGAGCAAAGAAATTCTGCCTTTTTCCAAGGAAGATTTCCATCGTCCCATTTTTAATAATTTGGTACTCTCTTAACACTGCCTAGCATAAAGCAGACACAGAAGCCACCGCCACCCAGACCACCCAGGCACTTCGAACGTCAGCATGGGTAGGTTACACGCTAACCAGCAGACGGGGGAAGATTTAGGCGGTGAGTTTCCCCCTCCCCCAGAGTGGCCCAAACCCAGGCCGGCCCACTGCTCTCGCAGGACTGGGCGATGAGAACCCTTCCCCCCGGGAGGGCTGGTGAGGGTGAGGGAAGGGGGTATCAATGGGCAGAAATTCATAGAGAACACAAGTGAACGGGCTATAGGTTTATCGTCCAAGAGACAAGTGGCACTGATAGAAAACGTGCAACTCTATACTACACAGGTACACCTATAGTATCCTTTTTTTTTTGTACAATAATCTCCCTAGAATTGCTGAAGCAGCTGAATCCAATAGTATCTTCCTAGAGTCTCACCCGGGTTTGGACGCTCCGGTCCATATGCTTTGGCATCGTATTCTAGGTCTGCAATGACTGCTCAGCCTGCACTTGCACCGGGCCTCTTCGGGGGACATTGCTTTGCACCCAATTGCTAATAGGAGCTGTTAGGGGAGGACTTTGAGGTCTCAACCGTGATACCTAGAGAATGCTGCAGACTGCGCACTAGACGCTTTTTAGAAGTTTTAAAATTACTTTTCTTTCTTTTTGTATTGTTATGAAAATGAGCCTTTTGGACTCCCTTCCACATACTCTGTATGAGAGATCCCTGATGTATAGATCATTCTCCCCTACACCAGCTAAACCGATGTCAGATTAATAAAGAAATGACCACACTGAGGATGGCTCTGTCTCTCATTGTCAACCTGCTGGGGAAGGAGCGCTCGCTCCTCTCGCTCCAGACCCAGTGGGGCTGGGGAGGGGCTGAGGGCAGATGCTTCCATGTTGGGTAATCTCAAGCTCTGGGACACTTCTGTGCTGACCTGGAGCCTGGGGATAAAAACCAGTGGGGCATTTGTGACCACCCCTCCACACATATGGGGCAAAGACTTGCCCCCAACACAAGCTCTCTGAGAGATGGCCTGTCAGACCTGGCACTGGCTAGCCACTGGCCCCTGCCCATACACCCTTCCAAGAAACTCTTGCCCACCGAGGGGCAGGGCAGACCATGTTCTATTCCTCCAGATGTGTGTTCTTTCTCTTTCTTTCCTTCTTTCTCACTCATATATATATAAAACATACACACACACACACACACATACATCTTTCTCCATACCTCTATTTCACCATCTCTCTTTCTTTCTCCATCTCTCCCTCTCTTCCTTCATCTCTCCCCTGTATCCATTAGCAGGCAACACAGCCACATAAAAAGAAGAGGTCAATTCCAATCAGGATCGACCGAAGGTTATCAAGACAAGCTAGGCGAAGAATCCTCATCCATTCCCCTGCTCCCAAAAGGATGGCACCTCACCCATTCTGGGCAGAGGAGAATGCATCCTATTTCTTTAAAAATTCCATGAAAGGCAAATCCTGAGTACTGACTCCCCTTAAATCCTTTGGGCTGGGTTTTCAACCCACTGCAACCTCAGAAAGGAAGAACTGTCAGCACCCTTTCAGCATCATCTAGCCTGCTCATTCAACAGCTGTAGGCATCCTCAAATGGTACCTCTGTTACTATAGCTGGCACTCGATTGGGGAATTTCAGTCCCCATGAGTGGAGTTTCAGAGGGACGATGGAGGAGGCCGGAAGCCACAATCAAAGGGATGCTCTCAGCACCAGGCCCAAGATGATTGGTGGGCTTGAAATCCTTGGTGGGGACTAATTGCAAGCTGATGGTTTGAAAAATCTTCACAGTGTAATTCAGCAGCATCTCAACAAGCCAAATATCACGTTTTCATTTTTCCGAAAAATAAATCAGAGAAACAACTCTGTCCTCTCTGCAGAGCACCAATCTGGTGCCCAGCAGTGGGAATTATTCCCAGCTCTAGCTGCAACTCCCGAGGCATCGTGCGCAAATGACTAGCTCACCCTGTCTCAATGGCCCAGTTGTAGACATGGGGATAGGAAAAGGGGGACTACTCTCTCACTGGAGGCCCTGAGAGAATTCACTAGGAAAGCCCACCCTTGAAGCTGGATGTGGGGATAAGTCTCCATTTAGTTGGGCGGCCCAGGGGCACGTGCACCTAGCACTTGAAGACATACACTGAGTACATATGCCAGAAGGGTAATTCATCTGCACTCCCACATCGTCCTTTGCAGCACTGGCCAATAAGACAACCACGAGCCTCTTTCCTGTCAGTCCCCAGCCTGTGACCCAGCCCTCCGCCTCCCACTCAGTCATCTCCATTCCCAACTCTGGGCCCTATCACACATGCAGCCGTGCCCCCTTGGCATTTAAAAAGGACCAACTGCTCTCTGTAGACCCTAGCACCAACCCCTGACACTCATCTGGTAGAAAGAGACTTCCATAAACTCACCGTTCCAGGGGCAGTGGGGGTTCTGGTGACGGTTTCGGCCTTGCGCTAGGAAGCCGGATTTAAAATTCTTCTGGGAACTCAGACGCAACTTGGTGCCGAAATCTCCACGCTGGCGGAGGACAGCTGTGTAGTGGCAGTTTCCAGCTGCAGAGGCATATAATCCTCAGGGGCCTCTCCTGGGCCCTCACGCTGGGTGGGGGACTCGCTCTGCAAAGATGGGCTCTGGGCTTCAGACTTGCTTAGCTAATAGATGGGGACACACACACAGACACACACACACAGACACACACACACTTACATACACACGCACTCACTCACTCATGCGCGCACTGATTTTACAGCCGATCTTTCAAAGTGCAATCTGTCTAGGGGCAGCCAATGTGAGGCCGGATTAGGGGTCCAGCCAATGGCAGTAGTGCTCCTCTGGCTCAGCCACTCTCGGCCCCGTATTCTAATGGGCCACATCTTTATCAGGGAAATGTTGATTCTCCTGAAGTTAAACTTCTCATGGAGGGACCTGGACTCAGAGGAGGATGAGGAGTCCGAACCCGTGCTAAGGAATGAACACCTTGGGGACTTGACCCCCAGAGGCCTCCTGAGGAGGGAGCTGGAAGCAGAGCAGAGACGAGGGGAAGACCACCGTCTGCAAACCACAGCAGGCGAGGATCGGCCACTGTCTCCAGCCTCGGTAGGACGGGACATAGAGGAGGGCGGGCGGGATATACCTTCTGGACCTGCCATGGGGGCCCTGTCCCCAGCCCAGAAACTGGGACCGTAAAGGCCAAGACCTCGCTCCTGGTCATCCCTCTCCACCTGGAGCGGGAAACCGAAGATCATGGAATCCAACCTGCAGGGGACATTCCTGCTGAACAACACATCCCTGGCTCAGTTCTCGGAGATGAAGGCGCCCATGTGCCAATACGCCATGCAGAATTCTTTCTACAAGCTCAGCCCTCCGGGACTCAGCACCCAGCTGGCCGCCGGGACCCCCCACGGGATTACGGATATCCTGAGCAGGCCCGTGGCCGCCCCGAACAACAGTCTCCTCTCAGGCTACCCCCATGTAGCAGGCTTCAGTGGACTCAGCTCCCAGGGGGTCTACTATGGTCCCCAGATGGGGAATTTCTCCAAGGCAGGTAACGAGTATCCACCCAGGGGTAGGAACTGCTGGGCAGACACCGGCCAGGACTGGAGAGGAGGCCGTCAGTGCAGTAACAGTGAGTACCCTCCGGGACAGCGGATGGGGAATGGGGTCGGTAATGGGCGCAGGGAGAGAGAAGAGGGAGGCAGGTAGGAAGGAAAGGAAGGAGACAAAAGAGAAAACTGGGTCATTTGCTTAGACTAGGGTCTGATGGGATCAGGACCTCTGCCCCTAAATGATCACTTCCCCAGGGACAGACAGAAATTTCCATCACTGGGCAAGGTGACTCAAAAGACTCTATGCCACCCCTCTGAGGGGCACAGAGGATTTTGCCTCTTTCACCTCTCTGTCAAGGAAATGATTCCTTCCACTGAATGAAAAATGGAAATGCTTCTTTTGGTTTTCAGTAGCCTCTGCCTTCTGAAGGACTCCAAAGGGTTTGGTGGGAACGATTTCATTTCATCATCCCTGAGGTGGGAGGACACACATTGCGATCCCCATTTTCCAGAATGGGAAAGCGAGCCAGAGAGAGGTTGAGTGATTTGCCCAAGGTCACTCAGTGGCAGAGGTGAGGGAAGAGTCAGTCCTGGGGCCACTGTCATTTCTGGCTCCTCCTCCCAGACCTTTTTCACCTTTCCCCGGCTTCCCATTCCCTCCCTCTCCCACCGACGTCGAAATTCAAAACGCTGGCCCAAGTCCACAGCCCCACATTCTGCCATCAAGCGCCTACTACAGTGCTTCGCACGCAGTAAGCACTCAGTTAATACGACTGAATGAATGAATCTCCCTTTCTGAGGTTTAAATTTCTGGCCCGATCCCAGGAAGGAACCCCGAGAAGCCAACCTGGGGCCGGATGCCGGGAAAGGGATGAGGAATTGGAGGTTGACTGTCTGGCTGCCTCTCAGGGCTAGTGGAGAAAGTACTGAGTTTTCCAAATCCAGTGACCCGTTCTCAGGGCTGCTGAGGTCTGGGGAGAAGAAAGGACACTCCAGGAATGGAAGAAACCCTGACCTCATCCCAGCTCCTCCCATTTCTTGGGCACCAAAACTGAGACTAATCTTTGGCTGCCCCAAGGTAAATGGAAGGGCTGGACCCCTCTCAGAGAAATGAAATCAATAACCTCCCCTCCTCCTCTCAAACACTCAAACTAAAAAAGTGCAATTGGCACCTAGCAAGAAGACATCCGAGGATCAAAGAGAGTCTCGGCCATAGAATGACTGTAGTGGAAAGACTGAGTGGGCAACACACCCCGTTTTTAGCATCACCCCCATGCCCCAGACTGTCCAGTTTCTTCATGCAGAAAGGCCACTGTAAGCAAGTGGACACAGTGATCCCACTACCGCAAGAGTCAGCAGTGCAACCCAAAGCAGAGAGCCCTCTTGCTTTCTAGAAAGAGGATGGGAAGTCTTACTGCATATTAAACAGACTGCCAGTTGGGGCCACCTAATTGTACTGTCTCACCCCTTGTTCGTAGAGACTTTTCGACCCCTCTGTCTTAGGTTTGACTATCCCCCTTCAGTGGGGCCCTCTCTTTTGGCCTCCACTGGATTCTCAGAGGACAGGCTGTGAGCAGAGGGAGCTAGCTGTGGGCTGGAATCACCCCTGAGGTGATGTCCACGAGCAACTAAGGGAATCCACCTGATCTGGAAAGGAATCATTCAGGCTCCGAGGGCTTGGGCCACACATGTTGGACTTTTTGGATCCTTAGAATGGGCCTGAGTTATTTCCAAAGTCTTATCCCAGGTTTGGATTCATGGGTAACATTGTAGGAAAAGTAATTTAGATAATAGCTCCAGGGTTCTGAATCATAACTGCTGAAGGGAAGGAACCTCCTACAGAAGGTTGCCCTCACTGACCTACTTTCTTGTACGTTCGTACACATTTTCTCTCTCTCTGTTTCTCTCTCTCTCTCCTCCCTCCTAGCCCCAGACCCACTGAGCGACAGCATCCATAAAAAAAAGCACACCCGCCCTACCTTCACAGGACACCAGATTTTTGCTTTGGAGAAAACCTTTGAGCAAACCAAGTACCTAGCTGGGCCCGAGAGAGCACGCCTGGCCTACTCCTTGGGAATGACAGAGTCCCAGGTGAAGGTGAGTCTATCTGTAACAAGCCACCATCCATCCCAGGTGCCAGCTGGTCCTTCCGGAAAACAAAGTCAGTCTTAGGGACTGAGAGTGTAGGCCACCGCGAGGGCCAGTGACAAACTGGAGGATGATAGGTTGGGCTCCCGCTTGGCTTAAGTTTTGAGAATTCCCGGGGAAGTTTCTTGTACCCAAGGTTCCTGAATGGGACACACAGTCTCTCCAGGCCCAAGTTCAGGGGTCTCCCAAGGGGCCTGTGTTGGGGTAGAGTGTGTCACAGAAGAAATCTCTGAGCTTCCAGGGCTCACTTAGTATTAGTCAGTCCAGGCATTGGCTACATCTTTCTTGTCTAATTTTCCCAGAGCACAGGCTAATCTACTGGCCCTTAAAACCTAAGCATCCCGGGGGCACAGAGACCTTCTGCATTCCCAAGATGGGTGGAATGGGGATCGAATAGGAGCTGTTGAAAATGAGGGTACAGGTGTAAGACTTGTGGGGGAAAGACCTCTGTGGGGAACTATTCATGGCCATCAGCAGAGTGAGGGCAGGTATGGGGCCTGTCGACTGGGAGGGTAGGGAGTGGGCCTGCTATCATTGAGGAGAACCCGAGACCACTCCGTCTGGGGTCTGTGCCTTACCCCGGTGCCCTGGGATTCCTCCCCGCTGCAGGTCTGGTTTCAGAACCGCAGGACAAAGTGGCGGAAGAAGAGCGCCCTGGAGCCCTCCTCTTCCACACCGAGATCTGCAGCTGGGGGAGGCGGCGGTGGCAGCGGTGACCGCACGGCCTCGGAGAACGAGGACGACGAATACAACAAACCCCTGGATCCAGACTCGGATGACGAGAAGATCCGCCTGCTACTCCGGAAGCACAGGGCGGCCTTCTCCGTCCTCAGCCTGGGGACTCACAACGTCTGACTCGACCACCTGGCCGACACCAGAAAACCCCTCCCCTCCCCAGATCCCCTTTCCCCTGAGAGCCCACCTACCCTGTGGTCCCTCCTACCCACTATCCCTCTGGCAACCCCAAGTTTAAGAAAACTTTTCAGATGGAAACAAACCGACCCAGAAAGCCAAACCACCATTGCATTTTCTAAGTCCCCGGTGGGGTTTGGGCGGAAAGATGTGGCAAACCCCAAATTGACCTTCATCAGACCCAGGGGGTGAGGACCCAAAACTAGGGAGAGGCAGCATTTACCGCCCCCAAAACCCCAATTCACTGTTGCTGCTGATGGTCCCCTGCCCATCTGCAGGAGGTGAGGGACTGAATCATGAAGGTGGGAGTATTATAGTCCAATACTCCCGAGTATTATCTCATAGGCTCCCGAGGTAAGGAACACTGAGGGGAGACTGAAGCATGCCCCTGCAAACAGTCAGTCAATCAATCAATAGTATTTATTGAGTGCTTACAGTGTGCAGAGCACTACTAAGCACTTGGGAGAGTACAGTATAAAAATATAACGGAGTTGGTAGACATATTCCCTTTCCACAGACTTAGCAGACAAATCTCCTGCAAGCCTTGACCCTTTGGCCTCCCATAGATGACCCTTGAAGTTGGGCGCAGGGGCTGCTGCTGCTTCTGCCCCAAGAGGCCCAGGTCTGAGGGATGGTAATAGACCACCTCAATGAGAGAACAGGGTGGTGGGAGGGATGAAGAGTGGTTTCCACACACAGTAAAACCTCCATCCTCCCAGTAAACAATCATCTCAGTGGCCTCTCTCTCCTTTTTCACTCTCCACCACGTCCCTCCCCAACATGAAGAGACTAAGGTGGGGCAGTTTTCCCTTTAGATCAGGCAAAAAATGGATCCCAGCTGAGAAGTGACCTGTGGTGATGGGCTTGAGAATTTGAAGCCCAGTGCCCAGACTGCAGGATTTCCATTTACCTTGCCGCTTCCTCTCCTCTCCTTATCGACTGCAAACCTCCCTTGTCATGGGCGAGGACGCTCAGGCATCACCTCTGCGGTCGGCACATGTGACGGTGGGCAGGGGAAAGAGAGGAAACGAGGGCATTCAGGGTTGCCATAGAAATCCAGAAAGTGGTCCAAGCTCAGACCTCACTGATTGATGAAGGGATGTGCTAGCTACCCAGCAAGCAGCCTCCTGGGCCACTCCCTCCAATCAATCAATGCATCAGTGGTATTTATTGAGCTTTTACTGTGTGCAGAACACTGTCCTTCTGCACACACCCAACCTTCTCACTGTCCCGGGAGGAGGCCTAGGAGTACAGAACTCAAACGCTGTCTGACAAGAACCTTCGCTCCGGATCTAAGGCTCCAACTTCTATTGCCAATGCTACTACCTGGGGACCTCCTCTGCAGTTTACTCTGGTGCTTGGGAAGAAAGGCCCTGCAGGGAGTAATAAAAGCAATGGCCTTTTGTAGCTGGAAATCCCTGGGAAACAGGAGTTGGACTGGCTGTCTCCAAAGGAGAGAGCCATCCGATCTCTACTCTCCTGCCAGATTCTCTTCAGGCCCAAGGGAGGAGGCCCATCAGTCCTGACCTTTATCTAATATAGGGTCACCCCTCTCCCAACCGGGAAAATTGGAAACATGGGACCTTTGTCCATCAGCTCAGATTGATGCCTCCATGACCCAGTTTCTGAGCACTGCTGTAGGCAGATATCATTCTCTCTAACCCATCCTGCCGAGTTCCCTCTAATCACTGTAATGATAATAATAGTCATAATAATAATTGCGGTATTTGAAAAGTGCTTACTGTGTGCCAAGCACTGTACTAAGTGCTGGGATAGAGTCAAGAAAATGAAGTCAGACACAGTCCCTGCACAACAGGGGCTCTAGCCCAACATAAGAAACAATTTTTCACCCAGGTGTCCAGGCTGCCCTGCCACACAGAATCACAGCTGAGGTTCCGGGTGGGGAAGGTGCCAAATCCCTCAGAACCAAGGAAGTTTTCCCAATGCAGCAGGAAACCAATGATTTCTGAGATCAAATCTCCTGTTTACCCCAATTCTGCTCCTAGGGGATTAAGGGCAGGAATAAAGGGAGACCATCAGGCCAACTTAGCACTGGGTATCCCAGAGGAGGAGGGTGGGATGTGGTCAGAGTTGTCTGCCCTGAGAGTGATAGAATGGGAGTCATTGCACTTTCACCTACCGCCGGTTTTGGAAAATGAGTAATAAAAGTCTCAGAATTCTCCCAAAGCTTGTTGTGTTTCTTTGTAAGGAGCAATTCCTCCCCAAGATCTGAATCAACACTGGATCCCAGAGCCTCCGACTTGTCTTGCTGACCTTTGAGGCTGCACGATTCCCAGACGGTGAACCTGGGGATGTGGACTGTGTCCAGTCTGCTCCTCTTGTATCTACCCCAGCGCTGAGCAAAGCAGTGCTTGGCAGACAGTGAGCACTTAGAGACCAAAATTATTACAGGATTTCACTGGAAGCATCTAATAATAATAAATAATCGCGGTATTTGTTGAGCACTTACTATGTGCCAGGTACTATACTAAGCACTGGGGTGGATACAAGCAAATCAGGTCGGAGGCAGTCCCTGTCCCGCATGGGGATCAAAGTCTTAATCCCCATTTCACAGATGAGGTAACTGAGGCCCAGAGAAGTGAAGTGATTTGCCCAAGGCCATACACAGTAGACAAGTAGCAGAGACGGGATTAGAACTCATTACCTTCCAACTCCCAGGCCCGTGCTCTATTTACTATGCCATTCTGCTTCCTTCAGGCAAGCCCTACAAGGGAGACTAGCTTAAGAGGGAGAACACAGGAAATGAAAGCCAAGGTATAAAAATTAAACCATTCTCATTTTGACTCTAGCCCCAGCTCTTCTGGTAATGCCTGGGATGGGGGGTGGCAAGATCCCGACTCTATCATTCAGCGGCTCTGGACTCAAAGAGGTGCTTCCTTAGAGGTTCGGCTTGAACTGTTGATCACTCAAGGCAGGAGCTCCATGGGATAGGCAGGCAACTCCTCCAGGGAGAGAGATGTTTTCTAAGAAAATCTGTGGCTGGAGCTGGGTCTTTAGGAGATCCCAGGGAAAGGGGGCTGGGAAACATGTCCTCAACTACCATGTAGGGTTTTTTAATAGTATTCGTTAAGTGCTTACTACGTGTTGAGCACCGTTCTAAACATTGGGGTAGATACAAGTGAATCAGGCTAGATGCACATGGAGCCCCCAGACTAGGAGGGAGAAGAAGATCACCATTTTGCTGTTGAGGAAACTGAGCCACAGAGAAGTTAAGTGCCTTGTCCAAGGTCACACAGCAGGCATGTGGTAGAGCCTGTGGCTCCCAGGCCTGTGGTATTTCCCCTGGATCACACTGCTTCCCCAAAAAGGACATTTAGATGGAGAACAAACATTTGGGAGCTCGAGACTGTCATATTTGAAGTGAGGCTGGGAGTCATCAATCCAACGTAGAATTTACAATCAGTTGGCCAGTTTACAGTCGGATGACCCTGACTTCAAAACCAGCTTCAAAATATTCCTCAGCTTTCGAAAAGCCCTGACCCTCAAGGATCTCCTACGAATCAGGGTGGTTCAGTGGAAAGAGCCCGGGCTTGGGAGTCAGAGATCATGGGTTCTAATCCCGGCTCTGCCACTTGTCAGCTGTGTGACTTTGGGCAAGTCACTTAACTTCTCTGTGCCTGTTACCTCATCTGTAAAATGGGATGAAGACTGGGAGCTCCACGTGGGACAAACTTGATTACCTGGTATCCCCCGCACCAGCACTTAGAACAGTGCTTGGAACAGAGTGAGTGCTTAACAAATACCAACATTATTATTATTATTTTAGAGGGATGGCCCATAAGTTGGGCAGGATGCAGCACAGGCTGCTGAGACCAAATCCTTTCAGACAGGACAAGTTTTCTTCTGGCAGAACAGCTTCAGTTCTGCAGGAGAAACATCTTTAGGCTACCAAATTCTAGAGGACAAAACCTCAATCTGAATTCAAGGAAGGGTGGGTGGATCCTCAGCCTCAAATCACGCCGAGAAGCAACATGGCTCAGTGGAAAGAGCCTGGGCTTTGGCGTCAGAGGTCAGGGCTTCAAATCCCGGCTCCACCAATTGTCAGCTGTGTGACTGTGGGCAAGTCACTTAGCTTCTCTGGGCCTCAGTTACCTCATCTGTAAAATGGAGATGAAGACTGTGAGCCCCCCCTTGGGACAACCTGATCACCTCGTAACCTCCCCAGCGCTTAGAACAATACTTTGCACATAGAAAGCGCTTAATAAATGCCATAAAAAAAATCACAACTCTGAGCTTGTTCATTAACCCTTTTTGCGGATGACAATGAGGAATCCAAGGACCTTCTCCCACCACTTCACCAGCTGAGCCTGGAAAGACTGCAGTTCCAAGATGGTCGCCAATTATAATCACTATCATTATGATTAACAATAACAATGATAATAACAATTATAATTGTGACATTTGTTAAGAGCTATGTGCCAGGCACTGCACTAATCACTGGGGTAGATGCAAGATAATCGGGTCAGACACAGTCCCTGTCCCACATGGGGCTCACCATCTTAATCCCCCTTTTTACAGATGAGGTAACTGAGGCACAGAGAAGTTAAGTGACTTCCCAAGGTCACACAGCTGACAAGTGGCAGATCTGGGGTTAGGACCCAGCTCCAACTGATTCCCAAGCCCATGCTCTTTCAACTAGGCCATGCTGCTTCTATTTCTTGCAGTGGCTGCTCAGGCCAAGGCGGGGCTGCTGAACCTTGTCTGAATTTACGGAGAAAGAAAACTCAAGCCGAAATCCAAGACGGTGACCCTGTAAAATTCTGTGTCACACCTGGAAGCTTCCCAAGCTACAACGGTGATGCTTTGGTTGCCTGGTTGGGAAAGCTGTGACTCTAGAGGCTATTCCTGGATTATCTTAAGTAACTTACATATGTCAAATACATGTAGATTTAAGATCCTTTCTGGACTATAGGTTCCATTCTAGATTGGAGACGCCACTCTAGATTGTAAACTCCCTGTGGGCAGGGAACAAGTCTACAACTTCTGTTATAGTGTACTCTCCAAAGCACTTAGTACAGTGCTCTGCATATAGTAAACGCTGAGCAGCGTGTCTCGGTGGAGAAGAGCACGGGCTTCGGAGTCAGAGGTCATGGGTTCGAATTCCGGCTCTGCCACATGTCTGCTGTGTGACCTTGGGCAAGTCACTTAACTTCTCTGAGAGTTACCTCATCTGTAAAATGGGGATTAAGACTGTGAGCCCCATGTGGGACGACTTGATCACCTTGTATCCAGCGCTTGGAACGGTGCTCTGCACATAGTAAGCGCTTAACAAATCCATCATAGGGGAAGCAGTGTGGCTCAGTGGAAAGAGCACGGGCTTTGGAGTCAGAGGTCGTGGGTTCAAACCCCAGCTCCGCCACTTGCCAGCTGTGTGACGTTGGGCAAGTCACTTCACTTCTCTGAGCTTCAGTTCCCTCATCTGTAAAATGGGGATGAAGACTGTGAGCCCCTCGTGGGACAACCTGATGACCTTGTACATACCCCAGCGCTTAGAACAGTGCTTTGCACGTAGTAAGTGCTTAACAAATACCAACATTATTATTATTATTATTCAGTAAATACTATTGATCGATGGATTAAGGATTGGGTCGTGGTCTAGACCCAAATTCGGGAAGTTCTAGCAGCAGTTGGTATCATGGAGAGCTCTGAATGTATATAAGACCCACCACCTGTAAAGTGTGGCAAGAACGGATAAATGAACAAGCCGTCAGTGATTCCACAAGGGGCCACATACAAATGAAGCGAGGCATGAAACGAGGCACGTGGTCCGGTCTCCAGTGAACGTTCCTCCTGTCAGACTGTCCCAGGACCATGGGGTCAGAAAAGGTGAGAAAAGAGCACATTATCAATTTCCTAAAAAACAAAAGAAAAGGGGAAGTGAGGGTGGCCGGGAGATAGAGGGAAGGGCATCCCACTTTCCTCAGTGTGCAAGAGACATTTGGGAGCACAGAGCCAGAGCCTCGTAGATGTTAAAACTAAGTGAGACTGCTATGAACTGCTCTTTATACTGTAAACTGTAGATAATTACAATGGGAACCAAGGGAACACCATTCCTGGGAAGGAGAAGAACGAGTGGCTCACAAGAGTGGCTTAGAGAAGCAGCGTGGCTCAGAGGAAAGAGCACGGGCTCGAATTCCGGCTCCACCACGTGTCTGCTGTGTGACTTTGGGCAAGTCACTTAACTTCTTGGAGCCTCAGTTACCTCATCTGTAAAATGGGGATGATAACTGTGAGCCCCTTGCGGGACAACCTGATCACCTTGTATCCCCCCCAGAGCTTAGAACAGTGCTTTGCACATAGTAAGTGCTTAAAAAAAAAGAAAAAAAAAACAAAAGAGTGGTGCCCGATTACTTGTTTATTTTTTTTTTTGAGAGGCCCAAGGAAGGAAGGAATAAAAGCAATTGTGCCCACTCCCAGCTCTGATAATAATAATAATAATAACAATAATAATAATAATAATAATAATAAGAAGAAGAAGAAGAAGAAGAAGAAGAATGGTATTTGTTAAGCGCTTACTATGAGCCAGGCACTGTACTAAGTGCTGGGGTGGATACCAGCAAATCCAGTTGGACATAGTCCATGTCCCACACAGAGCTCACATTCTTCATCCCCACTTTACAGATGAGGTAACTGAGGCACAGAGAAGTGAAGGGCCTTGCTCAAGGCCACACAGCAGACAGGTGGCAGAGCTGGGATTCGAACTCCTGACCTTCCAACTCCCAGGCCCCTGCTCCAGCCCCTACGCTACACTCACTTCCCATCCGTCTCCTGGACCCCTCCAGATACCAGGAGACCGGCTTGCCGCCGGCTTCCCGTAGACGATTTAAGCACTGTTGTTTTTCAAAGGATGAGAGGTCATCTTTTCTCACTGTCATTCTCAATTTTCAGGTGAAAGGGCAGGGATACGAGGAATCCATGGATTTGCCAAACACCTCTTCCCCTACCAAATCTTCTGCCAAAACGATGAACACGTGCAGAACAGACTGATCTGAGTTTCTTCTCTTCTTCCTGCCTTTGCTCTCCCTTTGAAACTTTCAAACCGTGAGTGGCAAGAGGGTGGATGAGAAGCAAAGGAGCCAGTTATCCGCAGACAGGGAAATCAGGCCCTGAATAATTGAGATTGACCGTTCTCCCGGTTATCGACCCTCCCCGCTGCCAAAGGTGCCAACTCGGTGACACTGACAGGGGTGCGAAGGGCTGATAAAAAACATTTGCCAACTGGAGATTTTCTGAACCTGACAAGGTGTGCTACAATACTAGTTCCTTGTTCTGAGAAAGAGGGCTTAAGGGTTCACTTGACTGAAAGCAGACGGATGAATCATCCATTCTCAATCATGATCAAAATCTTCCTGGCAGGCAAGGGTCACTGAGGAGATGAGCAGGATGGCCTAGTGCATAGAGCACAAGCCTGGGAGTTGGAAAGACCTGGGTTCTAATCCTGGCTCTGCCACTTGTCTGCTGTGTGACCTTGGGCAAGTTACTTAATTTCTCTGTGCCCCAGTTACCTCAAATGTAAAGGGCCCTCTGGAAGGGCAGAGTGACAGGGCCCATATCTGTATTTGTTTCCTAGACCTCTGTTCTGGGCATTTCTGGGCTATCGGGGCTGGGGTTTCACTTCTATTTTCCTGATTATCCCTAGGTTCAAAACAGGCAAGTTCCAGCCCAGCAACCGGGTGGAAATCAGTGGCTCCTGTCTTGGCAGAAGGCAGCCTGTCTGTCACTAATAGTCCTTGGTGCCCAGTGCCCCTTGCTCGTTGAACTCCAGTAGTGGCACAGAGGACGTGCATCAATCCCCCGCCTAGAGCTCACACCCTTATTTCTAGGAAGTACGACCTTGAACAGCCGCTGGCTTTGTGTCACAATATCTCCCCTCCTCCTTTTCCTCTCGCTCCTACCTGATCTACGTTTCTCTGCTCAGATACAGCCACAAACCTGAAGTTAACTTGGGATATCCTCTCTGGACAAGGGGCAAACTGTTTCCAGTGAGATGAGGGGCAAAGGGTGGAATCGGACAGGAGTGGACGGCAGTAAGGGAGATTTTGTTTGGTTTGATTTTCCCCAGTACTGTGCTTGGCCTGTCGCTTTCCCTAGCAGTTACCTACATGAGTGCATGAGTTCAAAAGTCTCTCATTAGGCCTCTCTTTGGAACATATTAGCAGGCAAACAAACATCATTTATCTTAGGAAGGTGAGGGAAAGCCCATTCACCTGTCTGGGCTAGAGAATTAATGTTGCGTCAATAGGATTCTTGTTTACCTCTGTTCCTCACACCCTCCTCTTACCCCTGTGAGCAGGGTGGGCCGGGGCACTCCCAAATGAGGGAGTGGAAGGAATGAAAGAATGAGCCAACTTCCAGTGTGGTGGCAAGGGAGTTAGGGGCTTGAGGGGCTGGTGATCCCCCCGTAGACTGTAAACTCCTTGTGGACAGGGATTGTGTCTACCAAATCTACCGTATTGCACTTTCCCCAGCCCTCAGTACAGTGCCCTGCCCACAGTAAGCGTTCAATAAATACCACCGATTGATTGATTGCTGGCAGGGCCCCCCAGACAAAAATCGGGAATAGATCTTTCTCGTGGAAGGACTGGCACCAATGGGATTGACTTGGATGGCTTCTGGTGCTGAAACCAGATCCGCAAGGAAGATTTGGGAGGCAGTCGTGGGCAGGCAGACCTGGATCCTAATTCCAGCTCTGCCACTTGTCTGCTGTGTGACCTTGGGCAAAACACTTCACTTCTCTGGGCCTCAGTGACCTTATCTGTAAAATGGGGATTAAGACTCTGAGCCCCATGTGGGACATGGATTGTGACCAATCCGATTAGTTTGTATCTGCCCCAGAACTAAGTACAGGGCCTGGCACATAGTAAGCGCTTAAGAAATGCTATTAAAAAAAAAACAGCAAAAAAGCCTAAATGGCAAGGTATTTTGGTGGAAATTCTTTCCTCACAGAGACACATCCTTCCCTGTACTACCTACAGAATTTTCAGAGGCCTGCTGAGAGTAGAAGAAGCAAGGCACAGCTATTTGTGTCATCAACCTCCAGAGGTAGACAGGACAGGCTCAAGGTCACTGGGAAGTTCAAGCTCTAAAATGGAAGCCCCTATCACCCCCTCCCCACCAATGCCCTGCCCTCCTCTCTGAGAGAAGAAGAGGAATGAGTGAGTGATCTCGAAGGTGTGTGCGTGCCTGTGTGCTCCAGGAAAAGAAATGAAACCCGTCGATAAGACCCTCCGGTCTCCAAAGCAGAGCCCCAATTAAATACGCCACAGATGTGAGAAAGCAAACAAGGCCGCGGCGTCCCGAGAGAAAATCAATACCAGATTACATGTGCTGGTCCAATCGCCTAGCAATTAATACAGGGTGGGTGGGGTTCGGGAGGGGAGCGGGCTGAAGGCGGGGAGGAAGCTCACAGAGGCAGGTAGATGGAGAAGGTTGGGAAGAGTAGCATGGGCTGCCGGGGGACATAGATGAGTGCAAGTCCTAGTCTGCACTCCTAGTTAAAACCTCCAACTCATATGGGACAGACTACATTGATAACCTTAGCCTGCTTCAATGTTAAAAATTTTGCTACCAACTGTAATACTCTTACCCCTCATCTCCTTCTCGAAAAAAGAGTGGGTGTGAATTAATTCCTCAACCTATAGTATTTTAATTAGCTCACTCAGCCTTTTCATCCTCAACCAACATATAGACTTAGAACTTAATTTCAATTTCAATTTCTTCGCAGATCCACTGTCCTCTCCTCTACTGGTACTCTCACGCTGACTATTACCACTCATAATCCTTGCAAGCCAATTTCATCTAATAAATGAATCAACTAATCATAAATGAATCTATCTGATACTGCTAGTTTCCCTCCAAATTGCTCTCCTTATGGCTTTTAGCGCAGTAGAATTCATAATATACTATATCTTATTCAAAACTTTGCTGGACCACCAACAGGCACTCCCAGCCCTGCGGTGGCTCGCCAAACCCGTGCCCTGACAACCTCTCCTCATAGAGGCATCTCCGCCTCACCCGGGCTCCTTGTGGGAAGGGAATGTGTCTGTTACATTGTTATTTTATACTCTCTCAAGTGCTTAGTACAGTGCTCTGCACACAGTAAGCGCTCAGTAAATATGATTGACTGACCGACAGCTCCTTCTCCTAAAGTCTTTAAGGATTTGAGCTAAGGAAATGTATACGCTAGGCCCAGGGGCCACCACCATTTTCTCACCTCCTTTTACTTTTCTCATCACCGTTACTCATCACCATTTATGCATCCGAGCAAAATCACAAGTTGCTCAATGCTATGCTTAGGGGATGTGCCGAGATGCCAAGGGATGCGGGGCGGTCCCTTTGAACCCGAGTTCAAGAGGGGCTGCTGCTAGGGGGTGAGCCCTGATGAGGGTGAAAGTGGGCAGAAAGTCTGGGCTTTGTCATTCTAGAGGAGAGGCGGAGAGGAGAGGCAGGGGGTTGGAAACGGAGCACCAGAAACTCCAGAGGCCGGGGAGCAGAAATATCCTCCAAGCTGAGTGTACCTGGACAGTTGGCTCCCAGGGAGGCTACTCTGTAGTCAGAGACCGGAGCAGAAAGTACAAGCTGCACGAGGTGGGAAGAGGAAAGAGAGGAGGGAAACCTGACCGAGTTTCAGTTCAAAGGGCACTAGACAGCAGATAACGTGGCTCCTGTTAGCCTTGTAGGGTGTCGCTATACAGATTTTTAGTCTAATCTCAGCAGAAAACCAGATGAGAAAAGTAGAGGCAAGAGAGAGGATAGAAAAGAGACTAGAAAAACCATCCATACATCTATTTTGTTGCTGTTATTGTTGCTTTAACCTCCAACCAGCAAGTTTCTTTCAGCTATAATGAGGTGAAATGGGCTCCCAACTTTTCAGAGGGGAAAGCCGGATCTTTTCTCTAGTCAAAACCCCTGATGCTCCTTCCCAGAGACCTCCAGAATCCTGTTATTGTACCCCCTGGCCCCCGAGGCTAAGACACAGACCTTCCTAGGGGGGGAGTCCCTGGACTGTTGCATCCTGAAGGGGGGAAAAAAAAAAAGAAATTTGCTAGTGGAATATTTTTTAGACATTTTGTAAGATGCACGGCCTCCCTGACAATTTTTAATGTACTAACTGCCTGGTCCAGTGAGCTGATTAATTGGTGCTGGAGAGATCAATAAAAAACAGAAAATTAAAACAATTTTAAAGTGATTAAGTAGTTTAACACCTGTCTCCCGTCACGTCAGCGCAGGAAGAAAAATAAAGCAGGTGTCGAAGGGGCCTCCTGAAGCAAGAGAAAACAGCGCCTGCCTCCGAGAAATGACAAATCGCAGCTGGCGGATCAATCTGAGTGCAAACAGCCCTTCTCCAACCCCACTGCAGCTACAGGGAGACACTCGGGACCCCAGCCTGCAGCCCCTCTCCTTCTTTCCCTGGGGTCTGCTTGAGCCCCTCCCACCCAGGAGCTTTCCCCAGCCCCTCAGTGAGGGGCTTTCGCCACACTCCAGCAACTCAGAAGAGGCCCGGGGGGAACCCAAGGCTAAAGTTAGAGGTTCCTTCCCCCCTACCCTCACCCCATAAGAGAGGATGAAAACAGATCGGGATCAGCTGAATTGGGGGGCAAGGGGGAGGAAATGGGGCCTGCAGGCTCTAGACAGTGTTCCAAACACAGGCAGACCTACAAGAAAAACGACTTGGGGAGGATTGACATTCCCATCCCACCCATTTTCAGGGTGGCCGGGCTCCTTTCGAAAAGGCTCATCTACAGAGAAGGGCAAGCCCCACCACGGACCACAATTCCACCCTCTCCTGCGACTCTTACCGCCTCTCCGGGGTCACAGGTGGTGAAAAATTGACCGGCTGGCTTGTTGGGAGGGAGGGAGGGCCGACTCTGGTCACCAAAGCTTCCATCCAGCACTCGTGGGAGGGTTCAGCAATAAGAGCAACCTTTGGGATGGAAATCTAGCAGGTGTCAGGAGCGTGGTAGTGCAGCTCTATCAAAGGCCAAGGGGTTGAAAGAGCCCTATTTTCCCCTCCGCAGTCTCACTTATTTAGAACCATGTCTTTGGAAATGAGAAGCCCTTGATGTCTTTTATTTGGGAAGCAGAGGCTATATACAGGATCCTATATAGTCAACTGGGTGGGCCAGGTCCGGCCCACCCCACCACACTCATGATCTCCAGCTTGATCTCTTTCTCCTTTTCCTTTGGTTTCCTGGACACCATTCACTTTCCCTTTGGGAGAGGAACGTCAGCCCAAGTGAGTCCGGGGAGGAGATGGGAGTGAAACAATACATCGCGCTTCTCTTAGAGAAGCAGCGTGGCCTAGTGAATACAGCACAGGAGTTAAGAGGACCTGGGTTCTAATACTGGCTCTGTCACGTGTCTGCTGAGTGACGTCACTTCACTGGGCCTCAGTTTACCTCATCTGGGCAATGGGAATTAAGACTGTGAGCTCTATGTGGGATATGTCCAACCTGACTACCTTGTATCTACTCCAGTGCTTAGAACAGTGCTTGGCATGTACTATCGAATGAATGAATGTACTAAGTGCTTATAAAATGCTATTAAAAAAAAAGTTACCCATTCATCCCAAATGGCAACAGCTGTTGGCAGCAGGAAACAGTGTCTTCTAGAAGTGATGGGCCACCTCTGGTCCCATTTTCAAGGTTCTTCCGGATGCTCCCCGTCGGCCTGCAGCTCCCCGGCCTGTGCCGACGGGCCCCAAGTCCATCCAGTTGGGCACCTTCACTTCTGTCGCACTAAAAGATAAGAAGAGCAGAGGAATTTGCCCAGAGGGCAGTGAGCGCATCCACTGGGCCAGCTTTCCCCAACTACACAACGGGCAGGGGTGTCGCTAGGCCGGCCCCCTTGCTCCACTTGGATGCCTACCTCCCCTTCGGGTATGGGGTCACCATGACCGCCCCCCACTCCCACCCACCTGTCAAGGTGAGGTCAGCTAAGACCCCGGCCCTGAGCCCGGAGACCCTCCGGAACGGGTTCCCGAAGAGCCGGCTCTGAGGCGACTCCCTGCAGAGCGCGACTCCGTCTGACGGAGATAAAGTTTGCCAGGGCCCAAGTTCCCAACTCGGCTGTTTTGTTTCTGTTAAAACACAATTGTTTTTCTCCAGAGAGCGCGCTGACTGCTCTGCGTCAGGAAGATGTATGGAAACCTCCGCTTCAATTCGGCATCCCTTTTCTCCCAGACAAACACGGTCGGATTTTAATAAATCAAAGAGCCACACTGTTTAATAAAAATTTATTGACTTACAAGTGATTATTTATCAAAAGGCCATTAATAGCGGGTACCGAAATGATGTGTTACTGGGTGGTGCAGGGAGACTAATAGGAAATCAATGCAGCCAGCCGGGCAGAATGCATATGAGAGGCCCACCCCCTCGGCAAGCGCAATTTCCCCGGCCAAATACACCAGACGCTACCCCTGGTGCGATGAAAAGTTCCCCCTTTTTATTTATCGTTTACAAATGAAATGATCGATACTTTTAATCTAGAGCAAAATTTATTAACTTTCCCATCGGAGAGAGACATATTGACTGGGGGGTATGTGGCGGGGGTGGGCACGGAGGGAGGGGGTTTGAGTGCAAGAGAAGATGGATGGTCAGATGGTCGTCTCAACCTGTCCAGCCGGCCGGTCAGATTAGCCCGCCAACCAGTCAGGTAGCCAGCGGCCACGCCAGAAAGACAGCCTGCCCAAGACACAGAGGGGAGACGCATCCCGGTGAAACTTTTCGGGGATGAGGAGCCATGCGGGAGGCTAGACTGTGACTTCTAGACTGTGAGCCCGTTGTTGGGTCGGGACCGTCTCTATATGTTGCCAATTTGTACTTCCCAAGCACTTAGTACGGTGCTCTGCACACAGTAAGCGCTCAATAAATACGATTCAATGAGTGAATGAGGATAGGCGACTGGCTCTAACTCCCAGGGTTTGTGGTGCATTAGGAAGCGGCGTGGCTCAGTGGAAAGAGCACAGGCTCGGGAGCCGGAGGTCTTGAGTTCCAAGCCTGGCTCCGCCGCTTGTCAGCTGTGTGGCTTTGGGCAAGTCGCGACTTCTCCGTGCCTCAGTTCCCTCATCTGTAAAATGGGGATTAAGACCGCGAGCCCCACATGGGACAACCTGATCACCTTGTTATCTTCCCCAGTGCTTAAGACAGTACTTTGCACATAGTAAGCGCTTAACAAATGTCATCATTATTATTATTATTATTTAGACTGTGAGCCCACTGTTGGGTAGGGACTGTCTCTATATGTTGCCAATTTGTACTTCCCAAGCGCTTAGTACAGTGCTCTGCACATAGTAAGCGCTCAATAAATACGATTGATGATGATGATGATGATGTTGCCAATTTGTACTTCCCAAGCGCTTAGTACAGTGCTCTGCACATAGTAAGCGCTCAATAAATACAATTGATGATGATGATTATGATTATTATTATTATTCTGGGTAAGGGAAGGACCCAAGATGCTCAGCACCCACTTCTAGCTGGGCTCCATAATCATGGCCTAAAGGACACTGTGGACACAGGGGTGACAGTCTAGTGGATACAGCATGGGCTTGGAAGCCAGAAGGACCTGGGTTCTAATCCCAGCTCTGCCACGTTTGCTGCGTGACCTTGGGCAAGTTACTTCACTTCTTTGGGCCTCAGTTACCTCACCTGTAAAATGGGGGTTAAGGATGTGAGCCCAAAGTGGGACAGGGAATGTGTCCAACCTGATTAACTTGTATCTACACCAGTGCTTTGAACAGTGCTTGGCACACAGTAAACTATTATTATTGTTTTCTTTCATTGTCTGTCTCCCCCTTCTAGACTGTGAGCCCATTGTTGGGTAGGGATTGTCTCTATCTGTTGCCGAACTGTACTTTCCAAGCGCTTAGTATAGTGCTCTGCACACAGCGCTCAATAAACACAATTGAATGAATGATTATTATTACAAGCCTCTCACTTCCAAGCAATCATCGAGAGAGGTGGGGAAACCGAATCTAATGGGGGTCAGTCATTTGAAGGATTTTTTTTAATGGTATTTGTTGAGTGCTTACTAGGTGCTGGGGACTGTACTAAGCACCGGGGTAGATACAAACTAATCAGGTTGGACACCTGGAGCTCACGTTCTTAATCCCCATTTTACAAATGAGGTAACAGGCACAGAGAAGGGAAGTGACTTTCTCAAGGTCACACAGCAGACAAGCGGTGGAACCAGGGCTAGAACCCAGGTCCTTCTGACTCTCAGGCCCGGACTCTCTCTACTAGGTCAAACTGCTTCTCCATTAAGCATCTCCAGTGTTGCTCAGTGGAAATAATAATAATAATAATAATAATAATGGCATTTATTAAGCACTTACTATATGCAAAGCACTGTTCTAAGTGCTAGGGAAGTTACAAGGTGATCAGGTTGTCCCACATGGGGCTCACAGTCTTCATCCCTGTTTTAGAGATGAGGTAACTGAGGCCCAGAGAAGTTAAGTGACTTGCCCAAAGTCACACAGCCGACAAGTGGCAGAGCTGGGATTTGAACTCATGACCTCTGATTCCAAAACCCGTGCTCTTTCCACTGAGCCACGCTGCTGGCTCTGGAGTCAGAGGTCACGGGTTCAAACCCCGGCTCTGCCAATTGTCAGCTGTGTGACTCTGGGCAAGTCAATTCACTTCTCTGGGCCTCAGTTACCCCATCTGTAAAACGGGGATTAAGACTGTGAGCCCCCCATGGGACAACCTGATCACCTTGTAACCTCCCCAGTGCTTAGAACAGTGCTTTGCACATAGTAAGCGCTTAATAAATGCCATCATTATTATTATTATTGTTATCTCCGAGCATCTGGGCTTTAACTGAGTCCTCTTGGGACCATGGAACGGATCTTGTTGGAAAAGCTCAGGGAAGGCTTTCTTCCTTTCCCCTTCTCACTTTTCATGTGTCTGACTGGCCTCCAGGGAACCCAACTGAGAATACCAGCAGGTACTCCACTAGCCACTCTCCCCCAGACTGTGAGCCCGTTGTTGGGTAGGGACCATCTCTATATGATGCCAACTTGTACTTTGCAAGCGCTTAGTCCAGTGCTCTGCACACAGTAAGCGCTCAATAAATACTATTGAATGAATGAATGAATATCCACAGTGGCTGGAGCCATTTCCCAGTGTCCACTGAAGACTCCCCACCCAACCCCCTAATAGCCTTTCCCACCTGGCTGCCCGAGTCTCCCCCCAACCCAAGAAACGGGGGCATGGCCAGGACTAGTAGGATAGACCCACATGACTGCTCTGATCCGGACTTTCACCAAAGAAGCCCTGATATTTGGTTATCCGCAGCACCGATCAGCATCCTAACTCCTCCCCGTAATGCTCTGGCATCTAAACTTCTCACTGGGCTCACTAACCAAGGCTGGACTGTTCAGGCTAGGTTTAACATGGTTGTCCCGGAAGATAATGGTCTTGTTTATGGGTCGGGGGCTACATGCATAAGCATGACATGAGAGTAATTCCTTCTCCCCATATCCTAAAGAATTCGCTTTCAGTTCTCAAGATGCAACACCTGTCTTCGTGCAGGAATCCCCTAACACCCAGAGGCAGCACCTAAATGAGAACCAGTGCGGCTTAGTGGATACAGCGTGGGCCTCGGAGTCAGTAGGACCTGGATTCTAATGCCAGCTGTGCCACTTGTCTGCTGGGTGACCTTGGGCAAGTCCCTTAGCAAGTCTGTAACACGGGGATTAAATCTCTGAGCCCCATGTGGGACATGAACTGTGATCTACCTGATTAGCTTGTATCTAGCCCAGGGCATAGTAAAGTGTCTGGTACACAGAAAGTGCTTAATGAATACCATAAAAAAATAAGATGAAGAATTGCTACCTTTATCCCTGGCAGGATATTCAGCTGTGAGTTCCATCCTTGCTTCTTCCACCTGCAGGCACATTGTAAAACACACACATGCGCACGCACGCACACACGTTAAGAAGTATGGTCGAATCTGCTGTGTGACCTTAGGCAACTCACTTAATGGGGATTAAGACTATGAATCCCATGTGGGACATGGACTATATCCAACCTGATTATCCTTTACCTATCCCAGTGCTTAATAAAACACCTGGCACATATTAAGTGCTTAAATACCATTACCAAAAAACAGGGAGGGGAAGGCCTGGCTTTTACGAAAAACATGGATGTGCCCATCCCACAAAGGCTGAGAAGTAACTTTTTGTTTTTGTTGGAGAGTAAAAGAAGGGAAGATGAAGGGAGAGAGAAAAGGAAGGAGTGATTGAGGAAAAAATGGGAGGAAGAGGGAATCGGAAAATGGAGGGCTCTTGGGGGAGGAGAGTAGTGGAAAAAAGGGTAAATTGCAGGTTCAGGCTATAGGTAGGATTAAGAAGATAAGAAGTACAGAGTGGAAAGTTGGGCCAAGGCAGTCTGGGGTGAAGGTGAAACTTGGGGCCAGAGAAGGTGCCTTGGACAGCTTCAGTACTTCCATTACCCAAAAGGTCCAGCACTGGAGATGACCCACTTACCACATCTTCTGGCTGATCCCAAACAAGGGCTCCTGACGGAGCTGCGAGTTAGCTTTGACTTACCATTCCTCGTTATCGGCTTGGGCTTGAAATTTCTTTGGGTTCCAGAAGGGTGGCCCTGAGAGCTGAGGGATCAATCCAGGATAACTTGGGGTTTTGCTCCTTGTCGAGCAAAAGTTGTTGACCTGAAGGACCCATGTAACCAAGTGACCTCCTCTGGAGAAAGACACTGATAGTGGTGTGAAGCTCTATCGTTGTCCCCCTCCTACTGTTCCTAATGCTACCCCTCCATATCCCTCATGACCCACCCTGCTTCAGCTCCCCCTCCTGCATTCATTTCCCCCGACTAAGCTTCCTCTTAACCCCGCTTCACTCCCCCTTCCAAAAGTGCTGTCCTCGTCCATTCTTCCATCACCTTTCTCTCCTCTTCCCAAACCTCACTGATCCTTCCTATCCTACTTTACTGCTAGGTCATAGCAAGAGATGCTAAAGCGGCTCTGTTCCTCTCAAAAGAGATTCCTAGTACTCTAGAGATTAGGCTCCAGTTCGCACTCCATGCGGTAGTCCTACCCAGGATCCAAGCAGACTCTGGCCCCCCAGAAAGGGAAATAACTTCCAGGGAAGGAAGGACACTATAATTGCACATCCTAAACCGGCTTTAGAACAGGGAGAACCCACCGACTGATTCACCATCCAAGACAATTTTATTTACTCACGAAAACCAAATCCAAAGGCCTGCACATCAGCTTTGAGTGCAGACCTTATCCTGCCTCCTTCCAAGCACCTTACTTTGTAACACTGAGCATCTCTCATGCTTCTTTCACATTAGGTTTTTAATCCTCACAACACCCCTGTGAGGTAGGTATCGTCGCCCGCCCCCCCCCCCCCCACCCCCCCCATCTTCCCCTCCCCTCTGCCTTCCAGATGGGGAAGCTGAGGCACGGAGTCCCAAACGGCAGTAAGCTGGCCCCAGGTCACGTGGGAGGCTCAGGGTCAGTCCTGGTCTTTGATCTCCGAGCCAACCACTGGTCCACCCCAACTCTCCTGCCCTCTTGGAATTCCCCACAGGAATTAGAGACTTCTTCCTGCCCAACTCCTCCCCGAAGCCTGCAGCACAAGTCTACATTTCGATTTTGTCTGAAGTCTTAAGTGATGGTTTTTTGGCTGAGGCAAGAGAACGCCTTGCTTCGGTCGTCCTTCCCCTCAGGGGCAGGGCAGAGCCCCCAATGCAACGTGGCCATCAGTAACAGACTTCTCCCTAACGCGGGAACGTGACCGACTCCTTCAAAACTCCCGTCCCCCCCCCCGCCCCCTCCCGCCCTCCCCACACACATTGCACAACTGTAGAGTTCTTTTTAATGTCATTCCCGCACAGGACCTCGCTGTAACAGAAATTAGAAGGCATCTCTTCCTTGGGAGAAAAACCCCAGCAGCACTCACTCCAGGCAGCCGGTGATCCGACGACGCCACAGCCCCAAAATACCCAGAGGCGGCTCTGGAGACTCTGGAGTACAATGATTGGAGAGCGGCTCTGGCTGACTCCAGAGTCTGGGAGGGTGCGGTGGCGGTAGCAGCGGTGGCGGCAACCATTCTGGCTGGCTCTGGTGGAGAACTTTTCGGGGTGGCGGCTCCAAGCCAGCCCCAGCTGGCGACCCGAGGTGAGGATTCAGGAACGACTCCGGTCCTCGTGGTTCCCCACAATCATCTTGCTGTAGATCTTCTGCTGCTCCTCCTTGAACGTGTCTTTCACTTTCTCCCTCTTCAGACCGCCGTCCCTGCAAAGAGATCGTTGGGGCTTAGCGGAGTTCTCTACCTCGACTAGAAGCCAAGGGGGTGCCCCCGACTGTGAAGGATTGGGAGGTGCTGGGCTGTGGTCAAAGATACTACTCCTTCCCTCTTTTCCTCCCTCCACACTTCTGAGTGAGGAACACGGCGAGGAGAGCATGGTTTGACTAATTCAAACCTTTCCCCTGGGGTACCCCGTCCTTTTCCTGGGCTCAGAGAACTGTAAGCAGTCAGTGCTTTTCCTCGGAGGGCTCTGTAATCCTGTATATGCTCTGAATGTGGTCTACCTCCCAAGGATGTCCAAATTCTTTATACCATCGGCAGACTCATCCTCTCTCACCATGTTTCAGACTGTGAGCCCACTGTTGGGTCGGGACTGTCTCTATATGTTGCCAATTTGTACTTCCCAAGCGCTTAGTACAGTGCTCTGCACACAGTAAGCGCTCAATAAATACGATTGATGATGATGTCTTCTGTCAGAGGCCAGCAACAGCACCCCCATTTTAGAGACGGAAAATCAGATACTTTTGCTAAAGCTGGACACTGGCCTAAAACCCCTGGAACTAATTCACCCAGGGCCCAACTCAGAAAGCTCCAGAGAACAGTTTCGGGAACTGCTGCCCAGAAATCCCCCACAGCAAGTAGAGAAACAGCCAATCTACTTTCCTGCCTTTTCCTGGGATTCTCTGGCCCCGACTCTGAGGGTCCCAGCCCGCTCCTTCTTTCAAGCAGCTGGCTAAGGGCTGAGCAGTTGGAGCGAGGGACCCCAGTTCCTTTGGAGATTCAGGGCTTGGATAAGTCAAGCCTTCTCAGCATCTTTTCATTGACCCCCCAATTCCCTCAAGAGGCCCTCCAACCCACCACGCCTCGGAGCCGGCCACTGTGCCTAGATCGGGTGGATGGTGTGTTCCTGGAGGACAGAAGAACCAACCCTCCCCAGCTTTGCCCACATCTTCTTTGCTAACCCAGAGTGGATACGGGATGGTTGGGGGTGGACTGGGGGGAAGGTGCTGCTCTGCTCCTAGGGCCGCTAGCTTTACATCCAGCAGCTTCACCTTTAGCCCTGTGGCCCAGTGATTCTGCTTCAGCAGCCCACGTTCCCCTCAGTGTCCAGACAACACTTACCACAGCAGGTCCACAAGTCCTCCCTGCCTGGCAATGGCTGACTTCACCCTGTTGGCAAACTGGACAGCATCTTCATCTGCCTGCAGAGAGACCTGATCAATACCTGGTCCGCAATCCAATCGATCATTCAATCCTATTTACTGAGTGCTTTCCAGGTGCACGGCACTGAATTAAGTGCTTGGGAAAGTGTAATACAACAGAGTTGGTAGAGATGTTTCCTGCCCACAATGAACTTACAGTCTAGGGGAAAGATGGGCATTTATATAAATAAGTTATGGATATGTACATAAGTATTGTGGGGCTGAGGTGGGGTGAATAAAAGGTACAAATCCAAACGTAAGGGTGACGCAGAAGGGAGTGGGAGAGGACGAAATAAGGGTTTAGAACAGGGAAGGCCTCTTGGAGGAGATGTATTTATGGCTTTGGAGGTGGAGAGAATGAACGTCTGTTGGAGAAGAAGAGGGAGGGAGTTATTGGCTAGGCAAGGGGTTGGCGGGGAGATAGAAGAAACAGACATTGAGTAGATTGGCATTAGAGGGGCAAAGTTTGAGAGCTGGGCTGTAGTAGGAAATCAGAGAGGTAAGGTAGAAGGGGGCAAGGTTTTAATAGCCAATGATAAGGAGTTTCTGTTTGACATGGAGGTGGACAGGCAACAACTGGAGGTTCTTGAGGAGCTGGAAAACACGGACTGAATGTTTTTGTAGAAAAATGATCCGGGCAGCAGAGTGAAGTATGGACTGAAGTGGGGAGCGACAGGAGGCAGGGAGGTCAGCAAGGAGGCTGATGAAGTGATCACGGCAGGATAGGACGGAGAGGAAAAGGCAGATTTAAAGATGCTGGGGAGGTTGAACCAATGGGATTTGGTAACAGACTGAATATGTGGGTTGAACAAGAGATAATAATAATAATAATATTAACTGCTTACTATGTGCAAAGCACTGTTTAAAGCGCTGGGGAGGTTACAAGGTGATCATGTTGTCCCACGGGGGGCTCACAGTCTTAATCCCCACTTTACAGATGAGGTAAATGAGGCACAGAGAAGTTAAGAGACTTGCCCGAAGTCACACAGCTGACAATTGGCGGAGCTGGGATTTGAACCCATGGCCTCTTACTCCAAGGCCCGTGCTATTTCCACTGAGCCACGCTGCTTCTCGAGACATGAATTGAGGACAATACCTAGGTTATGGACTTGTGAGAAAGGACAGTGATGTCTAAAATGATGGGAAAGACAAGGAGTTCTGTTTTGGACATGCTAAGTTTGAGGTGTCAGTCAGAGATCCAAGTAGTGATGTCCTAAAGGCAGAAGGAAATATGAGACTACAGAGAGGGAGAGAGATCAGGGCTGGAGATGCAGATTTGGGAATCAACTGCAAAGAGATGGCAGTTGAAGCCATGAGAACAAATAAGTTCTCCAAATGAGTGTGTGTAGATGGAGGATAGAAGGGGACCCAGAACTGAGCCTTGAGGGACCCCAACAGATAGGGAGTCCAAGGAAGGCAGTGGAGACCCAGGCGGGACGCAAAGGGGACTCACCTCTCTAATCATGGGGGGCAGGTACCACACGCTGCAGACAATGGCCCAGCTGGTCATCATTCTCAGGAGATACGTCACCATTCCATACTTGCTGCTGTTCCAGAAAGCATCTCCAAACTGAGGGTCGTACTGGAAGGCAGATAGGAGCCCGGTGGGAAGAGGTCATTCAACTGGTGCAGTGGCTTAGTGGTGAAAGCGGCGGACTGGAGGATTCCAGTCCCATCTCTTCCACTTGCCTGCTGTGTGACCTTAGACGAGCCACAACTTCTCTGGGCCCACTTTCTCACTGGTTAAGCAATTCGATACTTACCCCAGCCCCAGTGCTTTTAGATAAATGTCCTTATACTGCACTCTTATTTTCCCTTTCTGTCATTTATTTTAATGTCTGTCTCCTCCTGTAGACTGTAAGCTTGTACCTACCCTATTATATTGCATTTTCCCAAGCACTCAGTGCAGTGCACAAAGTAAGCGCTCAATCAATACCACCAATGGACTAAAATGGAGGTAAAATTTCTGCCCTCCTTTCTTCAGACTGAGCCCCTGTAGGGCAGGGACTAAGTCTGATCTGAATATCATGTACCTATCCCAGCTGTTGGCAAGTCCTGAGTACCATTGTTGTTACTGATAATGATGATAATAATAACAATAATGATAGAAATAATAATAAGGAACTTAAACCTCAACTAGTTGATCAAAACAGTATCAATGATAGCAAGTAGGTCCTGGATTCCAAATCGGAAGTGAGATTCCCTTCGTCAACAAGAGTCTTAACCTGGCTGTGGCTGATTCCTCAAAACTCAGAGACTAATTCATTCATTCAATCGTATTTATTCATTCATTCATTCAATCGTCTTTATTGAGCGTTTACTGTGTGCAGAGCACTGTACTAAGCGCTTGGGAAGTACAAATTGTTAACATATAGAGACGGTCCCTACCCTAATGCAGGGGGAGGGTCGCCATTTCTGGGCAGATGCCGGCTCTACTGACACTACACATGATTCAAGTGAGTGCAAATTTCTTTGTAAACATATTTTAGAGGTATAATTGTAAGTACCAAGAAAACCAATCAATCCTTCAATTGTGCTGATCACCTTCTGCACGGAGAGCACTTGACTAAGTGCTTGGGACAGTTTAAGAGTCAGTAGACATGCAATTTGCCCTCAGAGCTTACCATCTAGAGGAGGTAAGCTCGTTGTGGGCAGGGAGTGTGTCCGCTTATTGTTATATTGTACTCTTCCAAGTGCTTAGTAGACTACTCTGCACACAGAAAGTGCTCAATAAATATGACTGAATGAAGGAAGGAAGGAAGGAGGAGACAAAATAAATTTCAGCTAGAAGGAAGAAAAAAAAGGGGCAAGCGGCCCAGAGTTAGTGCTTAAGTGATTGGGTATGTGCTATGGAAGATTTAGAGTACATGATTGCTCAGATGGCTCAGAAATGCCAAAATAGCAGTTAGAGGATATAATCTGGAGAGATTTTAAGTTGCCTTTTTTAAAAAAATAGTATTTAAGTGCTTACTATGTACCAGGAACTGTACTAACAGCTGGGCTAGACACAAGCTAATCAGGATGGACACAGTAGATGTCTCACAAGGGGCTCAGAGTGCTAATCCCCATTTTCATTCATTCATTCAGTTGTATTTATTGAGCGCTTACTGTGTGCAGAGCACTGTACTAACCACTTGGGAAGTATAAATCAGCAACATATAGAAACAGTCCCTACCCAACAACGGGCTCACAGTCTAGAAGGGGGAGACAGACAACAAAACAAGTAGACAGGTGTCAATACCATCAGAATAAATAGAATTATAGCTATATACACATCATTAATAAAATAAATAATAAATATGTACAAATATACGCAAGTGCTGTAGGGAGGGGAAGGGGGTAGAGCATAAGGGGGGGTGATGGGGAGGGAAGGAGAGGAAAGGGGGGGCTCAGTCTGGGAAGGCCTCCTGGAGGAGGTGAGCTCTCAATAGGGCTTTGAAGGGGGGAAGAGAGCTAGTTTGGTGGATGTGTGGAGGGAGGGCATTCCAGGCTGGAGGTAGGACGTGGGCCAGGGGTCGACGGCAGGACAGGCGAGAACGAGGCACTGTGACGAGGTTAGTGGCAGAGGAGCGGAGTGTGTGGGCTGGGCTGGAGAAGGAGAGAAGGGAGGTGAGGTAGGAGGGGACGAGGTGATGGACAGCCTTGAAGCCGAGGGTGAGGAGTTTCTGCCTGATGCGTAGGTTGATTGGTAGCCACTGGAGATTTTTGAGGAGGGGAGTCACGTGCCCAGAGCATTTCTGTAGAAAGATAATCCGGGCAGCAGAGTGAAGTATAGACTGAGGCGGAGAGCGAGGAGGATGGGAGATCAGAAAGGAGGCTGATGCAGTAATCCAGTTGGGATAAAATGAGAGATTGAATGAGCAAGGTAGCGGTTTGGATGGAGAGGAAAAGTGGGGGGGCTGGCTCAGTCTGGGTTCTAGATGAGGTAGCCTCCTCATCCATCAGCCTCCTCTCTGATCTCCCTTCCTCCTGTCTCTCCCCGCTTCAATCTATACTACACTCTGCTGCCCGGATTATCTTTGTACAGAAATGCTCTGGGCATGTCACTCCCCTCCTTAAAATTATCCAGTGGTTGCCTTTAAACCTACGAATCAAGCAAAAACTCCTCAATCTCGGTTTCAAGGCTGTCCTCGCCCCCTCCTACCTCACCTCCCTTCTCTCCTTCTCCAGCCCAGCCCGCACCCTCCATTCCTCTGCCGCTAACCTCCTCACCGTGCCTCGTTCTCGCCTGTCCCACCATCGACCCCCGGCCCATGTCCTTCCCCTGGCCTGGAGTGCCCTCCCTCCACACATCCAAACTAGCTCTCTTCCTCTCTTCAAAGCCCTACTGAGAGCTCACCTCCTCCAGGAGGCCTTCCCAGACTAAGCCCCCTTTTTCCTCTCCTCCTCCTCCTCCTCCCCATCCCCCCTCCTGCCCTACCCTGTTCCCCTCCCCACAGCACTTGGGTATATTTGTACAGCTTTATTACTATTTATTTTACTTATACATATTTACTACTCTATTTTGTTAATGATGTGCATATAGCTGTAATTCTATTTATTCTGAAAGTTTTGACATCTGTCTACATGTTTTGTTGTCTGTCTCCCCCTTCTAGACTGTGAGCCCGTTGTCGGGTAGGGACCGTCTCTATATGTTGTTGCTGACTTGTACTTCCCAAGCGCCTAGTACAGTGCTCTGCATACAGTAAGCGCTCAATAAATACGACTGAATGAATGAATGAAAGATAACTGAACCAAAGAGAAGTGACTTGCCCAAGATCACGCAGCAGATAAATGGACAAGGAGGGGGCAGAACCTGGGTCTTCTAACTCCCAGGCCCACTGTTTAATCATTAGGCCATGCTGCTCAATCAGGGATGGCCTCCTGGAGGAGACGTGATTTCAGGAGGACTTTGAAGATGAGGAGTGCCGTGGTCTGTTGGATTTGAAACGGAGGGAGTTTTTTTATGGTATTTGTTAAGCGCTTACTATGTGTCATTCTATGTGTTACTCTAAGTGCTGGGGTAGATACAAGTTAAATCAGGCCAGGTGAAGCCCTTGTCCCACATTCACTCATTCATTCAATCGTATATATTGAGCGCTTACTGTGCGCAGAGCACTGTACTAAGTGCTTGGGAAGTACAAATTGGCAACGTATAGAGACGGTCCCTACCCAACAATGGGCTCACAGTCTACAACGGGGAGACACAACAAGACAAAACAAGTAGACAGGTGTCAATACCATCAGAATAAATAGAATTATAGCGATAAATACAAGGGGCTCACAGTCTAAGTAAAGTTCCAGGCAGGTGTGTGAGCACAAGGTGAGCAGCAGGAAAGACAAGAATAAGGCAGAGTGGGAGAGCGGAGAAGTAGGAGGGAGAGGGCTGAGTGAGTGCCTTCAAGCCAATGGTTGAGAGTTCCTCCTTGTTGCAGAGGGGAATCAATCAATCAATCGTATTTATTGAGTGCTTACTGTGTGCAGAGCACCGTACTAAGCACTTGGGAAGTACAAGTTGGCAACATATAGAGGCAGTCCCTACCCAACAGTGGGCTCACAGTCTAAAAGGGGGAGGGAATGGGGAGCGATTGGAAGTTTTGGAGGAGTGGGAGTTGGGCAGAGAGTGACATTTGAGAACAACAATCTAGACTGCAGACTCAAGTACGGACTGGAGAGGGGAGAGACTGGAGGCAGGGATGCCATCTGGATGGAGAGGGGAGAACCTTTCAGGTGGGTGAGAGTATACAGTCCGCCCCAGTCAGAAGTGCTTGCAGAGTTGCCCATCCATCCCAGCGGCTCTAAACTATGGATCGTCTTCTCGCAAAAACCCACGTTGAGGAAAACCGGCTCTGCACGGCCCACTTCCCCTGATGCCTGTGTATTCATTCAGTCATATTTATTGAGCGCTTCCTGTGTGCAGAGCACTGTACTAAGCGCTTGGGAAGTACAAATCGGCGACATATAGAGACGGTCCCTACCCAACAGTGGGTTCACAGTCTAGAATGCCCACAAGCTGTCTCTTTCAGGACTAGCGCGCTCTGTACCTGAACTGGCTTGCTTTGCGGAAGAACGTTCCTGATTCCCCTGCAGCTTTCTAGCCAAAACGTGCAGTGTAAAGACACGGCAAGACAGAACTGAGTATTATAATAATAATTGCGGTATTTTTTTTAAGTGCTTACTCTGCGTCAAGCACCATACTAAACGCTGGGGTAGATACGAGGCAACCAGGTCCCACATGGGGCTCACATTTGTAAGAAGGAGGGAGAACAGGTGTGGCATCTAGATTGTAAACTTGCTGTGGACAGGGAATGTGTCTGTTATATTGTTGTGTTGTACTCTCTCAAGCGCTTAGAACAGTACTCTGCACACACCCCCTTCTAGAATGTGAGCCCGTTGTTAGGTAGGGACCATCTCTATATGTTGCCAACTTGTATTTTCCAAGCGCTTAGTACAGTGCTCTGCACACAGTAAGCGCTCAATAAATACGATCGAATGAATGAATGATAAACATAATAATAATAATTATGGCATTTATTAAGCGCTTACTATAAGCACTCAATAAATACGATTGATTGATTGATTCATATTTATTACTCTATTTTACTTGTACATATCTATTCTATTTATTTTATTTGGTTAATATGTTTGGTTTTGTTGTCTGTCTCCCTCTTCTAGACTGTGAGCCCACTGTTGGGTAGGGACTGTCTCTATTTGTTGCCAACTTGAACTTTCCAAGCGCTTAGTACAGTGCTCTGCACACAGTAAGCACTCAATAAATACGATTGATTGATTCATTCATATTTATTACTCTATTTTACTTGTACATATCTATTCTATTTATTTTATTTGGTTAATATGTTTGGTTTTGTTGTCTGTCTCCCTCTTCCAGACTGTGAGCCCACTGTTGGGTAGGGACTGTCTCTATTTGTTGCCAACTTGGACTTCCCAAGCGCTTAGTACAGTGCTCTGCACACAGTAAGCGCTCAATAAATACAATTGATTGATTGATTGATGTGCAAAGCACTGTTCTAAGCACTGGGGAGGTTACACAGTGATCAGGTTGTCCCACGGGGGGGGCTCACATGAATAAGTCCCCATCTTATAGATGAGGTAACAGGCACAGAGAAGTCAAGTGACTCGCCCAAAGTCACACAGCAGGCAACTGCAGGCCCATGCTCTTTCTCCTAGGCCATGCAGCTTCTCTAAGGGGGTGTCCAAAGGGGAGGGGTACTCATAGCATACCTACTCTATGCATAAGGAGTAGGGACTGTCTCTATATGTTGCCAATTTGTACTTCCTAAGCGCTTAGTACAGTGCTCTGCACATAGTAAGCGCTCAATAAATACGATTGATGATGATAAGGAGACAACAGGCTCACTCCATGCCCAGCAGCCCAAACAGCACGCAGCACTACCTTAGAGCAGGTGGGAGAGGTTAGAGGATTGCCTCTATTTGACCCCTTCTAGACTGTGAGCCCACTGTTGGGTAGGGACCGTCTCTATATGTCGCCGACTTGTACTTCCCAAGCGCTTAGGACAGTGCTCTGCACACAGTAAGCGCTCAGTAAATACGATTGAATGAATGAATGAATGTTGCCAAATTGTACTTTCGGAGCGCTTGGTACAGTGCTCTGCACACAGTAAGCGCTCAATAAATACGACTGAATGAATGAAGTTAGAGGTATTCATGCTGCCAACATTGAGCAGCTGGAACGAGCCCCCAAATGCCACTCTGAACGTCTAACAATCCGAGAAGTGTCAGAACCGGCATCCGAAGTCTAGAGTGTTGAAGCCTCCAAGTGGAGCAGGATATCTCAAATACCCTGAGAGTGGCAGGGAGGTAGGGAGAGCTAACCTAATAATAATAATAATAATAATGGTATTTGTTAAGCGCTTACTACGTGCATGGCACCGTACTAAGCACCGGGGTGGATACAAGCAAATTGCGATGGACACAGTCCTTGTCCTACGTGGGCCTCACAGTCTCAATCCCCATTTTAAAGATGAGGTAACCAAGGCCCGGAGAAGTGAAGTGACTTGCTCAAGGTCACACAGCAGATGCGTGGAGGAGCCGGGATTAGAACCCATGACCTTCTAACCCCCAAGCCCGTGCTCTATCCATTAGGCAATGCTATTTCTCAAGCCCTGAGCAACAGATGCCCCCAGGGGAGTGGGGCTCTCTATGGGCCTGCTTCCTAAGTCTCAGGGAGGTGCCTGGGTCCTCTCCAACCTTCAAAATGGTTGCGGCCTGCTGGGCGGATCCCCTGAGGGTGCTTGAGCACCTCCAAGGCCACTTCAGTCTGCACCCCCAGGGTCACAATTCAGGGAAAGCCCAAAGTTACTCCCTGCACAGAACCTGCAGGAACTGCAGGAACCTGCAGGAACTGCAGGAACTGCAGCTCAGAATCAACATTTTAAAAGCTCAAACACAAGTACACCTCCCACTCACTCATTTGGGGCAGGGAGGGAGTGTCACCTCTTCCTGGCCGGCAATTTGCCCTACAATCCACTCAGATTCTCTGTGAGCAAAGCCCAGAGACATGCTAAAGCTCAATTCACCTAAAAGTTCCACCGTTTCGTTATTCTCTGGGGCGGGAGGGAGAGCTTGCTCCCTTCAAGCCTGTAGAATCCCTGATTCCCCCCCGGCACACTCCTTTAGCGGCCCCCTCTACCCCCTTGCCAGATTTCGCCCAGGATGAACCTGTCTGCCTGTGACCCTTGCTCCCAACTCCCTCTCTTTCGGGTCAACTCGGTCAGGGGATGACAACACCAAGGCCTCTCAAACAGGCCGGCCTCCTACCTTGATGGCTACAGGGTACACGGTGGCTCCAATTTCAAAACTTCCCTTTTTGAACATCATCACTGACGTGTTGTTGATGCAGGTTCCTAAAAGGGAGGAGAGCACAGTGCTATCTTCTTGTGTCTCAGCGTGGTTTCCTAATTTACAACAGGCCTTCTGCTCTGGAGAGAAGGCGCTCCTGGAGCTCTTTTCCGGGCAAACTGGATCTTCTGCCAGAAAAGCTCCAGATGCTACATGCTCGCTCAACTCTGCCCTTCACACTCACACTGGTGATGGCAAAGTGCCTACGAGTCGGTGGCGAGGCTGGATGCTCTGACCCAAGCTGCAGGAACTGACCGCCGTTGCTGTACGGGCAGGGTAGAGTCCTCCCACACTACCGAGCCCGCACACTTCACTCTTCTAATGCCAACTTTTTCACTGTATCTCCATCTCTTCTATCATGCCTAAGTCCTGCTTCTGGCCTGGAACACCCTCCCTCTCTCCTCCTATCTGACAATTACTCTCCCCACCTTCAAATCCCTATTGAAGGCACAACTCCTCCAAGAGGCCTTCCCTGACTAAGCCACTCCCTTCTGTGTTGCCGACTTGCTCCCTTTAATCATCCCACCATCCCCCTTCCCCAGCCACACAGCACTTACGTACATTTCCGTAATTTATTTGTTTTATATTAACGTCTCCCCCTCTAGACTTTAAGCTCATGTGGGCAAGGAACGTATCTGTTTACTGCTATATTATACTCTCTCAGGTGCTTAGTACAGTGCTCTACACACAGTAAGCGCTCAATAAATATGATTGACTGTCTGACTGACCGAGCCCCAAGGCTCCGGAGACTAAAGCAGCCTTGCTGGGGCACATCATGCAGGCTGGGCCAGGCTCCACGGAGCCTGTGGGTCAGGTAGAACTCAAGGAAGAGGAGCTCAGTATCTAGGGCGTTGACACATCTATGCTCACCCCAGAATCCTCTGCTACTTTCAACTTACCCTCAGGGAAAATAAGGATTGGAAGTTTGCTTTTATCTTGCACATGCTCAGTCAGCCTGCAAAAGGAGAGAGAGGGAGAGAAAGAGCAAGGATAAAAATAAGATTCAGAAGACATTCACCTCCACTGCAGCCAGCACCAAACCCAAGTCACCTTGGATTCACTCTGTGGCAAGCTTTCATTGGACCCCATGATGATTACCTCTAAGCGAGGAATTGGCAATTCCCGCAACACCTGGCAAAGACCAGCACTTCAGGCAACTCTGCTTGATGTGTCCGCCTCTGCCAGTCCCCCCCGCCCACCTCCCCACCGCTCCATGATTCTTGCTCTTTTCCTCATCCTTCACAGCCTCCATCCCAGGCTCCTGGAGCTCCCTGCAACATTCCCCGACACCACCCCAACTCCTGCTCTGAGTGTCGGGGTGTGGAGCACGAACCAAGGTCTAGCTAAACCGCCCCTCCTGTTCCCAACCCTCCCCTCTCCACCCACAACCTAACCCACGGCAGGCACCAGTGGTGTTACCTTTTAGCCACCAGATTGCGATCTTTCGCCTCGGAGCGCTCAAACCATACGTGCGGGCAGGCCTTCACCATGGCTCTCTGGATCACACCCATCAGGCCTCCGTGAATTTGGCCCACCTAAAGCCAGGCCAAGGAACACTCGTCAGTAGAGCCGACAGCACCTGACTGTCTAAATTCTGAGATTTAGCCTTTACCCGGGGTGGGGGCCCCCAGTCTCTAATCTCTTCCCTAGGAAAATCTGTATTCTGCTAATCATCCTGAAAGTTTGTCTTCTGAACCTTCCTCGCAAATTCAGGGCATCATAAATGCTGGCTTTTAATCACATCTGTTCGAGGCAGGCCACCAGAAGATGCTCTAATGTTTTCATCATCATCAATCGTATTTATTGAGCGCTTACTATGTGCAGAGCACTGTACTAAGCGCTTGGGAAGTACAAATTGGCAACATATAGAGACAGTCCCTACCCAACAGTGGGCTCATTGTCAGCAGAAACTGAACGGCAAGCTTCCCACTGCCTGCAGACTTTCACAACAGTTCCTTCCTTGGCTCTCTGGTCCACCTGGAATCAATCAATCGTATTTATTGAGCGCTTACTGCATGCAGAGCACTGTACTAAGCGCTTGGGAAGTACAAGTTGGCAACATATAGAGACAGTCCCTACCCAACAGTGGGCTCACAGTCTGGAAGTCTGAAGTGAAACCTGGGAACCGCATCTTCAACAACTGGAGCCAGTTTCTGCTCAGAACATAGTAATAATAATAATAGTGATAAATTGTGGCATTTGTTAAGCTCTTACTATGTGTCAGGCACAGATATGAGGTCATCAGGTTTGACACAGTACCTGGCCCACATGGGATTCGCTCCCAGTCTTAATCCCCATTTTACAGATGAGGTAACAGAGGCACTAAGAAGTTAAGTGACTTGCCAGGGTAGTGGTAGTGCCGGGATTAGAACTGAGGTCCTTCTGACCCTCAGGCCCGTGTTCTGTCCACTAGCCCACACTGTACCATCACCAGCAAGGGGGGCTTTCAAGGCCTAGGGACCAAGAAAGGGTCTTGGGAAGAACTATCTGGCATGGGCTAAGTTTAAGAAAAAGCACTGTGCATAAACAATCTTCCTCAGCCCCACTCTATCCTGCAACGAGAAGTTAGCCCGTGAGCAGAGTTGGTGGAAAGGGATGGCTCTTACCATGGCATAGTAGCCGTCGCTGGCCAGAATGATCACATCAATGGGGGAGGTATGGTTGGCCACGCAGATGCCTCCGTTCCGTGGTCTGTTTTCTCTGTTGAAAATATACGTGTGACAACTACATGTGGTGACAACTTGATGCTCTTCCCCCACCTAAGAAGCCACCCTAGTTTCAGCAGCGGCAGCGTTGTCCCCTATCATCAGACACCACCAAGCCCAGGGGCAGGACCGCCTCACCTGTCGTGATAGGTGATGATGGCTGTCAGTGCTCGCACGCAGATCCGGTAGCACATCAGGTGAACGTGCTTACTCAGGAACTCCTTAAACCTGAAACACCCAAGGGCAAAGAGTTTTACTGTAGGGCTGGGCACCAGAGACCCCTGTCTCAAGTCGACGACTAACCGGAATTTATCACCCCCTTAGCTGATCATTTAAACAGCAGGGTAAACTGTTATCCCCACCCTACAGAGGAGCAAACAGAACCCTAGAGGGAAGTGACAAAGTCTGCTTGAAATCCACAGCTATAGAAGAGTTTCCAATTGACTGCTCAGTTTGGAGGACCAGGATGCCCCTCAGATTACCTTCTGTCCTCAGCATGTCATGTTCCTAAGAATCGTACGCTTGCTAGGACTGTGATTTCCTGCCATGTCAGAGAGCAGGTCTCCCAACAACCCGGGCCGGGAGCAACGGTACCCCGGGAATCGTGAAACTGCCCCAAAGTCCACAATCTTCAGAGTGTGTGTGTGTGTGTTGGCGGGGGGGGGGGGGGGGGGGGGGGGGGGAATCATCTACCTTAATAGACTCCTTGACTCCCTCAACACCAACTGCTTCCAATCGATAGCATTGATTGAGAGCTTACGTTGCGCAGAGCACTGTATGAAGTGCTTGGAAGAAAACAGCAGATAAGCAGACACAACCCTGCCCTCAAGAAGCTTACAATCTAGTAGGGAAGTCAGACATTAAAATATATTACAAGTAGTAGAAAGTTATAAACCTCAGTGGGAAGGATAGGGCATGGGCCTGACTCAGAAGGTCATGCGTTCTAATCCCAGCTCTGCCATTTGTCTGCTGTGTGACCTTGGGCAAGTCACTTTACTTCTCTGGGCCTCAGTTCCCTCACCTGTAAAATGGGGGTTAAGACTGTGAGCCCTATGTGGGACAGGGACCGTGTCCAACCCGACTATCCCGTACCTACCCCAGGGCTTAGAACGGTGCCTGGCGCATAGTAAGTGCTTAACAAATGCCATAATTACTATTACTATAAGCGCCGGGAGGTGAATCCCTAAGTGCTAAGGGTACAGACTCAAGTGCAAAGGTGATGATGTAAGGAGGGAAAATAGGTAGGGGAGAGGTTAGGCAGAGGTTAGAGGCAGGGATGGCTTCCTGGAGGAGCTTCAGCATACAGTTAAAGCTCAATACAATTTGTTCCCTTGTTTAAATTGTGCCGGGCCTGAATGTTGAATGGCTCCTTTTTCCTAAAGAACTCTACTCTCTAGCCAGTTTACAGGATTTTTCTGCGAAGAGGCGTACAGGTCACAGCACAAAGACCATTCAAGCAGGAGTGCCCAGAAGAAAATTAGAAGAAAGCTCTGTCGACATCAGCGGGTCACTGCGGCAAATGTGTTTTTCGAGAACAAAGAAGAAGTCCCCGAGAACCTCCCCCCGAGTCCCAACTCAGGGCCTAGAGGGGCCCTGCTGCTGCTCACCTGCCATTTGGCAAATATCCCACCATGGTTGTGCCCACCACCAGAAGGCTGATCCCCGTGAAGGCAAGGGCTATCCTGGAAGAGGAAGAGTGGGTTAAAAGACTGAAAACCACACCGGAAAGCGTGGGATTTAGACTGGGGGTGGAGGGGCATAAAAAGGAGATGAGAAGGGGAGGGAGTTGAGAGGAGGGAGAAACAAGCGGTCCTCCTCCAAACAGCCACCGAGATTTCCCCATCCAGATTTAGCAGGAGCAGTTTCAACTACCGGAGTTGCTCCGTCACAAGGGCATGAGTTGCCTGAGGTACATTTACCGCCAGACCCAGCAGGGTCTTGGGGGCCTGACAATACCTCCAGGGCCACTGGCTGGTTGCCTCTCCGCTGGTCTTGCGCCAGAACCTCCCCTCTGGCTTCGGGTCCTGGCAAGCCCACTGCTTATCTGCTTCTAGCGAATGGTTTAACTCTCAGTGGCAAAGATCGGGCAGAGAAGCAACGTGGCTCGGTGGAAAGAGCACAGGCTTGGGAGTCCGAGGTTACGGGCTCAAATCCCGGCTCCGCCAACTGTCGGCTGTGTGACTTCGGGCAAGTCACTTAACATCTCTGTGCCTCAGTTACCTCATCTGTAAAACGGGGATTAAGACAGTGAGCCCCACGAGGGACAACCTGATCACCTTGTATCCTCCCCAGCACTTAGAACAGTGCCGTGCACATAGTAAGCGCTTAACAAATGCCATTATTATTATTATCGGGCAAGACCCCCACAGGCTGGTCAATTGAAAGTACAGAGGACACCGAGACCAATATTCCCCTGAACCGACATTGACCCCTGACGTTCCCCCTTTTAGACTGTGAGCCCACTGTTGGGTAGGGACTGTCTCTATATGTTGCCAATTTGTACTTCCCAAGCGCTTAGTACAGTGCTCTGCACATAGTAAGCGCTCAATAAATACGATTGATGATGATGAAAAGGCTAAGTCTTTTCCAGGGAAGGGTGGATAGGCGTGCTTGACCCGGGCCGGGCCGGAGTTTTCTCCGCCCGGAAAACTGGTTTGTTTCCAAGGAACGGAAATGTGCCCCTTTTTCGGGATGGAAAGTGTACAAGCTTTCAGGGGCAGGTCCTCCATCCATCCAGGCCAGTTCGGTTGAAGTATCTCCTCTCTTCCTTAAACGGGAAAGCCGGACGGAGAGTGCCATGCGTGGGACTAGGGCAGCCCTACCCAATGCCTTTGTTCTGCCACCGGACTCTGCCCGCACTCACCTGAGGGGCAGGAGGAAGCAGTAGCGGATGAGCACTCCCAAGCCCCACAGGACCGTGAGCCTCAGGCTAATGTACTGGAAGTTGTAATTGGTTCGGCTCAGCAGGTTCCAGGACTCGAGCTCTTCGGCTGAGAATCTCTTTGTCACTTCATCGTCCATGATGGTCTCCATCCCCTTCCGGCAGAAGTAGAAAATGTCCGAGAGCTCAAACTCGGGGTTATCCAGGGACTTGCTGCTCCCGCTTCTGCGGATTTCCTTAATCTCCTCTTCTAGGGAAGTGGGGTCTTTCGCGATGATGCCTGTAATGCACAAGCTATCCTGTCAGGCAATGGATTGGGTCAGCGTGCTCTCCACGCTGAACCTGCCTCTGCCCAGCTAAGCGTATGAGACTCATGGCCCTATTTGGAACAGGAAGGGACAAAGTGAGAACGGCCACCACCCTCAAATAAAGAAGGAGGTTGGTCAGTGGTGGGGGTGGATGCCTGGGTTGGCCAAGAATAAAATGGGAGGGAAGGTTTCCAGGGTCTATTCAAGGGGCCCAAAAACCCATTGCAAAGCCTTACCGTTGGTGTAGGGCTTGTAGAGAGGATGGTTCTTCTCCTTGGCTCCTCTCTCCATTCTCAGGGTAGCCCACTACAAGAAAACATCCATTAGGGCAAGAATGACATCTGCCTCCCACCCCTATTCCCCCCACACAGATATTCAAATGTCAATTTTAGTTAATAATAATAATAATAGTTTTGGTATTTGTTAAGTGCTTACTATGTGCCAAGCACTGTTCTAAGCACTTAGGGAGATATAAGGTAGTCAGGTTGTCCCACGTGGGGCTCACAGTCAATCCCCATTTTCCAGATGAGGCAACTGAGGCACAGAGAAGTTAAATGACTTGTGCCCACTGTTGGGTAGGGACTGTCTCTATATGTTGCCAACTTGTACTTCCCAAGCGCTAAGTACAATGCTCTGCACACAGTAAGCGCTCAATAAATACGATTGATTGATTGATTGTGCAAAGTCATACATCTGATAAGTGGCGGAGCCAGGATTAGAACCCAAGACCTCTGACTCCCAAACCCGTGCTTTTTCCACTGAGCCACACTGCTTCTCTGGCTCTGGTCCTGTGGCTCCCGAAGGCATTCCAGACACCACACCCTCGGCAAAAAACCGGACATCCCCCCATGCTTCCCTCCCTACTTTTACCAATGCCGTCATCTCCAAAAGAGTAAAACTGGAAGCTGCTCAGGACTATGAATGCAAAGGCTTTGGGGTATGTGGCTGACGCTCAATAGGGGCTCACACCTGAGTTTTGTGCCCAAACCTGATGGTCTGGGGCTTTTCATTGCTACTCTCTCGCCTCCAAAGCCTAGATACTCGATAGGACAAGTTTTGTGGGTAACTTGACAGGCTAAAGATACAGGGGTGACGGTGGCTTTCGTGTCCCAAAACAAATGTTCCAGAGCAGTAACGGGACGTAGCCTTTAGGCAGTTGCCAGGAATCAAATGATTCAGGATTCACTCTAAGTCCCAAATTATTGAAAGAAATCGCAGCCCTAGGTCTCTCGAGGGCGAGCGATACATATTCTTCCGTTTGGCCATCCACTGCCCGCCTTTTCACTGACAGAGCCCTCCCCCGAGGAATCTAAGACTCTAAACAAAGTGGGCCACCACTTTGGGGGGCAGTCAGTAGTTCCACTCTCTCGTCCTCTACACTGTAAGCTTGTTATAGGCAGGAACGTGGCTGTTAATTCTGCTGTACTGTACTCTCTCAAGTGCTTAGTACTGTGCTCCGTACGCAGTAAGTGCTCCCATAAATACCATTATCATTATCAATCGTATTCATTGAGAGCTTATGGTGTGCAAAGCACTGTACTGAGCACTTGGGAGAGGACGATATAACAATACACAGACACGTTCCCTGCCCACAGTGAGCTCAATCTAGTGGACTGCTTGATCCACGGTCTCTTTCAGGAACTGGGCGTAGGGCAGACCCTTAGGGCACGAAGCAGAGATGGTGGAAATATTGGCGGCCCTGGAGGAAGAAGGAAGGGAGGAAGGGCCTGGGGCTGGAGGAGAGACACTAATGGCCACTACGTTAGCTCTGCTCTTTAAACAGTGCCCTCCCTAGATTGAGCCCCGGGGGGAATTGGGCCTAGACCCAAAGCCTCTCAAGTTCACTCTGGACTGGAGAGGTTCAAGGAGAGGAACTTCTGAAGCAACAGGTAGGTCCACTCCTTCACCCTTCCTCCCATCCCACCCCTTAATGAGTAATAATAATGATTACGATATTTGTTAAGTGCTTACACTGTACTAAGCACTAGGGTGGCTACAAGCAAATCAGGTTGGACCTCGTCCCTGCCCGACGTGGACCTCACAGTCTCAACCCCCATTTTTAGATGAGGTAACAGGCACATAGAAGTGAAGTGATTTGCCCAAGGTCACACAGCAGAAAAGTGGCAGAGCCGGGATTAGAACCCATGACCTTTCGATTCCCAGGCCCGTGCTCTACCCACTATGCCATGCTGCTGGCTCTGGTTCTCTTCCTTGCCCAGGTTCTTTTGATGATTACGTGCATCAGAATCGTCAGCTCAGTTTCTCTCCAGGGGCAATTTGCAGAGGCCACCCAAACCGGGCAGAAGAGGCAGCTTTCCTAGTTTCTCCATTTATAGATCAGAAACCCAGGGAAAACTGAACTCTTCTGTGTCCCAAGGTTCTGTCCAGTTGTAATACGATAAAAACAGGGTCTTCCAGCTAAGTCAGAGGGACAGGGGATGGGGAAAAGCTGCCCTTTCAGGATGGTCCGCTTCAACGCCACTGAGGCGGATTAGAAGAAAGCACATGACACACAACACAAACTCCCTGGCCAGGTGCTATGGTTGGGAGTTTGGTTGGAGGAACTTTGGTTATTAGCTGGAAATTTGGCGGTTAGCTGGACGTCTGATTAGCAGGGGCAAGTGGCCTGATCTAGTGAGACTGACAGGCCTGAATGGAACAAGATTGCTGTCACTTGCCTGCTGTGTGACCTTGGGCAAGTCACAACTTCTCTGTACTTCGGTTACCTAATTTGTAAAATAAGTACGAAGACTGTAAGACCTATGTGCAACAAAGGACTATGTCCAGCTCAATTATCTTGTATCTACCCCGGGACTAAAATTTAAAAAAATAAATAAATAAAAGAAGAAAAAGGCGGAAAAAAAGCTTTTTTTATGGTATTTGTTAAGCGCTTACTATGCATCCAACACTGTTCTAAGTGCTGGGGAAGGTACAGGTTAATTAGAGCAGACACAGTCCCTGTCCTGCATGGGGCTCACAGTAAGTATGAGGGATCAGGTCCGGCTAGAAGCCGGGCATTCGACCAGGTAAGGCGGTGGATTGCTCCACCTAGCAACTCCTTCAAAGCCGGATGCCTGAAAAAATGGGCAGTTCACAGAGTCGAACACACCCTAGGGCTCAAAGTGTAACACCCCGGAGTAACCCATGTCCCAGGCTGTCTCCTGAGACTTTTCTTGCAGTGACTTCCTTCTGCCCCACACGAGTGCTCTCTGTGGGAATGAGCATGGAAACAGAGGAGTTTGGCTTCATTTCCTTGGATTTGTTTTGGCACAAGAGCACAGAATAACCCACTTCTGTTATCTATTGGACCGCTCTGCCGAAGTGTGGGTGGCAATGGGGCTGACCCTTTCGTGATTCTAAGGTATAAAAAAACACCAAAGATCTGTGCAAATTCTATACAGGAAGCAGATAATAATAATAATAACGATGATAATTTGCTAAGTGCTTATTGTGTGCTTATTGGGTAGATACTAGTAAATTGGGTGGGACACAGTCCCTGTCCCACATGGAGCTCATAGTCTCAATCCCCATTTTACAGATGAGGTTACTGAGGCCCACAGAAGTAAAGTGACTTGTCCAAGGTCACAAAGCAGACAAGTGGTGGAGCTGGGATTATAACGCAGGCCCATGCTCTACCCAGTACACCATGGTCCACCCCCTCCTTCCTCTCCCCCTTCTCCCCTCCCCTCCCCACACCACCTGTATATATGTATACATGTTTGTACGTATTTATTACTCTATTTATTTTATTTGTACATATTTATTCTATTTATTTTATTCTGTTAATATGTTTTGTTTTGTTGCCTGTCTCCCCCTTCTAGACTGTGAGCCCACTGTTGGGTAGGGACCATCTCTATATGTTGCCAACTTGTACTTCCCAAGCGCTTAGTGCAGTGCTCTGCACACAGTAAGCGCTCAATAAATACGATTGCATGAATGAATGACACTGAAAAACCAATGCAGAGGATCCAGGGCTCTGCCCAAGACCACCCTTCCCCTTCGCCCTCCTCCTGCTTCTCGTGGTTCAGCACAATTTTCTACTGGGCAGGGCATCTGGTGAGTGCTCTCCTACCACTCCAGACCCGGGACCAAGCTCCCCCCAGCCTCCATGCTCCATTCAATCGTATTTATTGAGGGCTTACTATATGCGGAGCACTGTACTAAGTGCTTGGGAAGTACAAGTTGGCAACATATAGAGACGGTTCCTACCCAACAGCGGGCTCACAGTCCAGAAGACTCCAAACCCCGAGGGCACCATTAGCGGGCGGAGGAGACTGCAGGTTCAACTGAAAAAGGGGTCTTGGCTCTGGGCCACCCCATGGATAGGAACGGTTGTTTTGGTGTGCTGCCAGGCAACAAGCTATGAAAAGCACTGGGAAGGGCATACACAGAGTGGGGAGGGCCTGGGGGCCGAAGGGGGTGGACTCGGCCCGATGTGCCCATCAGATCTGCCCTCCCCAAAGTCCCAGGCCTGCCATCGGACCCACCGTGACTTGGTCCTCCTCTGGCCAGCATCTTAAAAATTGCTCAAAGCAAGAGAGAAAATTCAGCCATTTCTAAGTTGGGCCCATTCCCTGCCTGGGAATGGCTCCTGACCACCTGTCCACAGGGCATCTCCTCTGATGCCCAGCTCGGGGAGCGAGCATACTGACGGCCTCTGGTTCTCCCAAACTGAAGAGTGTCGTTTCCCGGGTCCCTGAACTTGGCAGGATCTCAATCCAGGGACAACCATCACTCTGGTTTGGGGAAAGTGCATTCGCCAAGATGCCCATAGAAGCCTTTTCTCCATGCTCTACTCGGAACTCGGATTCCCCCAATGTAGCCCAAAATGGGACTCCGCACGGCGGTGAATGTTTATTGAAAACTATGACGCCAATAATAATGGTTGAAGTGGGTAAACAGGAGGAGATTTCACAAACCTAATGGTGAAGCAATGGGGACCAAATGGGGATGCAATCCTCCTCCCTCCAATTCAGACTGTGAGCCCCATGTGGGACAGGGATTGGGCCCAACCTGATAACCTCAGCTCTTTGAACTGTGCCTGACACAGAGTAAGCACTTAAATACCATAAAAAAATGTGTAGGTAATCAAATGGAAAAGGGCTATGTTACTGGCATAATGAGGATGCCCTATTTACTGCACGTTATTGTTTTCTGAGGGGTGAATTTGCCTTTGTGGCCTGCCAGAGTCCCACCCATTTCGCTCCCTGAGCTGCTCCTTTGGGAACCTCCAGTCTGGGTCCAAAGGCTGATCTTTATCTCTACGTTTGCAGGCAGTAGCGAACCGCATCACAACGTTTCTGTAGCAGGAAACGCTTTCTCCTCTCTATAGTCAATCTGTTGCCACGCTGCTCTTTTCTTGCACAACTTCACTAAAATACCCTCCAACTCAAAAGCCAGTTCCTTTTAATCTCTAGTTCCGCGTATTTAGATTCCTCAGCCGTACCGCCCCCATCCAGTCTTAACACCGGTGCCTAGTGACTTTCCTTGCCCCAAGCCCTCCTTCACTCGCTTCAAAATGATCACTGGCTTTGCTTCCCTTCAGAGGCCATGGTCCCAAAAGGGTTCCCTAGAGCAGGCCCAGTGGCACCCAAGCCACCCTCTGGGTCAATGCCAATGATTTCACCCAGTGGCCTTTATCAAGGCCACTAGATGGATAGGCAAACCATATGGCCTCACTACTGGAACCTTAAGAGGGAAGAAAGAGTTCAGTGAACAATCACCCCTTGCTCCTTCTTCCATCATTTACATCAATGCCTGTCTCCTCCTCTATGCTACAAACTCATTGTGAACAGGGAACGTGTCGACTGCGTCTGTTCTACTGTACTCTCCCAAGCGCTTAGTACAGTGCTCTGTGCATTGTATAAGTTCAAAAAATACTGATTAATTGATTTCCTTTTCCCCAATTCTTGCCTGACCAGGACACCCTTCTCCAAGCAAATCCCTGGTTTCATCTCTTCCCCCTTCCATCTCTAGGCTGAGAGGTAGGGGATTGCTCATTTACCATTCTTCCAGGGCTGACTTTCAAGATGGAGAGGACTCCAACCCTGCACTAGCCCACTTCCTCTCCTGTCTGCAGGCACAACCCTCAAAGCCTACCTCCCCCAAAAGCCTGCTAGAACGAGGGGTGCAGTATGGCCTAGTGGATACCGCACGGACCTGGGAATCAGAAGGTCAACCGTTCTAACCCCAGCTCTGCTACTTGTCTGCTGTACGGCCCTGGACAAGTCACTTCACCTCTCTGGGCCTGACTTACCTCATCTGTGAAATGGAGACACACTGTGAGCCCCACATGGCACAGGGGCTATGTCCAACCTGATTTGCTTGCATCCACTCCAGCACTTAGTACGGTGCCAGGCACAAAGTAAACACTTAACAAATACTACAATGATTATTATTATTAAGAGAGGCAAAGTCCTGAGACTCACTTAGAAGAGAAAGATCCTCTTCATTCATTCATTCAATCGTATTTATTGAGCGCTTACTGTGTGCAGAGCACTGTACCACACTTCTTCCACACTGAGAAGCAGAGGGACCTAGTGGAAAGAGCCATGGCCTGGGAGCCAGAGGACCTTGGTACTCATCCTGGCTCCGCACCTTACCTGCTGTGTGACCTTGGGCAAGTCACTTCACTTCTCTGTGCCTCAGATTCCTCAGCCGCAAAATGGGGATTAAATACCTATTCCCTCCTACTTAGCCTGGTAGCTCCATGTGGGACCCAATTATCTCATATCTGCCCCAGGGCTTAGTGCAGTGCTTAGTATAGAGTACGCGCTTAACAGGTAACAAAATTATTATCATCCCTCGGATAAGAAAAGGTCACTGGCCACTTGGCACTTAACCACAAAGCTCAGATTTCAGCAAATATTTCACAAGGGCAAACGGGCCCACACAAACAGAATTCAAAGTCACACTCTCCTGATGGACTCGGGAGGTACGGAGCGGGAAGAGAGAGCCCCCCCGTTCAGAATCAAACATTAACAGAAACATGGGCTGATAAAACAGAGAGGCGAGAAGCCTTCCCCAGTTGGTGTCAACTGGTTAATCCCCTTGGCTCCCGCACGCCCCTGCCCACTCACCCACCCGGCTCTACTGCCATCCCAGGAGAAGATGCTGCCAACCACAGACGGGAAACTCCCTTTATTCCCCGGAGGCTCGGTGCTTCCCCGAAAACGGTGCCAGCCTGAGACCTGGCACAACTCACCGCAAAGATTTTTAACAACGTCTTCATGTAGAGCTTTCGAATACCGAAGGAGACCCCGAAGATGGCTGGGACGATGATGAACACCAGAAGGAGGGTAAACAGGACGGTCAGGGAGATGCCAAGGAGGTTGACCACCAGACTGTCAAAAGGCAGCAGCAGGAACATGGTGGAGGACCCAAAAGGCCGGCTGCCCCCCCTTCTAAGTTTAACCTGGGTGAGCCTGGGGCCGGTCACACTGTCCTGTCTGACAGAGACAGTCTGTGAAAGGAACTGAAACCCCAAAGTTGAACAAACTCCATTCCAGAGCTCACATCCTCTCGGCGACCGGGGTGGAGGGGAGGACCCTCTGAAAGGTACAGCAAGAGGCCACAGACGGGAGTCCGAAGTTCCCTCTGGAGGAGGAGGAGACGAGACCAGTCCCTAGTGCCGGCATCCAAGAATTCCGAACCGGAGCCTAGGATGAGGGAGCCGGAGGATGAGCCCCCGTCTCTGCCATTCTTCCGAAGCCGCCGGGGGCCCGTCTTGCCCAGGGACACTTAGACTAAGCAGACGTCACGTCCTGGAAGCTGGCGTGCGGCGGTTCTGTCATTACCCGACCGGCACTGGGGAAAAGATCGACTTCTTGCCAGGAGGATCCAGTTGACTCCCGCGGCTCATCACCTGGAAAGACGAGGCACTGTGACTCGAGATCCCTTCACGGGCTGAGGAGAGAAAGTGCGTCTTCACTAGGGAGAATTGACATTTGGCTCCATTCTCTCCCAAGGGGGGCTCCTGGGGCTTCCCGCTTCCAGGACCCTCCTACCCGCAGAGCTCCGGTCCCAGCCTCTGGGACCTGGGCACCAGTGCGGAGCCTCTCATGCTGCCTGCAACAAACGTAATTCCCGACGCCTCTGGCATTGGCCTAGGCTGGATCCGCCTTCCCCCCTGACGCCCCCAGATCGCGGTGGCCCGGCTTCTTGGCAAGGGGTTGCTCACATGCTGCCAGAGCTAAGGGAGGAAAAAGAAACAAATCCGTCAGGTGAGTCGAAAGGAGAAACGTCAATGCCCTGAGAGGGACTGTCCAGTGCGTAGGAACTGGGGCCCGGAGCCAGCCTCTCCATGCTCCGTGCTGCCAGGAGGATCAGCACGGTAACAGGTGATAGGACGGACAGGGCGGGCCACCTCGGAGGTATCAGGATCAAACCGGGAAACCTCTAGGCCTGGGGCAGAGCTACTCCATCGAGAGACCGAAGGGTACGGCTCCAATCCTGTTTCCTTCGGGCCACGAGAGTCAAAGGACACAGCAGCAGGCAGAGGAATGAGGGAAAGGGGGCAAAAAGAGTCAACGGGAAAAGCAGTTCCAAGTGAAATGAAAGGAAGCAAAGATTAGGGATGGGGGCTGGGGGGTGTGCACAGGAACATGAAAGTGCTCAATAGAGTAGAATTATTTCTTCAGGCCCCGCCTTAAGTTAATTCCACCACATTAAAACTCTAGGCTCCTACTCTAACGTCCACAACCTTTCTGACCCTTCAACTATTTCCAATGACAGGACAGAACTGCCAGGCACACTTTCAGGCTGCACCACTTCCTCACCTTCCCATCCACTCGGCAGCTCAAGAAGTGGACATAAAAGATTCTCTGGGCTTGTGAGAGTAACGTGAAAACAGTACTAGACACTCGATCCACACATGAATGAGATATCAAAGCCCAAACCCCACCCCTTCTCCCCAAAGAGCCCTGCTTCTTTTCACCTGCAAAGGAACCTGCCTCTGACTCTAAGCTAGGTCAGCTCCAAAGCTGTGTGCAAAGCCCTCTGACAACAGTAAGCAATGCATCTGTCGATAAATCATATTTTCCCAACTCAACAGTCTCTGCTTTCCATTTTCCAGGCGGAACGGGATGCTTTCACTGTCCCCAGGCATCAGACTCCAAGACAAATGAATAGTCAAACCAGTAACTGGGCAAACATCATACGCTCCTCACATGAGTGCTCAGAATGTGCAGCATGCAGACCCGTGCGTCTCAAATTCCTTCCCTGAAACATCTTGTCCCCTGGAAATGCACTCATGCCAAGCCACCCTAGCTAGTGCCTAAAGGACCCTCCCACAATGTCTGAACTGAGACAACTGGGAAACGTGCCCACAAGAGACAAGATCTTGTCCCTTTTGAACCCTCCCAAATTCTTACTCCATTAAAATGAGAGTAGTATTTTGGCCCAAGTATCTGAAGCCCCTCTCCCCAACTCTCCACTCCCTAACTTTGGGAGCCTCTCAAAGCTCAGTTCTGGATCCTCTTCTATTCTCCAATTTACACCCATTCCCATGGCTCCAACTATTACTTCTAGGCAGACGACTCCCAAAACTACCACTCCAGCCCTGCCTCACCTCTCACCTCTGCAATTTGGCATTTCTTCTAACATCACTACTTGGATGCCCCACCAACACCTCAAACTGAATATACCCAAAACAGGACTCATTCATTCACTCATTCAATCGTATTTAAGCGCTTACTTTGTGCAGAGCACTTTTCGCCTCTTTACGTCAACTTATCCCTCTCACTCAACCTACACAGTCTGTCTCACCAAATCCTGGTGGTTCTACCTTCACATCTCTACCCAAACTTCTATCACATTCGTACAAACACTTATATCTTGCCTTGACTACTGCATCAGTCTCCTTGCTGAACTCCCTGCCTCCTGTCTTTCCCCTCCAGTCTATACTTTACTCTGCTGCCTGGATCATTTCTCTAAAACAAAGCAAAACAAACAAAACTCAGTCTACATCTCCCCTTTCTTCAGATACCTCCAATAGTTAGTTGTCCATTCCCCTCTGCATCACACAGAAACTCCTTACCATTGGCCTTAAAGCACAATTAGCTCTCCCCATCCTACCTCACCTTGATCTTCTACTATCAATCAGTTGTACTGATTGAATGCTTACAGTGTGCAGAGCACTGTACTAAGAGCTTGGGAGAGTACAATATAACAGAATTACAATCCACCCACACACTTCACTCCTCTTCCGCCAACTTACTCACCTTCCCTCGATCTCATCTTTCTCACTCCTGACATCTTGCCCACATCTTCCTTCTGGCCTGGATCTCTCACCACCTTCCAGTCAGGTGGACCACCACTCCCTCCATCTTCTTAGCCCTACTAAAATCATATCTCCTCCAAAACTGACTAAAGCCCTCTATTCCCTAATTGTTCTCTTCTGCCACCCATGCGCTTGATGATGATGACGATGGTAATTTGTTAAGTGCTTACTTATAAGCGCTGGGGTAGATACAGGATAGTCAGGTTGGACACAGTCCCTATTCCACATAGGGCTCAGTCTTAATCTCCATTTTACAGATGAGGGAACTGAGGCCCAGAGAAGTTAAGTGATTTGCCCAAGGTCACAGAGCAGACAAGTGGCAGGAACAGGTTCAGAACCCAGGTCCCATATTCTGTTCACTACGCTATGCTGTTCCCCTTAAGCCCATTGATCGTCACCCCTCTCCGAGCTTCACAGACCCTGGTACATATCTATCTGTAATTTATTTTATTGTCTATCACCCCCTCTCTTCTGCAACTTTCTTGTGAGTGGTGATTGTGTCTACCCACTCTACTACTCTCCCAAGAGCTCAGTACAGTGTTCTACACACAGCAAACACTCGAATACCCGTGGTTACTTGACTGATGTGAACAGTCATCCTCCCTGGGATAAAAAGCAGGACACAAAAGTCGACCATCCATCATACTCTTCTACCAAAGTCACATCAGAATCACGTGGAGGTTGGTGATTCAGTAAGGCTAATCCAGAGGGGCTCTGACACCCATTAAAGGACCCCCATGCCACTCCCACCTCCCTTCTCGCCCACTGTGACCTTGTCAGACCCACCTGCGTTCGGACCATTGTGGACAGAAAACCAGCTCGCAGCAGCGCCCGTGACTCCTTTGTACTGGAGAAATAATCCAAGCTAATTAACTTGGATTTAGTAAGCCTCCACAGGGTGCACGGAACTAAGCTCTGCGTTATCATTTGGGAGTATAAAACACATAAGCCTCTGTTCTAGGAGAGCTTCTTTGGATTTACTCCAATAATAACTGTAGTATTTGTTAAGCACTATGTGCCAAGCATTGTTCTAAGTACTGGGGTAGATACCAGCTAATCAGTTCGGACACGGTCCCTATCCCATATAGGGCTCACAGTCTTAATCCTATTTTACAGATGAGGGAACTGAGGCACAGAGTAGTGAAGTGACTTGCCCAAGGTCACAGAGCAAACAGGTGGTAGTACCAGGATTAGAAAGCAGGACCTTCTGACTCCCAGGACCGTGCTCTATCTGCTAGGTCACGCCGCTTCTCATTCAAGTCTTGTTGTCCTACTCTATTTCATACATGGAAAGAGGATGGGACTGGGAGACTACTGGCCGGTTGTGTGACCTTGAGCAAGTCACTTTACTTCTCTGGGCCTCTGTTTCATCATCTGTAAAATGAGGCTAAGGATTCCTGCCCTCCCAGCTTCTTCAACTGTTGGCCCTGTTTGGGACACGGACTGTGTCAAATCTAATCCTCCTGTATCTACCCCAATGCAGAGCACACTGCTTGACACACTGAAGCACATAAGTGAATGAACTACCTGTCCCTCTCTTTCTGAAATATTAATCAATCAGTCCATCGTATTTGAGCACTTAAGAGCAGAGCATTCATTCATTCATTCAATCGCATTTATTGAGCGCTTACTGTGTGCAGAGCACTGTACTAAGCGCTTGGGAGGTACAAGTTGGCAACATATAGGGACAGTCCCTACCCAACAACAGGCTCACAGGCTAGAAGAGGGAGACAGACAACAAAACACTTAGGAGAGCGCTCAGTAAATAGGACGATTTGACGGATTTATGAAAGCGTTCAGTAAATAGGCTGATTTTCGGGATTTACGAGACCGCTCAGTAAATGGGCTGATTTTAAAAAGTTACGAAAGTGCTCAGTCATTACAGTTTTAGGGATTTACGAGCGCTCAGCAAATAGGACGATTTGACAGATTTCCGAAAGCGGTCAGTAAACAGGAGGATCTTACGGATTTAGGAGGGCTCAGTAAATAGCTGACTTTACAGATTCACGAAAGCGCTCAGGAAATAGGCTGATTTTAAGGAGTTCAGTCATGACGATTTCTCAGCGCTTACAACAATGCTCAGCACCTAGTAAGCGTTTAACAAATACCACTGTTGACAAATTGCCGAAAGCGCTCCGTAAATAGGAGGATCTGACGGATTTAGGGACACTCAGTAAATAGGCTGGTTTCATTCAGTCGTCAAATCCGTGATTTGACGGATTTCCGAGCATGCTCAGTAAATGGACTGATTTTAAGGGGTTATGAAAGCACTCAGCAAGAGATCATGGGTTCTAATCCCGCTTCCTGTATCAAGCACTTGGGAGAGTACAATAAAATTGACTTGGAAGACACATTCCCTACCAACAAGGAGCTTACAGTCTTTAGGGGGAGTGAGACACAATTTCTGGTTATCTACATGAGTGCTAGGAGGCTAACAGTGGGGGTGAATAGCAAATGCTTAAAGGGTACGGATTCAAGTGCATACGTAATTACGCACTTGGATCTTCATCACACTACACACTACAGTGCATACAGAGGTACTTCCTGATGCAATAAGAATCTTGAAAATGTGGCAGAAAGATTTCATTTCCTTTCTTTTACTTCTCACTGGCACACAGGGAGACTTCGGGAGTTAACTCAGTAAACGAATGCTAAAGTCACTTGAGATAGTCATCAGTGGTATTTATTGAGCATTCACTACATGCAGAGCACTGTACTAATCAATCAATCATATTTATTGAGCGCTTACTGTGTGCAGAGCACTGTACTAAGCGCTTGGGGAGTACAAGTTGGCAACATATAGAGACAGTCCCTACCCAACAGTGGGCTCACAGCTCTTGGGGGAGAACAATACAGAGCTGTGGACCTGTTCCCCGTCCACAATGAGCTTAGGCTTGAAATGAGAAATGACAAAACACCCCCTTTTTTCCAGAGACACTGCTACCTGCTATAAAAGGTCTAGAATTATTCAAAAAAACCTGTTTGGCCATGAGAAGCTGTTACAGATTAACAGCTGATACCTGTTACAGATGAGCAGTTACCTCACCTGTAAAATGGGGATTAAGACTATGAGCCCCATATGGGGCAACCTAATTATGTTGCATCTACCCCAGCACTTAGAACAGTGCTTGGCACATAGTAAGTGCTTAATAACATCATTATTATTGTTATTAATGAAAATATGGAGTCTCTCCCATGTGCTCTTGCAAGTGGTGGAAAACTAAGTCGCTTTAAAATGCGTCCTTCTGTGCTATGCTTAGAAGCAGTATGGGCTAATGGAAACAGCCTGGTGTTGGGAATCAGAAAACCTGGATTCTACTCCCGGCTCCACCAGTTACCTGCTGGGTGACTTTGGGCAAGTCACTTCACTTGTGCCTGTTTCCTCATTTGTAAACTACCTATTCTCCCTCCTGCTTAGACTTTGAGCTCCAGATTCACTCATTCATTCATTCAATATTTATTATTGAGCGCTTACCGTGTGCAGAGCACTATACTAAGCGCTTGGAAAATACAATTCGACGACAGAGACAATCCGTGCCCAACAACAGGCTCACAGAAAGGGACTCTAACTTGATTAACTTGCATCTACCCTTGTGCTTAGTACAGTCATTGGCACACAGTAAGTGCTTAACAACTACCGGTATTATTATTTGGAGAATCTAAGACATTAGGAGTGCCTTCATTCCATATCACTCACAATGCCTACCAGGCTCAGCTTATTTCTCCCAAATGCATCATTTTGCTTTGAAGGTTTTCAAATGCAGGTGGTTTTCTGGCTTAAATAGTTTATTTCAAGTATCTCTGAAATGATTTGAATTTGAATTCCTTTCTTCAACCCTCCGAAATCAATCAATCAATCGTATTTATTGAGCGCTTACTGTGTGCAGAGCACTGTACTAAGCACTTGAAATGCAGCACACCCTAAATGCTCTTCACATTTGCAGTGCTCTGCACACAGTAAGTGCTCAATAAATACGACTGATTGATTTGCAAATTACTGAAGTAGTTTTCCATAGGCCTAGCAGAAAAATGGGCTCAGGTAGCTGCTTTGGGTACAAAATGAAAGCTCTTTTTTTTTTTCTTTTTTTGCCTTGAGTAACTTGACGGGAAGGTGTGGGGAGAGAGATTATTAACAATAATGGCAATAGTTAGACACTGTGTGCTTAGCACTGGGGGAGATTCAAGATTCAATTAAAAAGTAAAGTATATGGGAATGTTAGGCTGGACTGAATATTAATTAGCTCTTCGCATGTGCAAATTAATGAAGTAGTTCTCCAATGGCCTGGCAGAGACACAGGCTCAAATAGCTGCTTTGGTTACAAAATGAAATCTCTCCTTCCAATGCTTGTGCCTTTTTTTTGTTTGTTTTTTTTTTGCTTTGAGTAACCTGAAGGGAAGGTGGGGGGTGGTGGTGATTACTACCAACAATAATGGCAATTGTCAGACACTATATGCTTAGCACTGGGGCAGATTCACGATTCAATTATGAAAATATAGAGTGTTAGGCTGGACTGAATATTAATTAGCTCAGAGGTGACAGGAAAAGCCTTTGTCTTCTCGCAAACAAGAGCTAGATGGGGAGAGAACAAGGAGGGGAGGGAAAATGGACAGAAACAGTATGGGAAGAAAGGCAGAATACAGCCCCTTCAGGAAGAAGGAAAACTCAGAGTAAAAATGTCAGAATTAGACGTAAGCAATCTGAAGTACGGTGGAAACAGCCAGAACAAAGGGTACTCAGAAGAGGAAAGTAAACATAAAAAAAAAAAAGAGAGAGTTCAACAAGTTAAAGGAGGGTTCAACTAGCAAGGCTATAAGTTGGAATGAGGTCAGAGTTGCAAAACTAAAGGCTTTTGGAGTCACAGTCTGTTTGCACCAGGAGTTGAAGGTAGAGAAAGTGGGTGAAGTCATGCCCTCTTTAACAGAGTCAGTCCTTTAAACAGAGGAAGACAGGATGAACACTTACCAAATTGGGGGATTTTCACACACCTTTGGATGCCGAGCTTGATAATCCTGGAAAAGCGAGAATAACAGGTAAACTAAACTTAGACAACAAAAAAAAACAGGAAACCAAGACAAAGTCAGACTTCTAATGGCCAGATATTACTAGACTGGAAGCTCCTTGAGGACAGGGATCATGTCTGCCAACACTACTGCATTGCATTCTCCCAAGTGCTTAGCACAGTGCTCTGTACAAGGTAAGCCTGCAGTCAAAACTGTTGACTGATATAAGAAAGAATTGTGCAGTTTAGTGGGTGCTTTTGGTTCTACTTTGTGATATCTCCTTGTTGGGAGAATGCATGTAGGTCAAACGTATGTGTATATATAGACACTACACTGCCAAAGTGTGATGAAGAATGAAGAAACATGGTTTGACTATCGGCTTACAGAGGCTTTTTCATCATAAAATCCTCAAACCTTTCCCCCAATACACCAAAAGAATTTACTGAGCGACTACTATGTGCAGAGCACTGTACTCAAGCACTATACAATATATCAGAGTTGGCAGACATATTCCGCGCTCTCAGTGAGTTTACAGTCTAGAAGGGCATGTAGTAAAATGAATTTCAGATAGGAGAGCTGGAGTATGAGCACTGCAGTCCTAGGCACTGTGTGGATTCTGACGATAAAGTCCCTTACCCTCCTGGCCGTCCGTAAAACAGCTTCCTTCTGAATGTGACTGCAAAAGATCTACTGGGAGTAGTTTACTCTGAACATTGAACGTAAAGGCCAATCTACATAAAACACAACCTAATTCGATTAGAACAATAATCTGTCCATCCTGGCATGCTGTCTTCAACAGTGACAATCAATGCAGAGCACTGTATAAAGCACAAGGGAGAGAAAGTGCAATCCTACAGAGTTGGTAGACCTGTTCCCTGCCCACAAGTTAGAGTCAAGATGCTTGAGGATTAATTTGATAGTTGCTTTCTCTGACAACCATCCTAATAGTTGGGTACCCAACCCTCTATCAATCAATTAATCGTATTTATTGAGCACTTTACTAAGCATTTGGGGTGGTATAATATCACATTCCCTGACCAAAACGAGCTCCTCTAGGCCATGAGCTCATTGTGGCTCTTTCTAGAGGACAATTAACACACACCCCTCCCCCTGCCCCCCAATTCATTAATTTATCCAAATCCTTCAGGAATGCAATGTTTTCAGCCAGCACAACTTCCCCAGCTTACAAACTCCATTTGTTCACTGCTAGGTGAAAAAGTGTTTCACTCATAAAAATGGGAGTTAAATTCCCATTCTCCCTCCCTCTTGGACTTGAGACCTATATGGGCCAGGTACTGGGTCTAATAATCTGATCTGGGTCTGATAATCTTGTAATTACCCAGTGCTGGGTCTATAGAAAGGACTGAACAAATACCACAATTATCAATCATTTGCATTTATTGAGTGCTTACTCTGTGCAGAGCACTGTACTAAGCACTGGGAAGAGTATGATATAACAGAATTAGCAGACATGTTTCCGGCCCATAATGAATTTACAGTCTCCAGTCACTATCTTATCCTGGACCTACGTTCCTCAAGGGTCAGTTCTTGGTCCCCTTCTGTTCTCCATCTGTACTCACTCCCTTGGTGAACTCATTCGCTCCCACGGCTTCAACTATCATCTCTACGCAGATGACACCCAAATCTTCATCTCCTTCCCTGTTCTCTCCCCCTCCCTCCAGGCTCGTTCCTCCTCCTGCCTTCAGGACATCTCCACCTGGATGTCCACCCGCCACCTAAAACTCAACATGTCCAAGACTGAACTCCTTATCTTCCCTCCCAAACCCTGTCCTCTCCCTGGCTTTTCTGTCACTGTGGATGGCACTACCATCCTTCCGGTGTCACAAGCCTGTAGCCTTGGTGTCATCCTTGACTCTGCTCTCTCATTCACCCCACACAGCCAATCCTTCACCAAAACTTGCCGGTCTCACCTTCAGAACATTGCCAAGATCTGCCCTTTCCTCTCCATTCAAACCACTACCTTGTTGGTACAATCTCTCATCCTATTTCGACTGGATTATTGCATCGGCCTCCTTTCTGATCTCCCATCCTCCTGTCTCTCCCCGCTTCCGTCTATACTTCACTCTGCTGCCTGGATTATCTTTCTATAGAAATGCTTTAGGCATGTCACCCCCCTCCTCAAAAATCTCCAGTGGTTGCCTATCAACCTTCGCATGAGGCAAAAACTCCTCACTTTCGGCTTCAAGGCTGTCCATCACCTCGCCCCCTCCTACCTCATCTCCCTTCTACAGCCCAGCCTGCACACTCCGCTCCCCTGCTGCTAACCTCCTCTCTGTGCCTCATTCTCCCCTGTTCCACTGTCGGACCCTGGCTCATGTCCTACTTCTGTCCTGGGATGCCCTCCCTCCTCACATCTGCCAAACTAGCTCTCTTCCCCTCTTCAAAGCCCTACTGAGAGTTCACCTCCTCCAGGATGCCTTCCCAGACTGCACCCCTTTCCTCTGCTCCTCCTCCCCATCGCCCCAACTCCCTCCCACTGCTCTACCCCCTTCCCCACCCCACGGCACTTGTGTATATTTGTACATATTTATTATTCTATTTATTTTATTAATGATGTGTACATATCTAGTATTCTATTTATCTATTTTGATGCCATTGACGCCTGTCTACTTGTTTTGTTTTGTTGTCTGTCTCCACCTTCTAGACTGTGAGCCTGTTGTTGGGTAGGGATTGTCTCTATCTGTTGTCGAATTGTACTTTCCAAGTGCTTATTACAGTGCTCTGCACACAATAAGCGCTAAATAAATATGACCGAATGAATGAATGATTCGATGGGTTTTCCTTGCCCAGGAATTAGGGGGGATGCAGGCGTTCACCATTTCTCAGTTATCTCTCAGTTATTCTCAGTACTTCTCAGTTATATCTCTGTATATATGTATATGTCTGTACATATTTATTACTCTATTTTACTTGTACATATCTATTCTATTTATTAGTATGTTTGGTTTTGTTCTCTGTCTCCCCCTTTTAGACTGTGAGCCCACTGTTGGTTAGGGACTCTATATGTTGCCATCTTGTACTTCCCAAGCGCTTAGTACAGTGCTCTGCACACAGTAATTGCTCAATAAATACGACTGACTGATTATCCAAAAAAATTTTCCTTAGTTTGGCCTCTATCATTCTGAACTGTTCTAAGTTTTCTTTACCAAGCATTAGCTTGCTAAGCATTCTCCGTCTGGCTTGAAACTTTCTTTACGATGATGACTCGAACTCGGTTTGTTTCACACCTGCATCTGCTAGGCTCTTAATTTGGAACAGGTTTTATGTGCCACTTGGAAAAGCCCACAAATGTATACAGTGAACAAACAGGCTAAATTAAGAGCTGGGGAATGTTTCAACAGCCGCCAGGAAAGACTACGACTACCAGTTCCGGTCTCCCAAAATTCCTACCTTCCTCCTTGTGCAATCAACCACTCAAATATTGGTTAGAAATGTTAATCCGGCAAGGGAAGACCCCAAAATCTCGAAGGAAGGGGTTGATCTGCGAGCCCATCAAAACGAGAACTGAGCTGCACAGAAATAAACACAAGAAAAAATCACCTCATCTGAAAAACAACCCCAAAATGGATAGTGTTCCTTTCTCCACTCTGCCCCTTTTATTCTTACACTGTGAGCCCTTAGAGGGACAAAGACAGGGTCAATTTTTTTTTTAAGTATTTGTTAAGCGCCTACCATGTGCCAGGCACTGTCCTAAGCACTGGGGTAGATACGAGATAATCAGGTTGGACACAGTCCCTGTCCCAAGTCCGTCTCACATGGGGCTCATAATCTTAATCCCCATTTTACAGAGGAGGTAACTGAGGCCCAGAGAGCTTAAGTGACTTACTCAAGGTCACACAGCAGACAAATGACAGAGGTAGGATCAGAATCCAGGTCCTTCTGATTCCCAAGCCCTATTCCCTAGGCCTCACATATATTTTACCCAGCACTAAATATAGTGCTTTATAAATAAATTCCTACTGTTGTTACTACTACTACTACTACGTATTTCACTTGCAGACCAAAGGTACAGTGCAACCTCATTGAGAAAAACTCAACAACCCCTAATTAAATTTATTGAGTGCTTATTGTGTGCAGAGCTTGGGAGAGGGAGAGTAGGTAGAGATAATTCTTTCCCTGGAGGAAGACGGACCTTAAAATTAATTACAGCTAGGGGAAGGGGCAGAGCACAGAGATATGTACAAATAAAATACTTAAGTATTGAGGATAGAATTAAAAAAAACACTTAAGTACTAATATTTCCAGAGACTTCTGCCTCAAAACTGAAAATGTGACCCAAATATCACTATCAGGAATCCTGGAGTGAATTTTTTTTTCCAGCAAATTGTATTTAAGGTCCATTTTGGAGATGAGATGCAGAGTGGCCTAATGGATAGAGAATGGGCCTAAGAGTCAGAAGGATACAGGTTCTAATTCCAGCTCTGCCACTTGTCCGCTGTGACCTTGGGCAAGTCACTTAACTTCTCTGGGCCTCAGTTACCTCATATGTAAAATGAGGATTAAGACTGAGCCCCACATGGGATAAGGACTGTGTCCAACTGATTAGCTTGGAGATGCCCCAGTGTTTAGTAAAGTGCCTGGCACATAGTAAGCGCTTAACAAATACCATTTTTTAAAAATTAGAAAAGGAGAAATGGGAAGGTAAAGAACAGTAGGCAAAGGGCAGCAAACTCAGTAGGCAGCACTTCTTCCTCACCCTTCTATACTTCAACAGCATCAGTACCTCCTCATAGTTGCTGGAGGCAAACAAAAACTCCTAAGCATGGATTCAAAGCCCTCCATCTCATATCTGGTTTGCTTTCTACCACAATCCTGCTGCAGGTTCTGCTCTTTCCAATCCCATACCCTCACAGGACTCTCCAAGTCACTGAACATTTGACCTGGAATGCCCTCCTGCTTCCTTCTAGCCAAAATATAGCCCTCCCCTTTCAAATCCTACTAAAATCCCGCATTAAGGTTTCCAGCTACAGTAGTCCAGGGGATGGGTCTTAGCCACCCTATCTTTCATTCACTCATTCCTACGAATTTATTAAGCACCTACTGTGTGCAGAGCACTGTACTAAGCACTTGGGAAAGTACAGTGCAACAATGAACGGAGGCATTCCCTGTCTACGACAAGCTCACGGTCTAGACGGGGCCGGGGGGAGACAGGCATCAATACAAATAAATAAAATTACAGCTATATAAGTGCTATGGGGATGGGAGGAAGGTGGGAGAGCAAAGGGAGCAAGTCAGGGTGACACAGAAGGGAGTGGGAGCTGAGGAAAACTGGGACAGTCTGGGAAGGCCACTTGGAGGAGATGTGCCTTCAATAAGGCTTTGAAGGTGGGGAGAATAATTGTCTGTCAGATTTGAGGAGGGAGGGTGTTCCAGGCCAGAGGCAGGATGTGGGGCAGGGATCGGCAGTGAGACAGATGAGATGGAGGCATAGGAAGAAGGTTAGCACTAGAGGAGTGACGTATGCGGGCTGGGTTGTAGGGGAGAGGCGAGGTGAGGTAGGAGGGGGCAAGGTGATGGAGTGCTTTAAAGTCAATGGTGAGGAGTTTCTGTCTGATATGGAGGTGGGTAGGCAACTGCTGGAGATTTTTGGGGGGGGGGGGAAGGGGTGATGTGTCCTGAACGTTTTGGTAGGAAGATGATCCGAGCAGTGGAGTGAAGTATGGACCGGAGGGGGGAGAGGCAGGAGGTTAGGAGGTCAGCAAGGAGGCTGATGCAGTAATCTAGGTGGGATAGGATGAGTGACTGAACACGGCAGCAGTTTGGATGGAGAGGAGAGGGCAGATTTCAGTGAATTTGGTGACAGATTGAATATGTGGGTTGAACGAGAGACAGGAGTCAGGGATAACGCCAAGGACGGTGGTGCCACCTACGGTGAAGGGAAAGTCAGGGAGAGTTCAGGGTTAGGGTGGGAACAGAAGAAGCTCTGTTTTGGATATGGTAAGTTGGAGGTGATGGGAGGACATTCAAGTAGGGATGTCCTGAAGGCAGGACAAGATGCGAGTCTGGAGAAAGGGAGAGAGAGCAGGGGAGGAGATGTAGAATTGGGTTTCATCTGCACAGAGATGGTAGTTGAAGCCACGGAAGCAAATGAGTTATCCAAAGGAGTGTAGATGGAGAATAGAAGGGGATCCAGAACTGAACCTTGAGGGACCCCCCACAGTTAGGGGATGGGAGGCGGAGGAGGAGCCCACGAAGCAGACTGAGAAAGAACAGCCAGAGAGGTAAGAGGAGAACCAGGAGACGACAGAGTCAGTGAAGCCAAGGTTGGTTAATGTTCCCAGAAAGAAGGGGGTGGTCCAATGCGGAAGGCAGCTGAGAGGTCGAGGAGGACTAGGATGGAGTAGAGGCCATTGGATTTGGGAAAAAGTAGATCGTTGGTGACCTTTGAGAGGGTGATTTCTGTGAAGTGAGGGGGACGGAACCCAGACTGGACACCAGTTGCCTCAGCTTATAAATATAGGCCCATGTTGTTTGGTTTTATACTCGCATTTTTTTCCCCTTGGATTCTGGACTTTTATTGAATTTAATAATTTAGTTCCTTTGCTCCTTAGATTGGGAATGCATTTGAGGGCTGTGCTTTTGTCTTCTTTTGTCACTGTGAAGTAATGTGACCTAGTGGAAAGAGCCTGGGGCCTGAGAATCAGGATGTCTTGGTCTAATCCTAGCTCTGCCATTCGTCTTCTAAGTGACCTTCAGACAAGTCACAACTTCTCTTTGCCTCAGTTTCCTCATTGTCACCCTGACTTGCTCCCTTTATTCATCTCCTGTCCCAGCCCCACAGCACTTATGTATATATCTGTAATTTACTTATTTTAATGTCTTGTCTTCTCCTCTAGACCGTAAACTCACTGTGGGCAGGGAATGCATCTGCTCATTGTTCTGTGGCGTGGTGGCTAGAGCACGGGACTGGGAGTCTGAAGGTCATGGGTTCTAATCCTGCCTCCACATCTGCTGTGTGACCTTGGGCAAGTCTATTCACTTCTCTGTGCCTCATCTGGAAAACGGGGATTGAAGCTGTGAGCCCCATGAAGGATAAGGACTGGGTCCAACCCTACTTGCTTATAATCCACCCTAGAGCTTAGTACAATGCTTGGCACATAGTAAGAGCTTAACAAATACCATTATTATTATTGTACTCTCCCAAGTGCTCAGCACAGTGCCCTGCACACAGTAAGTGCTCAGTAATACAACTGACTGAATAAATGACTTTATAAAATGGGGATTCAATCCTACTCTACTCCCTCAGACTGTGAGCCCCATGTGGGACGGGGACTGTCCAACCTGACTATCTAGCATCTACCACAGTGTTCGGTATTCATTCAATCATATTTATTGAGCGCTTACTGTGTGCAAAACACTGTACTGAGCACTTGGGAAAGTACAACAATAAACAAACATTCCCTCCGCACAATGAGCTTACAGTACTTGGGGGAGAGGGGAGTCCTTTGCACACAGTAAGCGCTTAACAAGCGCTACTATTATTACCGTTATTAGAATTACTCTCTTCAAGACCAATACAGTGCTCGGTACAAAAGAGCTATTCCAATACTGATGGTGCTGAAGACAACAAGGAAGAAAAGCACCTCATAAGTACGCTTTCAAGCTCAGCCAGGATTGCGGGAGGAGCCAAAATCTTCTTCAGATCCTGCAGTGAGTGGGCTGAAGTGAGTCAAGGAAAAATCAGCATTTTGCTCCAGTGAACACAGGGATGGTGTGATCCTATTCCTCGGCCAAGAGAAGCAGTGTGGCCTAGTGGAAAGAGCACCTTCTCCCCTCCTACCTCACCTTATTTCTCTCCTTCTACAACCCAGCCTGCAAACCTCACTCCTCTAGCGCTAACTTTCTCTCTGTGCTTCCCTTGCCCACGCCCTGCCTCTGGCCTGGGACGCCCTCCCTCTTATAATAATGATAATAATAATAAATAGTTATGGCATTTATTAAGCACTTACAACTTACCAGGCACTGTACTAAGAGCTGGGGTGACTACAAGCCAATCGGGTTGAACACAGTCCCTGTCCCGCATGGGGCTCAAAGCCTTAATCCCCGTTTTGCAGATGAGGTAACTGAGGCCCAGAGAAGTGAAGTGACTTGCCTAAGGTCACCCAGCAGACAGGTGGCGGATCTGGGATTAGAACCCATGACCTTCTGATTCCCAGGCCCTTCAAAGCCTTATTGAAGGCACAGCTCCTTCAAGAGGCCTTCCCAGACTAAGCCCCACTCTTCCTCATCTCCCATTCCCTTCTGCATCGCCCTGACTTGATCCCTTTGCTCTTCCCAGCCCCACAGCACTTATGTAAATATCTGTACATAACTGTAATTTTATTTGCGTTGATGTCCCTCTCCCCCCTTCTAGACTGTAAGCTTGTTGTGGGCAGGGAATGTCACTGTTTATTGTTGCATTGTACTTTCCCAACCACTTAGTACGTGCTCTGCACACAATAAGTGCTTTATAAATATGATTGAATAAATGAATGGGTCAGAGGACTAGGTTCTACTTCCAGCTCTGCCACCTGTCTGCTGTGTGACTTTCGGCAAGCTGCTTCACTTCTCTGGGCCTCAGTTACCTCATCTACCGTCTCTATATGTTGCTAACTTGGACTTCCCAAGCGCTTAGTACAGAGCTCTGCACACAGTAAGCGCTCAATAAATACGGTTGAATGAATCTGCAAAATACGGAATTGAGACTGTGAGCCCCACATCAGACTGGGACTTTGTCCATCCTGATTTTCTTGTACCCACTCCAGTGCTTAGTACAGTGCTGGGCGCATAGTAAGCGCTTAATACCATCATTATTATTATTTGCCCACTGTGTGACCTTGGGCAAGTCACCTAACTTCTCTTTGCCCCATTACCTCATCTGTAAAATGGGGATTAAGACCGTGAGGCCCATGTGGGACACGGATTGTGTCCAACCTGATTAGCTGGTACCCACCCCAGTGCTTAGTATGGTACCTAGCACATAGTAAGCGTTTAAGTTACCTTTTAAAAAAAAAAAAAGATCATTAGTATGGTACCTAGCACATAGTAAGTGTTTAACAATTACCTTTTTTTAAAAAAAAAAAAGATCATTAGTATGGTACCTAGCACATAGTAAGTGTTTAACAGTTACCTTTTTTTTAAAAAAAAAAAAGATCATTAGTATGGTACCTAGCACATAGTAAGTGTTTAACAGTTACCTTTTTTTTTTTTAAAAAAAAAAAGATTATACTAGTGGCCTGGCTGGAATCCAGGGATGCACTCACAGGAACACCAGGAAAACTGCCACTGGAAACTAGCCCAACTCCAATTCCCTCATGGAGAAATAAATGCGTAACCTCCAGGGTCAATGATTGACTTAGAGGTAGTCAGCTGGTTAGTGGTGTTTCCAAAAGCTGCATTTTTCACAGCAGTCACTGTACTTGGGCCATGACTGTACATGGGCCATGAGCTCATCTTCTCCCTTTTTTGAGAGGAGGCCTAAAATAGACATTCCCTCCCACCTTCCAATATTGCATAACAATAGGCTGTACGGGCTTCATCATCGTAACACACACGCGCACCTCTCAGGAAAAAGCTCAGAGCGTTTATTTTCTAGATATGACTTTCCCTGGTTTGTTCATTAAACCCCATGAGGAGAGAGCCAACGTTTCACACATGGGAGAACTAAAGCCGGACCAAAGTGAACTGCTCAGGGTTAGATGCCAATGGCCCAGGTACTTAGAGAGTTAAATCTATCAGGCCATCCTGCTTGGAAATGAAGCTCACCTCCAGCTGGAGGGGAGGAATAATAATAATAATAATAATTACGGTACTTTTAAGCACCTACTGGGGCAGATACAAGTTAATGCGGTTGGACACAGTCCCCGTCCCACATGAGGCTCACACTCTTAATCCCCATTGTACAGATGAGGTAACTGGGGCCCAGAGAAGTGACTTAACCAAGGTCACCCTGAAGACACGTTGCAGAGCCGGAATTAGAATCCAAGTCCTTCTGCTTCCCGGGCCTGTGCTCTAACCACTAAGCCACGACGCTGCTGAAAGGGTGACGAGAAAACTGGATTAGCACTGCTCCAGATCCTGAATGAGCCCGCTGTTGGGTAGGGACCGTCTCTATATGTTGCCAGCTTGTACTTCCCAAGCGCTTAGTACTGTGTCCTTCACACAGTAAGCACTCAATAAATACCGCTGAATGACTGAGCATAAGGCCGCTCCCTTCCCAGTCCTACAGTATTTTTTTGCTACCAACAGCACTCTCCGAATGAGGCAAAACACTAACAATTATAACTGCGGTATTTCTGCTTACTCCACGTTTTGTTGTCTGTCTCCCCCTTCTAGACAGCGAGCCCGTTGTTGGGTAGGGACCGTCTCTATATGTTGCCGACTTGGACTTCCCAAGCGCTTAGTACAGTGCTCTGCACACAAAAAGCGCTCAATAAATACGACTGAATGAATGAATGAATGAACCACTGTATTAAGCACTCGGTTAAATACCAGATAGTCCAACTGGACACAGTCCCTGCCCCATGTGGGGCTAATAGCCTACGGGGGAGGGAGAACAGGAATTTAAGCCTCAATTTAGACGAAGAAACTGTATATATGTATATATGTTTGTACATATTTATTACTCTATTTATTTATTTTACTTGTACATATCTATTCTATTTATTTTATTTTGTTAGTATGTTTGGTTTTGTTCTCTATCTCCCCCTTTTAGACTGTGAGCCCACTGCTGGGTAGGGACTGTCTCTGTATGTTGCCAATTTGTACTTCCCAAGCGCTTAGTACAGTGCTCTGCACACAGTAAGCGCTCAATAAATACGATTGATGATGATGAAGTTAAGTGACTGCCCTCATCCCCACAGCACTTACGGATATATTCATTCATTCATTCCATTGTATTTATTGAGTGCTTACTGTGTGCAGAAGACTGTACTAAGCGCTTGGGAAGTACAAGTTGGCAACATATAGAAACGGTCATTCGTTCATTCAACTGTATTTACTGAGCACTTACTGTGTGCAGAGCACTGTACTAAGCGCTTGGGAAGTACAAGTTGGCAACATATGGAGACGGTCATTCGTTCATTCAATCATATTTATTGAGCACTTACTGTGTGCACAGCACTGTACTAAGCGCTTGGGAAGTACAAGTTGGCAACACATAGAGACGGTCCCTACCCAACAGCAGGCTCACAGTCTAGAAGGGGAAGACGGACAACAAAACAAAACATATTAACAAAATAAAATAAATAGAATAAATATGTACAAGTAAAATAGAGTAATAAATATGTACAAACATACATACATATATACAGGTGCTGTGGGGAGGGGAGGAGGTATTAATTTACATTAATGTCTGTCTCCTCCTGAAGACTGTGCGCTCGTTGTGAGCAAGGACTGTTTTACCAAGTCTTATTTTGCACTCCCCCAAGCACTTAGTACAGTGCTCTGCACACAGTAAGCGCTCAATAAGTACAACTGATTGATTTTTGTGGGTGGCAGAGCCAGGATCCGAACCCAGCTCCTCTGACTTCCAGGACTCTTTCCATTAGGCCATGCCGCTTCACAACGCTAACCACGTTGGCCGGAGGGACCCCGCAGGCTGCCACGCTCTGGGAAATCATCAGTGAAAACACATTATCAGCGACAGGAACAAGTTCCCTAGATGAGCACACTGGATAGACCCAAGGGGGAAAAGGCACAGGTGTCAGGGGGAGAGACCCTGGGCCATCCTGTGGATTGGAAAATAATTTAGCTTTCAACCCGGCCAGGGATGGAAATCCCCGAATCTATAAAAAAGCTGGAAATCTCCCCCTTCCCCAATATTCCAGCCCATGAAATGAGAAGGAACCAAATGACTCTCGGCTGGGGGCTTCCCCACTTACCCAGCAGCGTGACTAGAGCGTGGCCCAGGGGGTGAGAAGTTCATGGGTTCTAATCCTGGCTCCCCCCACTTGTCTGCTGTGTGACCCTGGACAAATCACTTCACTTCTCTGGGCCTCAGTTCCCTCATCTGTAAAATGGGGATTAAGACTGGGAGCCCCACGTGGGACAACCTCATCTCCTTGTATTCCCCCCAGCACTTAGAAGAGTGCTTTGCACATAGTAAGCGCTTAACAAATACCAACATTATTATTATTATTATTATTATTATTATTCTCTGGGCCTCAGTGACCTCATCTGTTAAAGGGGGTTAAGACTGGGAGCCCCATATGGCACAGGGATTGTGTCCAACCCGATTTGTCTGTATTCACCCTAGGGCTTAGAACAGAACCTGGCACAAAATAAGTACTTTTAGACTGTGAGCCCACTGTTGGGTAGGGACTGTCTCTATATGTTGCCAATTTGTACTTCCCAAGCGCTTAGTACAGTGCTCTGCACATAGTAAGCGCTCAATAAATACGATTGATGATGATGATGATACTTAATACCACAGTTATTATTATTACCCTGGGGGATGCAGGGAGAAAGAAGATTGGGGGGGAGGAGGAGTTAACATTATTACTATTATTATTATTATTATTATTATTATTCTCTGGGCCTCAGTGACCTCATCTGTTAAAGGGGGTTGAGACTGTGAGCCCCATATGGCACAGGGATTGTGTCCAACCCGATTTGTCTGTATTCACCCCAGGGCTTAGAACAGAACCTGGCACAAAATAAGTACTTAATACCACAATTAGTATTATTACTCTGGGGGATGCAGGGAGAAAGAAGATTGGGGGGGAGGAGGAGTTAACATTATTATTATTATTATTATTCTCTGGGCCTCAGTGACCTCATCTGTTAAAGGGGGTTGAGACTGGGAGCCCCATATGGCACAGGGATTGTGTCCAACCCGATTTGTCTGTATTCACCCCAGGGCTTAGAACAGAACCTGGCACAAAATAAGTACTTAATACCACAGTTATTATTATTACCCTGGGGGACGCAGGGAGAAAGAAGATTGGGGGGGGGGGGGAGTTAACATTATTATTATTATTATTATTATCATTATTATTATTATTATTGTTATTATTCTCTGGGCCTCAGTGACCTCATCTGTTAAAGGGGGTTGAGACTGGGAGCCCCATCTGGCACAGGGATTGTGTCCAACCCAATTTGTCTGTATTCACCCCAGGGCTTAGAACAGAACCTGGCACAAAATAAGTACTTAATACCACAGTTATTATTATTACCCTGGGGGATGTAGGGAGAAAGAAGATTGGGGGGGGAGGAGGAGTTAGGAAGTGTTAGGAATCAGATGGGGATGATGATGGTATTTGTTGAGGGCTTACTATGGGCCAAGCAGTATCCTAAGTACTGGGGTATCTGCACACAGTAAGTGCTCAATAAATATGACTGAATGAAGAAATGAATGGGGTAGATACAAGGTAATCAGCCACATGGGGCTCAGTCTTAATCCCCATTTTCCAGATGAGGTAACTGAGGCCCAGAGAAGTGCCCACTGTTGGGTAGGGACTGTCTCCATATGTTGCCAATTTGTACTTCCCAAGCGCTTAGTACAGTGCTATGCACACAGTAAGCGCTCAATAGATACGATTGATGATGATGATGATGATGTGACTTACCTAAGGTCACACAGCAGCCAAGGAGCAGAGACGGAATTAGAACCCTACTGAGATCTCACCTCCTCCAGGAGGCCTTCCCAGACTGAGCCCCCTCCTTATCCCCCCAGCCCTACCTCCTTCCCCTCCCCACAGCACCTGTATAGATGTTTGTACAGACTTATCACTCTATTTATTTTACTTGTACATATTTACTATTCTATTTATTTTGTCGATGACGTGCGTCTAGCTTTACTTCTATTTGTTCTGATGACTTGACACCTGACCGCAGGTTTGGTTTTGCTGTCTGTCTCCCCCTTCTAGACTGTGAGCCCGTTGTTGGATGGGGGCCGTCTCTATATGTTGCCAACTTGTACTTCCCAAGCGCTTAGTACAGTGCCCTGCACACAGTAAGCGCTCAATAAATACGATTGAATGAATGAATGAACCCATGACCTTTGGACTCCCTAGGCCAGGGCTCTTTCCACTACACCACGTTGCTTCTCTGTACCCTCTTCCTCTGGCCCAGCCCTTGAACTTGCGATTTTCCCAGGCGCTTAGTCCAGTGCTCTGCACACAGTAAGCGCTCAATAAATACGATTGAATGAATGCATTTGCCCCTATTAACCCCCCTCCTTCAGCCGCACAGCACTTAGGTGCATAATCATGTGGGATAACCTTAATTAACCTTGTTTTGCTGTCTGTCTCCCCCTTCTAGACTGTGAGCCCGCTGTTGGGTAGGGACCGTCTCTATACGCTGCCAACTTGTACTTCCCAAGCGCTTAGTACAGTGCTCTGCACACAGTAAGTGCTCAATAAATACGACTGAATGAACGAATGACCGTCTCCACATGTTGCCAACTTGGACTTCCCAAGCGCTTAGTCCGGTGCTCTGCACACAGTAAGCGCTCAATAAATACGATGGAACGAATAAATGAATCATTAACAAAGTAAACAGAATAGCAAATATTTACAAGTAAAATCAAGTGATAAATCTGTACAAATATACAAATGATGAATGAATGAATTATTAACAAAATAAATACGACATTAAATACGACTGAAAGAATGAATGAATCAATAACGAAACAAACAGAATAGCAAAGCTGTACAAGTAAAATAGAGGGATAAATCTGTACGAGTATACAAGTGCTGAATGAATGAATCATTAACAAAATAAATAGAATAGTAAATATGTACAAGTAAAATAAACAGAGTGATAAATCTGCACACATATACCAGTGCGGTGGGGAGGGGAAGGACAGGGCACCTTCCCTAGCACCTAGTCCAGTGCTCTGCACACAGTAAGCGCTCAATAAATACGACTGAACGAATGAACGAATCAATAACAAAATAATCAGAATTGTAAATATGTACAAGTAAAACAGAGGGATAAATCTGTATGAATATACAAGTGCTGAATGAATGATTAACAAAATAAATAGAATAGTAAATATGTACAAGTAAAATAAAAAAAGTGATAAATCTGTACATATATACAAGTGATGTAGGGAGGGGAAGGACAGGGCACTCTCCCTAGCGCTTAGTCCAGTGCTCTGCACACAGTAAGCGCTCAACAAATACGATTGAATGAATCATTAACAAAATAAATAGAATAGAAAATATGTACAAGTAAAATAAACTGAGTGATAAATCTGTACACATATACAAATGCTGTAGGGAGAGGAATAATAGGGAACTCTCCCTAGCGCTTAGTCCAGTGCTCTGCACACAGTAAGCACTCAATAAATATGACTGAATGAATCATTAACAAAATAAATAGAATAGTAAATATGTACAAGTAAAATAAACAGAGTGATAAATCTGTATAAATGTACAGGTGCTGTGAGGAGGGGAAGAACAGGGCTGTCTCCCTAACGCTTAGTCCAGTGCTCTGAACACAGTAAGCGCTCAATAAATACGATTGAACGAATGAATGAGTCAATAACAATAAACAGAATAGTAAATATGTACAAGTAAAATAGAGGGATAAATCTGTACAAATATACAAGTGCTGAATGAATGAATCATTAACAAAATAATTAGAATAGCAAATATGTACAAGTAAAATAAATAGAGTGATAAATCTGTATAAATGTACAGGTGCTGTGAGGGGGGGAAGAACAGGGCTGTCTCCCTAGCGCTTAGTCCAGTGCTCTGCACACAGTAAGCGCTCAATAAATACGATTGAACGAATGAATGAGTCAATAACAGAATAAACAGAATAGTAAATATGTACAAGTAAAATAGAGGGATAAATCTGTATAAATATACAAGTGCTGAATGAATGCATCATTAACAAAATAATTAGAATAGTAAATATGTACAAGTAAAATAAACAGAGTGATAAATCTGTATAAATGCACAGGTGCTGTGGGGAGGGGAAGGACAGGGCACTCTCCCTAGCGCTTAGTCCAGTGCTCTGCACACAGTAAGCGCTCAATAAATACGACTGAAAGAATGAATGAATCAATAACAAAATAAACAGAATAGTAAATACGTACAAGTAAAATAGAGGGACAAATCTGTATGAGTATATAAGTGCTGAATGAATGAATCATTAACAAAATAAATAGAATAGTAAATATGTACAAGTAAAATAAACAGAGTGATAAATCTGCACACATATACAAGTGCTGTAGGGAGGGGAAGAATAGGGTACTCTCCCTAGCGCTTAGTCCAGTGCTCTGCACACAGTAAGCCCTCAATAAATACGACTGAACAAATCATTAACAAAATAAAAGGAATAGTAAATATGTACAAGTAAAATAAACTGAGTGATAAATCTGTACACATATACAAGTGCTGTAGGGAGGGGAATAATAGGGAACTCTCCCTAGCACTTAGTCCAGTGCTCTGCACACACTAAGCGCTCAATAAATACGACTGAATGAATCATTAACAAAATAAATAGAATAGTAAATATGCACAAGTAAAATAAACAGAGTGATAAATCTGTATAAATGTACAGGTGCTGTGAGGAGGGGAAGAACAGGGCTGTCTCCCTAGCGCTTAGTCCAGTGCTCTGCACACAATAAGCGCTCAATAAATACGATTGAACGAATGAATGAGTCAATAACAATAAACAGAATAGTAAATATGTACAAGTAAAATAGAGGGATAAATCTGTACAAATATACAAGTGCTGAATGAATGAATCATTAACAAAATAATTAGAATAGTAAATATGTACAAGTAAAATAAACAGAGTGATAAATCTGTATAAATGTACAGGTGCTGTGGGGAGGGGAAGGACAGGGCACTCTCCCTAGCGCTTAGTCCAGTGCTCTGCACACTGTAAGCGCTCAATAAATACGACTGAAAGAATGAATGAATCAATAACAAAATAAACAGAATAGTAAATATGTACAAGTAAAATAGAGGGACAAATCTGTACGAGTATACAAGTGCTGAATGAATGAATCATTAACAAAATAAATAGAATAGTAAATATGTACAACTAAAATAAATAGAGTGATAAATCTGTACAAATGTACAGGTGCTGTGGGGAGGGGAAGGCCAGGGCACTCTCCCTAGCGCTTAGTCCAGTGCTCTGCACACAGTAAGCCCTCAATAAATACGACTGAACAAATCATTAACAAAATAAAAGGAATAGTAAATATGTACAAGTAAAATAAACTGAGTGATAAATCTGTACACATATACCAGTGTTGTAGGGAGGGGAAGGATAGGGGACTCTCTCTAGTGCTTAGTCCAGTGCTCTGCACACAGTAAGCGCTCAACAAATACGACTGAATAAATCATTAACAAAATAAATAGAATAGTAAATATGTACAAGTAAAATAAACAGAGTGATAAATCTGTATAAATGTACAGGTGCTGTGAGGAGGGGAAGAACAGGGCTGTCTCCCTAGCGCTTAGTCCAGTGCTCTGCACACAATAAGCGCTCAATAAATACGATTGAACGAATGAATGAATCAATAACAGAATAAACAGAATAGTAAATATGTACAAGTAAAATAGAGGGATAAATCTGTACAAATATACAAGTGCTGAATGAATGAATCATTAACAAAATAAATAGAATAGTAAATATGTACAAGTAAAATAAACAGAGTGATAAATCTGTATAAATGTACAGGTGCTGTGAGGAGGGGAAGAACAGGGCTGTCTCCCTAACGCTTAGTCCAGTGCTCTGCACACAGTAAGCGCTCAATAAATACGACTGAAAGAATGAATGAATCTATAACAAAATAAACAGAATAGTAAATATGTACAAGTAAAATAGAGGGACAAATCTGTACGAGTATATAAGTGCTGAATGAATGAATCATTAACAAAATAAATAGAATAGTAAATATGTACAAGTAAAATAAACAGAGTGATAAATCTGCACACATATACAAGTGCTGTGGGGAGGGGAAGGACAGGGCACTCTCCCTAGCGCTTAGTCCAGTGCTCTGCACATAGTAAGCGCTCAATAAATGCAACTGAAAGAATGAATGAATCAATAACAAAATAAACAGAATAGTAAATATGTACAAGTAAAATAAATAGAGGGATAAATCTGTACAAATATACAAGTGCTTTATGAATGAATCATTAACAAAATAGAGTAGTAAATATGTACAAGTAGAGTGATAAATCTGTACAAATATACAAATGCTGAATGAATGAATGAGTCATTAACAAAACGAACAGAATAGTAAAAATGTGCAAGTAAAATTGAGTGATAAATCTGTACAAATGTACAGGTGCTGTGAGGAGGGGAAGGATAGGGCACTCTCCCTAGCGCTTAGTCCAGTGCTCTGCACACGGTAAGCGCTCAATAAATACGATTGAATGAATCATTAACAAAATAAATAGGATAGTAAATATGTACAGGTAAAATAAACAGAGTGATAAATCTGTACACATATACAAATGCTGTGGGGAGGGGAAGGCCAGGGCACTTTCCCTAGCGCTTAGTCCAGTGCTCTGCACACAGTAAGCGCTCAATAAACACGATCGAACAAATGAATCAATAACAGAATAAACAGAATAGTAAATATTTACAAGTAAAACAAAAAGTGATAAATCTGTACAAATATACAAATGACGAATGAATCATTAAAAAAACAAATAGAATAGTAAATACGTAGAAGTAAAATAAATAGAGGGATAAATCTGTATGGACATACAAGTGCTGAATGAATGAATCATTAACACAATACATAGAATAGTAAATATGTACAAGTAAAATAAACAGAGTGATCAATCTGTACACATATACAAATGCTGTGGGGAGGGGAAGGCCAGGGCATTCTCCCTAACGCTTAGTCCAGTGCTCTGCACACAGTAAGCGCTCAATAAATACGATTGAATGAATGAATGAATCAATAACAGAATAAACAGAATAGTAAATATGTACAAGTAAAATAAACAGAGGGATAAATCTGTACAAATATACAAGTGCTGAATGAATGAATCATTAACAAAATAAATAGAATAGTAAATATGTACAACTAAAATAGACAGAGTGATAAATCTGTACACATATACAAGTGCTGTGGGGAGAGGAAGGACAGGGCACTCTTCCTAGCGCTTAGTCCAGTGCTCTGCACACAGTAAGCGCTCAATAAATACGACAATGAATGAATGAATCAATAGCAGAATAAACAGAATAGTAAATATGTACAAGTAAAATAAATAGAGGGATAAATCAGTACAAATATACAAGTGCTGAATGAATGAATCATTAACAAAATAAACAGAATAGTAAAGCAGCATGGCTCAGTGGGAAGAGCCCGGGCTTTGGAGTCAGGGGTCATGGGTTCAAATCCTGGCTCCGCCAATTGTCAGCTGTGTGCTGGGGGCGCTCAATAGGTCCGAGGAATGGATGGACTGGCTGTACACTCAATCAATCAATCGTATTTATTGGGCGCTTACTGTGTGCAGAGCACTGGACTAAGCGCTTGGGAAGTACAAGTTGGCAACATATAGAGACGGTCCCTACCCACCAGTGGGCTCACAGTCTAGAAGGGGGAGACAGAGAACAAAACAAAATATATTAACAAAATAAAATAAATAGGATAGATATGTACAAGTAAAATAAATATTCATTTATTCACTCAATCGTATTTATTGAGTGCTTACTGTGTGCAGAGCACTGTACTAAGCGCTTGGGAAGTACAATTTGGCAACATATAGAGACGGTCCCTACGCAACAGCGGGCTCACAGTCTAGAAGTGGGGAGACGGACAACAAAAAACAAGTAGACAGGCACCTAGAGTAATAAATCCCTACAAACGAGACGAGAAGCAGCGTGGCTCAGTGGAAAGAGCCCGGGCTTTGGAGTCAGAGGTCATGGGGTCGAATCCCGACTCTGCCACATGTCTGCTGTGTGACCTTGGGCAAGTCACTTCACTTCTCCGAGCCTCAGTGACCTCTTCTGTAAAATAGGGATGAAGACTGTGAGCCCCCCGTGGGACAACCTGATCACCTTGTATAACCCCCAGTGCTCAGAACAGTGCTCTGCACATAGTAAGCGCTTAACAAATGCCATCATTATTATTATTATTATTAGAAACATATATACATATATACAGGTGCTGGGGGAGATCAATCAATCAATCGTATTTATTGAGCGCTTACTGTGTGCACAGCATTGTACTAAGTGCTTGGGAAGTACAAGTTGGCAACATATAAAGACGGTCCCTACCCAACAGTGGGCTCACAGTCTAGAAGGGGGAGATAGAGAACAAAACCAAACATATTAACAAAATAAAATAAATAGGATAGATAGGTACAAGTAAAATAGAGTAATAAATATGAATCAATCAATCAATCGTATTTATTGAGCGCTTACTGTGTGCAGAGCAATCGCATTTACTGAGCGCTTACTGTGTGCAGAGCAGTGTACTAAGCGCTTGGGAAGTACAAGTTGGCAACATATCGAGACGGTCCCTACCCAACAGTGGGCTCACTGTCTAGAAGGGGGAGACAGACAACAAAACCAAACATATGAACAAAATAAAATAAATAGAATAGTAAATATGTACAAGTAAAATAGAGTAATAAATCTGTCCAAACATATATACAGGCGCTGTGGGGAAGGGAAGGAGGTAAGACGGGGGGATGGAGAGGGGGACGAGGAAGGAGGGGGCTCAGTCTGGGAAGGCCTCCTGGAGGAGGGGAGCTCTCAGTAGCTCCCAAGCGCTTAGTCCAGTGCTCCACACACAGTAAGCGCTCAATAAATAGGACTGAATGAATCAATCAATTGTATTTATTGAGCGCTTACTGTGTGCGGAGCACTGGACTAAGCACTTGGGAAGTACAAGTTGGCAACATATGGAGACAGTTCCTACCCAACAGTAGGCTCACAATCTAGAAGGGGGAGACAGAGAACAAAACCAAACATATTAACCAAATAAAATAAATAGAATAGATATGTACAAGTAAAATAGAGTAATAAATATGTCCAAACATATATACAGGCGCTGTGGGGAAGGGAAGGGGGTAAGATGGGGGGATGGAGAGGGGGAGAGGAAGGAGGGGGCTCAGTCTGGGAAGGCCTCCTGGAGGAGGGGAGCTCTCAGTAGCTCCCAAGCGCTTAGTTTAGTGCTCCGCACACAGTAAGCGCTCAATAAATACGACTGAATGAATCAATCAATTGTATTCATTGAGCACTTACTGTGTGCGGAGCACTGCACTAAGCGCTTGGGAAGTACAAATTGGCAACATATAGAGACAGTCCCTACCCAACAGTGGGCTCACAGTCTAGAAGGGGGAGACAGAGAACAAAACCAAACATATGAACAAAATAAAATAAATAGAATAGTAAATATGTACAAGTAAAATAGAGTAATAAATCTGTCCAAACATATATACAGGCGCTGTGGGGAAGGGAAGGAGGTAAGGCAGGGGGAATGGAGAGGGGGAGAGGAAGGAGGGGGCTCAGTCTGGGAAGGCCTCCTGGAGGAGGGGAGCTCTCAGTAATCAATCAATCGTATTTATTGAGCGCTTACTGTGTGCAGAGCACTGTACTAAGCGCTTGGGAAGTACAAGTTGGCAACATATAGAGACGGTCCCTACCCAACAGTGGGCTCACAGTCTAGAAGGGGGAGACAGACAACCAAACCAAACATATTAACAAAATAAAATAAATCGGATAGGCACGTACAAGGAAAATAGAGTAATAAATCTGTACAAACATATATACATATATACAGGTGCTGTGGGGAAGGGAAGGAGGTAAGGCAGGGGGGATGGAAAGGGGGAGAGGAATGAGGGGGCTCAGTCTGGGAAGGCCTCCTGGAGGAGGTGAGCTCTCAGTAGCTCCCAAGTGCTTAGTCCAGTGCTCCGCACACAGTAAGCGCTCAATAAATAGGACTGAATGAATCAATCAATTGTATTTATTGAGCACTTACTGTGTGCGGAGCACTGCACTAAGCGCTTGGGAAGTACAAATTGGCAACATATAGAGACAGTCCCTACCCAACAGTGGGCTCACAGTCTAGAAGGGGGAGACAGAGAACAAAACCAAACATATGAACAAAATAAAATAAATAGAATAGATATGTACAAGTAAATAAAATAAACTGAGTAATAAATATGAATCAATCAATCGCATTTATCGAGCGCTTACTGTGTGCAGAGCACTAGGAAGTCCAAGTTGGCAACATATAGAGACGGTCCCTACCCAACAGTGGGGTCACAGTCTAGAAGGGCGAGACAGAGAACAAAACCAAACATTTGAACAAAATAAAATAAGTAGAATAGTAAATATGTACAAGTAAAATAGAGTAATAAATCTGTCCAAACATATATACAGGCGCTGTGGGGAAGGGAAGGAGGTAAGACAGGGGGGATGGAGAGGGGGAGAGGAAGGAGGGGGCTCAGTCTGGGAAGGCCTATTGGAGGAGGGGAGCTCTCAGTAATCAATCAATCGTATTTATTGAGCACTTACTGTGTGCAGAGCACTGGACTAAGTGCTTGGGAAGTACAAGTTGGCAACATCTAGAGACAGTCCCTACCCAACAGTGGGCTCACAGTCTAGAAGGGGGAGACAGACAACCAAACCAAACATATTAACAAAATAAAATAAATAGGATAGATATGTACAAGTAAAATAAATACAGTAATAAATATGAATCAATCAATCAATCAATTGTATTTATTGAGCGCTTACTGTGTGCAGAGCACTGTACTAAGCGCCTGGGAAGTCCAAGTTGGCAACATATAGAGACAGTCCCTACCCAACGGTGGGCTCACAGTCTAGAAGGGCGAGACAGAGAACAAAATCAAACATATTAACCAAATAAAATAAATAGAATAGATATGTACAAGTAAAATAGAGTAATAAATATGTCCAAACATATATACAGGCCCTGTGGGGAAGGAGGTAAGACGGGGGGGATGGAGAGGAAGGAGGGGGCTCAGTCTGGGAAGGCCTCATGGAGGAGGGGAGCTCTCAGTACCTCCCAAGCGCTTAGTCCAGTGCTCCGCACCCAGTAAGCTCTCAATAAATACGACTGAATGAATCAATTGTATTTATTGAGCACTTACTGTGTGCGGAGCACTGCACTAAGCACTTGGGAAGTACAAGTTGGCAACATATAGAGACGATCCCTACCCAACAGTGGGCTCCCAGTCTAGAAGGGGGAGACAGAGAACAAAACCAAACATATGAACAAAATAAAATAAATAGAATAGATATGTACAAGTAAAATAAATAAACTGAGTAATAAATATGAATCAATCAATCGCATTTATCGAGCGCTTACTGTGTGCAGAGCACTGGGAAGTCCAAGTTGGCAACATATAGAGACGGTCCCTACCCACCAGTGGGCTCACAGTCTAGAAGGGGGAGACAGACAACAGAACCAAACATATTAACAAAATAAAATAAATAGAATAGATATGTACAAGTAAAATAGAGTAATAAATATGAATCAATCAATCAATCGTATTTATTGAGTGCTTACTGTGTGCAGAGCACTGTACTAAGCGCCTGGGAAGTACAAGTTGGCAACATATAGAGACAGTCCCTACCCAACGGTGGGCTCACAGTCTAGAAGGGGGAGACAGAGAACAAAACCAAACATATTAACCAAATAAAATAAATAGAATAGATATGGACAAGCAAAATAGAGTAATAAGTCTGTCCAAACATATATACAGGCCCTGTGGGGAAGGAGGTAAGACAGGGGGGATGGAGAGGAAGGAGGGGGCTCAGTCTGGGAAGGCCTCCTGGAGAAGGGGAGCTCTCAGTAGCTCCCAAGCGCTTAGTCCAGTGCTCCGCACACAGTAAGCGCTCAATAAATACGACTGAATGAATCAATCGTACTTATTGAGCGCTTACTGTGTGCGGAGCACTGTACTAAGCACTTGGGAAGTATAAGTTGGCAACATATGGAGACAGTCCCTACCCAACAGTGGGCTCACAGTCTAGAAGGGGGAGACAGAGAACAAAACCAAACATATGAACAAAATAAAATAAATAGAATAGATATGTACAAGTAAAATAAATAAACTGAGTAATAAATATGAATCAATCAATCGCATTTATCGAGCGCTTACTGTGTGCAGAGCACTGGGAAGTCCAAGTTGGCAACATATAGAGACGGTCCCTACCCACCAGTGGGCTCACAGTCTAGAAGGGGGAGACAGACAACAGAACCAAACACATTAACAAAATAAAATAAATAGAATAGATATGTACAAGTAAAATAAATAGAATAATAAATGTGAATCAATCAATCGTATTTATTGAGCGCCTACTGTGTGCAGAGAACTGTACTAAGCGCTTGGGAAGTCCAAGTTGGCAACATATAGAGACAGTCCCTACAGTGGGCTCATAGTCTAGAAGGGGGAGACAGAGAACAAAACCAAACGTATGAACCAAATAAAATAAATAGAATAGATATGTACAAGTAAAATAGAGTAATAAATGTGTCCAAACATATATACAGGCCCTGTGGGGAAGGAGGTAAGGCAGGGGGGATGGAGAGGGGGAGAGGAAGGAGGGGGCTCAGTCTGGGAAGGCCTCCTGGAGGAGGGGAGCTCTCAGTAGCTTCCAAGCGCTTAGTCCAGTGTTCCGCACCCAGTAAGCGCTCAATTAACACGACTGAATGAATCAATCAATTGTATTTATTGAGAGCTTACTGTGTGCAGAGCACTGTCCCAAGCACTTGGGAAGTATAAACTGGCAACATATAGACACAGTCCTACCCAACAGTGGGCTCACAGTCTAGAAGGGGGAGACAGACAACAGAACCAAACATATTAACCAAATAAAATAAATAGAATAGATATGTACAAGTAAAATAAATTGAGTAATAAATATGAATCAATCAATCGCATTTATCGAGCGCTTACTGTGTGCAGAGCACTGGGAAGTCCAAGTTGGCAACATATAGAGGCGGTCCCTACCCAACAGTGGGCTCACAGTCTAGAAGGGCGAGACAGAGAACAAAACCAAACATACTAACAAAATAAAATAAATAGAATAGATATGTACAAGTAAAATAAATACAATAATAAATGTGAATCAATCAATCGTATTTATTGAGCGCCTACTGTGTGCAGAGAACTGTACTAAGCGCTTGGGAAGTCCAAGTTGGCAACATATAGAGACAGTCCCTACAGTGGGCTCATAGTCTAGAAGGGGGAGACAGAGAACAAAACCAAACATATGAACCAAATAAAATAAATAGAATAGATATGTACAAGTAAAATAGAGTAATAAATGTGTCCAAACATATATACAGGCCCTGTGGGGAAGGAGGTAAGGCAGGGGGGATGGAGAGGGGGAGAGGAAGGAGGGGGCTCAGTCTGGGAAGGCCTCCTGGAGGAGGGGAGCTCTCAGCAGCTCCCCAGCGCTTAGTCCAGTGCTCCGCACCCAGTAAGCGCTCAATAAATATGACTGAAAGAATCAATTGTATTTATTGAGCGTTACTGGGTGCGGAGCACTGCACTAAGCGCTTGGGAAGTCCAAATTGGCAACATATAGAGACAGTCCCTACCCAACAGTGGGCTCACAGTCTAGAAGGGGGAGACAGAGAACAAAACCAAACATATTAACAAAATAGAATAAATAGAATAGATATGTACAAGTAAAACAAATAGAGTAATAAATATGAATCAATCGTATTTATTGAGCAGTTACTGTGTACAGAGCACTGTACTAAGCGCTTGGGAAGTACAAATTGGCAACATATAGAGACAGTCCCTACCCAACAGTGGGCCCACAGTCTAGAAGGGGGAGACAGAGAACAAAACCAAACATATTAACAAAATAAAATAAATAGAATAGATATGTACAAGTAAAATAAATAGAGTAATAAATATGAATCAATCAATCGCATTTATCGAGCGCTTACTGTGTGCAGAGCACTGGGAAGTCCAAGTTGGCAACATATAGAGGCGGTCCCTACCCAACAGTGGGCTCACAGTCTAGAAGGGCGAGACGGAGAACAAAACCAAACATACTAACAAAATAAAATAAATAGAATAGATATGTACAAGTAAAATAGAGTAATAAATGTGTCCAAACATATATACAGGCCCTGTGGGGAAGGAGGTAAGGCAGGGGGGATGGAGAGGGGGAGAGGAAGGAGGGGGCTCAGTCTGGGAAGGCCTCCTGGAGGAGGGGAGCTCTCAGTAGCTTCCAAGCGCTTAGTCCAGTGCTCCGCACCCAGTAAGCGCTCAATTAACACGACTGAATGAATCAATCAATTGTATTTATTGAGAGCTTACTGTGTGCAGAGCACTGTCCCAAGCACTTGGGAAGTATAAACTGGCAACATATAGAGACAGTCCTACCCAACAGTGGGCTCACAGTCTAGAAGGGGGAGACAGACAACAGAACCAAACATATTAACCAAATAAAATAAATAGAATAGATATGTACAAGTAAAATAAATTGAGTAATAAATATGAATCAATCAATCGCATTTATCGAGCGCTTACTGTGTGCAGAGCACTGGGAAGTCCAAGTTGGCAACATATAGAGGCGGTCCCTACCCAACAGTGGGCTCACAGTCTAGAAGGGCGAGACGGGAGAACAAAACCAAACATACTAACCAAATAAAATAAATAGAATAGATATGTACAAGTAAAATAGAGTAATAAATGTGTCCAAACATATATACAGGCCCTGTGGGGAAGGAGGTAAGGCAGGGGGGATGGAGAGGGGGAGAGGAAGGAGGGGGCTCAGTCTGGGAAGGCCTCCTGGAGGAGGGGAGCTCTCAGTAATCAATCAATCGTATTTATTGAGCACTTACTGTGTGCAGAGCACTGGACTAAGCGCTTGGGAAGTACAAGTTGGCAACACATAGAGACTGTCCCTACCCAACAGTGGGCTCACAGTCTAGAAGGGGGAGACAGACAACAGAACCAAACATACTAACAAAATAAATAGAATAGATATGTACAAATAAAATAAATAAATAAATAGAGTAAAAAATCTGTACAAACATATATCCATCTATACAGGTGCTGTGGGGAAGGGAAGGAGGTAAGATGGGGGGGGGGATGGAGAGGGGGACGAGGGGGAGAGGAAGGAAGGGGCTCAGTCTGGGAAGGCCTCCTGGAGGAGGGGAACTCTCAGTAGCTCCCCAGCGCTTAGTCCAGTGCTACGCACCCAGTAGGCGCTCAACAAATAGGCCCGAATGAATGGAAGGGCGAGTTCGGCGGGCGCCTTGGAAAAGCAAGGGGGGGGGGGGGGAAGAGACCATTCTGGGGAGGCGGCGGGGGGGGCGGGCGCTGGAATGTTCCATTCCGACACGGCGGGGGCGCGCGGGGCATTCATTCATTCATTCATTCATTCAACCGCATTGACTGAGCGCCTGCGTGTGCAGGGCACTGGACTGAGCGCCGGGGAACGGACAAACAGGCAACGTATGAGACGGTCCCGCCCCAACAGCGGGCTCCCCGAGGCCGGGGGACCCGGCAGGACGGGACAAGGCCATATGTATCTATGTTTGTACGTATTTATTACTCCATTTATTTTACTGGCACCTATCTATTCTATTGATTTGATTCTGTTAGTCTGTTTGGTTTTGTTCTCTGTCTCCCCCTTTTAGACTGTGGGTAGGGGCCGTCTCTCTATGTTGCCAATTTGGACTTCCCAAGCGCTTAGTACAGTGCTGTGCACCCGGTAAGCGCTCAATCAATACGATTGATGATGATGATGATGAAGGGCAAGGGGCCAGGGACGGATCACTCACCCCGGCCGGCGCCGCTCCCCGGCACAGTCGGGACGGCAGTGCGCATGCGCGCAGTCCCGTGCGCGCGCGCGCCCTCTCCCCCCCCCCTCCCCTTTGTCGGCGTGGCCCCGCCCACCGCGGCCGCGCGCCGCCGGCCCGCCCACGGGCGCCCCCTGGAGGACGGGCGGGGACGCTGTTCTCGGCCGCGGCCTTGCGGAGCGGACTGACAGTAGCCATAACCGTGGCGTTTATGATTAATAATAATAGTGATAACGACATAATTATTCACAAGACATCATCATTCTAGCTTTATAAATTATGTTATATAACTCTTTATGCACTTATTTTGTTAATGAGACGCAATTGGCTGTAATTAATCATCATCATCATCATAATAATGGCATTTATCATCATCACTCGTATTTATTGAGCGCTTACTATGTGCAGAGCACTGTACTAAGCGCTTGGGAAGTCCAAATTGGCAACATCTAGAGACAGTCCCTACCCAACATCATCATCAATCGTATTTATTGAGCGCTTACTCTGTGCGGAGCACTGTACTAAGCGCTTGGGAAGTACAAATTGGCAACATACAGAGACGGTCCCTACCCAACAGTGGGCTCCCAGTCTAAAAGGGGGAGACAGAGAACAAAACCAAACGTACTAACGAAATAAAATAAATAGGATAGATATGTACAAGTAAAATAAATAAATAAATAGAGTAATAAATATGTAATTATTAATGATTAATAATAATAGTGATAACGACGTAATTATCCCAAGGCATCATCATTCTATCTTTATAAATTATGTTATATAACTCTTTATGTACTTATTTTGTTAATGAGACACATTTGGCTGTAATTAATCATCATCATCATAATAATAATGGCATTTATCATCATCATCAATCGTATTTATTGAGTGCTTACTATGTGCGGAGCACTGTACTAAGCCCTTGGGAAGTTCAAGTTGGCAACATCTAGAGACAGTCCCTACCCAACAGTGGGCTCACAGTCTAAAAGGGGGAGACAGAGAACAAAACCAAACATACTAACAAAATAAAATAAATAGGATAGATACGTACAAGTAAAATAAATAAATAAACAGAGTAATAAATATGTAATTATTAATGATTAATAATAATAGTGATAACGACGTAATTATCCCAAGGCATCATCATTCTAGCTTGATAAATTATGTTATATGACTTTATGTATTTATTTTGTTAATGAGACACATTTGGCTGTAATTAATCATCACAATAATAATAATAATGGCATTTATCATCATCACCATCAATCGTATCTATTGAGCGCTTACTATGTGCAGGGCACTGTACTAAGCGCTTGGGAAGTACAAATTGGCCACATCTAGAGACAGTCCCTACCCAACAGTGGGCTCACAGTCTAAAAGGGGGAGACAGAGAACAAAACCAAACATACTAACAAAATAAAATAAATAGGATAGATATGTACAAGTAAAATAAATAGAGTAATAAATATGTACAAACATATATACATATATTGAGGAGAGGACTGACAGTAGCCAGAACCGTGGCATTTAGGATTGATAATAATAGTGATTAACGATGTAATTATCCCAAGGCATCATCATTCTAGCTTTATAAATTATTATATGACTCTTTATGTATTTATTTTGTTAATGAGACGCATTTGGCTGTAATTAATCATCATCATCATAATAATAATGGCATTTATAATCATCATCAATTGTATCTATTGAGCGCTTACTATGTGCAGAGCACTGTACTAAGCGCTTGGGAAGTACAAATTGGCAACATCTAGAGACAGTCCCTACCCAACTGTGGGCTCACAGTCTAAAAGGGGATTTTATGAATTTCTGAAGCGCTTACTCTATGCAAAGCACTGTTCTAAGCGCTGGGGAGGTTCCAAGGTGATCAGGTTGTCCCTGGTGGGGCTCCCAGTCTTCATCCCCATTTGACAGATGAGGGAACTGAGGCCCAGAGAAGTGAAGTGACTTGCCCAAAGTCACCCAGCTGGCAATTAGGAGGAGATCATTTCGAATCGCATTATCACAATGCATCGTCATTCTAGATTATACGCATTTAGCTGTGATTCTATGCATTCATCACAACATAATTATAATAAGATCTATTATCACAAGGCATCGTCATTCTAGATTTATAAATTATATTATAGAACTACTTATTTTGTGAATGATTTAGCTGTAATTCTGTGTATTCTGACGACTTGACACGATATAATTATGATGAGATCATTTCGAATCGCATTATCACAATGCATCATCATTCTAGATTATACGCATTTAGCTGTAATTCTATACATTCATAACAACATAATTATAATAAGATCTATTATCACAATGCATCGTCATTCTAGATTTATAAATTATATTATAGAACTATTTATGTATTTACTTTGTTAATGAGATGCATTTAGCTGTCATTCTATGTGTGCTGACGACACGATATAATTATGAGATCATTTCGAATCATATTATCACAATGCATCGTCATTCTAGATTATACGCATTTAGCTGTAATTCTATACACTCATAACATAATTATAATAAGATCTATTATCACAATGCATCATCATTCTAGATTTATAAATTATCTTATAGAACTATTGATGTATTTATTTTGTTAATGATTTAGCTGTAATTCTATGTATTCTGACGACACGATATAATTATGAGATCATTTCGAATCATATTATCACAATGCATCGTCATTCTAGATTATACGCATTTAGCTGTAATTCTATACATTCATAACAACATAATTATAATAATATCTATTATCACAATGCAACATCATTCTAGATTTATAAATTATATTATAGAACTATTTATGTATTTACTTTGTTAATGAGACACATTTAGCTGTCATTCTATGTGTGCTGACGACTTGACACAATATAATTATGAGATCATTTCGAATCACAATGCATCATCATTCTAGATTATATGCATTTAGCTGTGATTCTATGTATTCATCACAACATAATAATAAGATCTATTCTCACAACGCATCATCATTCTAGATTTATAAATTATATTACAGAACTATTGATGTATTTATTTTGTTAATGATTTAGCTGTAATTCTATGTATTCTGACGACTTGACACGATATAATTATGATGAGATCATTTCGAATCATATTATCACAATGCATCATCATTCTAGGTTATACGCATTTAGCTGTAATTCTATACATTCATAACAACATAATTATAATAAGATCTATTATCACAATGCATCATCATTCTAGATTTATAAATTATCTTATAGAACTATTGATGTATTCTTGTTAATGATTTAGCTGTAATTCTATGTATTCTGACGACTTGACAATATAATTAGGATGAGATCATTTTGAATCGTATTATCACAATGCATCGTCATTCTAGATTTATAAATTATGTATGTAATGATACGCATTTAGCTGTAATTCTGTGTATTCTGACGACTTGACATGATATAATTATGATGAGATCATTTCGAATCGTATTATCACAATGCACCATCATTCTAGATTTATAAATTATATTATATAATTATTTATGTATTGTATTTATTTTGTTAATGACACGCAGTTAGCTGTAATTCCATGTATTCTGACGACTTGACGCGATATAATTCTGATGAGATCATTTCGAATCGTATTATCACAATGCATCGTCATTCTAGATTTATAAATTATGTATGTATTATATTTATTCTGTTAATGATACACATTTAGCTGTAATTCTGTGTATTCTGACGGCTTGACACGATATAATTATGATAAGATCATTTCTAATCGTATTATCACAATGCATCATCATTCTAGATTTATAGATTATATAATTATTTATGTATTTATGTGTATTTATTCTGTTAATGATACGCATTTAGCTTTAATTCTACGTATTCTGACCACTTGACACGATATAATTATAAGATCATTTCTAATCGTATTATCACAATGTATCATCATTCTATATTTATAAATATTATATAATTATGTATGTATTATATTTATTTTGTTAATGATACGCATTCATCTTTAATTCTATGTATTCTGACGACTTGACACGATATAATTATGATGAGATCATTTCGAATTGTATTATCACAATGCATCATCATTCTAGATTTGTAAATATTATATAATTATGTATGTATTATATTTATTTTGTTAATGATATGCATTTAGCTGTAATTCTATGTATTCTGATGACTTGACACGATATAATTATGATAAGATCATTTCAAATCGTATTATCACAATGCATCATCATTCTAGATTTATAAATTATATTATATAATTATGTATGTATTATATTTATTTTGTTAATGATACGCATTCATCTTTAATTCTATGTATTCTGACGACTTGACACGATATAATTATGAGATCATTTCGAATTGTATTGTCACAATGCATCATCATTCTAGATTTATATTATATAATTATGTATTATATTTATTTTGTTAATAATATGCATTTAGCTGTAATTCTATGTATTCTGATGACTTGACACGATATAATTATGATGAGATCATTTCGAATCGTATTATCACAATGTATCATCATTCTAGATTTATAAATATTGTATAATTATGTCTGTATTATATTTATTTTGTTGATATGCATTTAGCTGTAATTCTATGTATTCTGACGACTTGACACGATATAATTATGATAAGATCATTTCAGATCATATTATCACGATCATTCTAGATTTATAAATTATATAATTATGTATGTATTATATTTATTTTGTTAGTGATATGCATTTAGCTTTAATTCTATGTATTCTGACGACTTGACACCTGTACACATATTTTGTTCTCTCGTCTGTGTCCCCCTTCTAGACCCTGACCCCGCTGTTGGGTAGGGACCGTCTATGTCGCCAACTTGTACTTCCCAAGCGCTTAGTACAGTGCTCTGCACACAGTAAGCGCTCAATAAATACGATTGAATTGAATGAATGAATCAGAAGGTCATGTGTGAATCCATGTGTGGCCACTGTGTCCACAAGATTTGCTTGGATCCGCTCCAGCACTCAGTCCAGAAACCGGCACACAGTAAGCGCTTAACAAATACAGAGAAGCAGCGTGGCATAGTGGCAAGAGCAATCAATCGTATTTATTAAGCGCTTACTGTGTGCAGAGCACTGTACTAAGCGCTTGGGAAGTCCAAGTTGGCAACAGATAGAGACAGTCCCTACCCAACAGTGGGCTCACAGTCTAAAAGCGCTTACTACGTTCTAAGTGCTAGGGTAGTTACACGGTAATCCAGTTGTCCCACGTGGGGATCACAGTCTTAATCCCCATTTTGCAGATGTGGTGACTGAGGCACAGAGAAGTGACTTGACTTGCCCAAGGCCACATAGCGGACAAGTGGAGGAGCGGGCACTAGAACTCAGGTCCTCTGACTCCCATTTCCACTAAGCCACATTGCTTATCTTCCCCGCAACCGCTTCTACCCGTCTCCCCCTTCTAGACTGTGAGCCCACTGTTGGGTAGGGACCGTCTCTATATGTTGCCATTTATTACTCTATTTATTTTACTTGTACATATCTATTCTAGTTATTTTATTTTGTTAATATGTTTGGTTTTGTTCTCTGTCTCCCCCTTCTAGACTGTGAGCCCACTGTTGGGTAGGGACCGTCTCTATATGTTGCCATTTATTACTCTATTTATTTTACTTATACATATCTATCCTATTTATTTTATTTTGTTAATATGTTTGGTTTTGTTCTCTGTCTCCCCCTTCTAGACTATGAGCCCACTGTTGGGTAGGGACTGTCTCTATATGTTGCCAACTTGGACTTCCCAAGCGCTTAGTCCAGTGCTCCGCACACAGTAAGCGCTCAATAAATACAATTGATTGATTCATTCAGTCCTATTTATTGAGCGCTTACTGTGTGCGGAGCACTGGACTAAGCGCTTGGGAGCAGGCCCTACTGAGAGCTCCCCTCCTCCAGGAGGCCTTCCCAGACTGAGCCCCCTCCTTCCTCTCCCCCTCTGCATCCCCCCTGCCTTACCTCCTTCCCTTCCCCACAGCGCCTGTATATATGTTTGGACATATTTATTACTCTATTTATTTTACTTGTACATATCTATTCTGTTTATTTTATTTTGTTAATATGTTTGGTTTTGTTCTCTGTCTCCCCCTTCTAGACTGTAAGCCCACTGTTGGGTAGGGACTGTCTCTATATGTTGCCAACTTGTACGTTCCCAAGCGCTTAGTCCAGTGCTCTGCACACAGTAAGCGCTCAATAAATACGATTGATTGATTGATTGATTTCCCCCAATCTTCACCCGGCAGAGAATCCTAGTCCAAAACTCTGATAATTACGCATTTTTATTTTTTAAAAACTGATGTTAATACAATGAACTCCATGAACAACACCACCCCAAATTCCAGATGGGTGAATACAACAGAATGGAAGAGAAAGGAAGTTCCAATGCAACAGAATGGCAGAGGAAGGACATTCCAGTTGGCATCAGTAAGGTGTAACTAATTAAACCCCGGAACCTGGAAATGTAGTCTAATGCATCTCCAATCATTAATAATAATAATAATTGGCATTTGTTAAGCGCTTACTATGTGCAAAGCACTGTTCTAAGCGCTGGGGAGGATGCAGGGTGATCAGGTTGTCCCACGTGGGGCTCACAGTCTTAATCCCCATTTTACAGATGAGGTAACTGAGGCCCAGAGAAGTTAAGTGACTTGCCCAAGATCACACAGCAGACACGTGGTGGAGTCGGGATTCGAACCCATGACCTCTGACTCCAAAGCCCGTGCTCTTTCCACTGAGCCACGCTGCTTCATTAGCCTGCGATCGGTATGCGTGCACATTACAACTACAGTTATTATTATTTTTATTATAGTTTGGCACGTTGTCTGTCTCCCCCTTCTAGACTGTGAGCCCGTTGTTGGGTAGGGACTGGTTCTAGATGTTGCCAACTTGTACTTCCCAAGCGCTTAGTCCAGTGCTCTGCACACAGTAAGCGCCCAATAAATACGATTGATTGAATGAATGAATGAACTAGGATTATTTTTCCAGTGGTTGCTAAAACCGCAGATCTTGGCCGGAGATCTTCCTCCACCTTTGTCACCTGTGAGCAAATAGAAATATTTTTTGGAGCGTTCACTCTATTCAGGGAGTGGGAGTAGTAGAGAATTTTAAAATTTGTTGGGTTGAGGGTGCACTTAGTAAACCGCAGATCTTGGCCAGAGATCTTCCTCCGCCTTTGTCACCTGTGAGCAAATAGAAATATTTAATATTTTTTGGAGCGTTCACTCTATTCAGGGAGTGGGAGTAGTAGAGAATTTTAAAATTTGTTGGGTTGGGGGGTGCAGTTAGTAAACCGCAGATCTTGGCCGGAGATCTTCCTCCGCCTTTGTCACCTGTGAGCAAGTAGAAATATTTAATATTTTTTGGAGCGTTCACTCTATTCAGGGAGTGGGAGTAGTAGAGAATTTTAAAATTTGTTGGGTTGGGGGTGCATTGTTAGTAAGCCCCCAAGTATTCAACATTGACGTGGCAATCTTTTAGACTGTGAGCCCATTGTTGGGTAGGGACTGTCTCTATATGTTGCCGATTTGTACTTCCCAAGCGCTTAGTACAGTGCTTTGCACATAGTAAGCGCTCAATAAATACGATTGATGATGATGATGATGATGATGTGGCAAGAAACAAAGCCAATTCATTAACGGTATTTTACTGAGCATTTACTTTGTTAGAACACCTTGGGAGAGTACTCTACAGTACTCTCCCAAGGTGTTCTAACAAAGTAAATGCTCAGTAAAATACCGTACTGTAGACACTACTCCTACCTTCAGGAATTTACAATCTAGGAGGGGGGAGACAGACTAAAAAAACAAGTTACACAGGTAAGGGTGTTCCAGGCCAGAAAGAGCATAGGAGCAAGGAGTCATTGAGAGAGATGGGAGTGAGGCACAGTAAGTAGGATGGTATTAATAATGTTGGTATTTGTTAAGCGCTTACTATGTGCGAAGCACTGTTCTAAGCGCTGGGAGGGGGAATACAAGGTGATGAGGTTGTCCCACTTGGGGCTCACGTTCTTAATCCCCATTTTACAGATGAGGGAACTGACGCACAGAGAAGTGAAGTGACTTGCCCGAGTCACTTCAATCACCGAGTCAATCAATCAATCAATCAATCGTATTTATTGAGCGCTTACTATGTGCAGAGCACTGTACTAAGCGCTTGGGAAGTACAAATTGGCAGCACACAGAGACAGTCCCTACCCAACAGTGGGCTCACAGTCTAAAAGGGGGAGACAGAGAACAGAACCAAACATACCAACAAAATAAAATAAATAGGATAGAAATGTACAAGTAAAATAAATAAATAGAGTAATAAATATGTACAACCATATATACATATATATGACCTCTGACTCCCAAGCCCGCGCTCCGTCCACTGAGCCACGCTGCTTCTCTAGAGGAGCAAAGTGTGCAAGCTGGGTTGTAGAGGGAGAAGTTGGCAGGTAGGTAAGGGGGGAGACAGTTGGTCCAGCTTTAAAATCGATAGTGAAGATTTGCGGCTTGACGTGGTGGTGATGGATGGGCTACCGTGGGAAGCTTTTTGAGGAAGGCGGAGATGCGTGCAGAAAGATGTTTTAGAAAAGTGGCTGGGTAGTGGAATGAAATATGGACTGGAGAGGGGAGAGTCTCGAGGCAGGGAGATGACGAGGAGGCTCATGATAAAGCGAGTTTCGAGGCATTTGCCCCTTTGGTTGGAAACAAGGAAGAGGGGTTCTTTAGGAGCCCCAAACAAACCAACAAAAACTAGCCTTGGTGGCTGTGTTTTAGGATTTTAATTATCTTGTCTACTGATTTCCATCGTGCCTGCCAAAATATCAAGCGAGAGGGGCAGGTGATTGGAAATGTTCTTTTCTGGGACCAGGGGACCACGGGAAAGGCGATGGAGCCAGATGGAGCCAGGATGGGGAAGTGCCCAGGAATGAGCCCCTTCCTTCCTCTCCCCCTCGCCCCGCTCTCCATCCCCCATCTTACCTCCTTCCCTTCCCCACAGCACCTGTATATATGTCTGTACATATTTATTACTCTATTTATTTATTTTACTTGTACATATCTATTCTATTTATTTTATTTTGTTAGTATGTTTGGTTTTGTTCTCTGTCTCCCCCTTTTAGACTGTGAGCCCACTGTTGGGTAGGGACTGTCTCTATATGTTGCCATCTTGTACTTCCCAAGCGCTTAGTACAGTGCTCTGCACACAGTAAGCGCTCAATACGATTGATTGATTGATTGATCATCCTATGTCTTCAGTTCCATGGTTCAGCGGTCCCTTCCACATCCACCTCCAGGTTTTAGAAACCAGTATTCGACCTGTTTTTTCACCCCACAGCTTTTCCTCTCCAACTCCTTTTCCATGTCCTCTCCCTCCATTTACACCAGACCACCACTCTCCCCACCTTCACAGCGTCATGAAGGTCCATCGCATCTCCGCCAAGAGGCATTCCAGGGACTGTCTCTATATGTTGCCAATTTGTACTTCCCAAGCGCTTAGTACAGTGCTCCGCACACAGTAAGCACTCAATAAATGCGATTGATGATGATGATGATTCCGTAACTAAGCCCTCTTTTCCCCGGCTCCCTCCCCCTTCTGCGTCATCTATGCACTTGGATCTGTGACCTTTGGCTATTTGGTATTCATCCCATCCTCAATCCCACATCACTTATGTACCTATCTTTAAATTATATATTATAAATTATTTACGTTAACATCTGCCACCCCCTCTAGTCTGCAAGCCGGTTATAGGCAGGAAACGTGTCTGCTAACTCTGTCGTCTTAATGCTTTTTGATGAATGTTTAGTATATGCAGACCACCGTACTAAAAGCGCTTACTGTCCCCAAGTGCTTAGTACAGTGTGCTACACATAAGTGCTCAATAAATACCATTGATTGATTGATTCCTCTCCTTCTTAACTGGAGCTAGCTTGGCGGATGTGCAGAGTGAGGGCATTTCAGCCCAGGCCAGTCACCCATCCTATCCCCACTTGACAAATGCATCACCCTTCTCACTGTCTCCCTCCGTCCCCAGGCTCTCCACCTTCCAGGCCAAACTTCCTTATGCTGCTCAGATCATTTTTCTAAAACGTCGTTCGGTACGCGTCTGTCTACTCCTCAAATACATCAAATGGCTGCCCATTCCTCATCACAACATAAAGCTGAAATTCCTGAACATTAAAACGTTAAGGGCTTTCTTTTGCTCTCCCTTTCCCTTCGGATTCAACAGAACTCGGCCACCCCTGTTTTCAACGCTGCTGAAAGTCGGGGGTCTTGGGTTCTAATCCTAGCTCCGCCACTGGCCTGCTTTATGACCTTGGGCAAGTCGATTGATCTGTGCCCGTTATTTCATCTGTAAAATGGAGAGAAAAGACCCCTCTTAGACTGTGAGCCTCATGTGGAACAGGAACTGTGTCTAAAATGACTGTACTGTATCTAACCCAAGGTTCAGTGCTGTGCTGGGCACATAGTAAGTGTTTAGCACATATCACAGTTATTGCTATCATTACCCTTCTGCAATTTCCTCCAGGAGGCCTTCCCTGATTCATTCCCAACCTCCTCAATTTACATCTTCCCAAATGCCACTGCAGCACTTCTGAAGACGCACCTATACACTTTTCCCAGACTGAGCCCCCTTTTTCCTCTCCTCCTCCCCTCCCCATCACCACCCCTCCCTCCCTCTGCCCTACCCCCTCCCCTCCCCACAGCACTTGTATATATTTGTACAAATTTATTACTCTATTTTACTTGTATATATTTACTACTGTATTTATTTTACTAATTATGTATATATAGCTATAATTCTATTTATTCTGACTGTTCTGACACCTGTCTACACGTTTTGTTTTGTTGTCTGTCTTCCCCTTCTAGACTGTGAGCCCGTTGGTGGGTAGGGACCGTCTCTATATGTTGCCAACTTGTATTTTCCAAGCGCTTAGTACAGTTCCCTGCACACAGTAAGTGCTCAATAAATACGATTGAATGAATGAATGACCTCTTGCAGCCTTTGTGTACCTATTGCACATACCATGTTACTTGTACATATCTATTCTATTTATTTTATTTTGTATGTTTGGTTTTGTTCTCTGTCTCCCCCTTTTAGACTGTGAGCCCACTGTTGGGTAGGGACTGTCTCTATGTGTTGCCAACTTGTACTTCCCAAGCACTTAGTACAGTGCTTTGCACACAGTAAGCGCTCAATAAATACAATTGATTGATTGATTAAGCATATACAGATATCTGTCTATATAAATATTTCCCCTTTTCTAGCTCCTCATCTGTAATTATTTTCATTTCTGTCTCTCCTGGTAGACTGTAAACTTCTCGGGGGCAGGGATCGCGTCTACTAATCCTTTACTACTCTCTCGAGTGTTTAGGACAGTGCTCTACACTCAGTAGGCACTCATTAAATACCGTTACTGGATTGAACCAAAATGTGAACCAAGTCCATTGGCAGAGAATGCTTCAAAGAATACAGTTGATAGCAGGTGCACCCAAAGGGCCTGGCCGCCTTTGGTGACACACACCTTACCAGCTCCTGTAACAAGGTAACAAAAATAGCACCACCCACATTCACAATGAGCAATGACTCCAGACATTCCTGAGATAATTGTGCGGTTATTTTTCCACGACTACACAAAAATGCTTTTCTCATACAAACAACTGCTCCCACTGAGCAAACTCTGACTACCTCTTGGGTCCAGTGAGAAGTTTGGAGTGGACTTTCCGACTCGGGGGCTTCTTCCCTCACTATTCCATGGGCTTCCCGCACCTCATCCACCCATTCCATTTTCATCCTCCTGGACTTGGGATATCACGAGCCGGGGGGGGGGGGCTCGCCATTTCGCCAGCTGACTGGGCCAACAGCTAATCCCTGGCGGCAGAGCTAACGGGTTTTACTTTCCACGAGAAAAGCTTTCTTAGGAAAGGTGCCTTTCTTGCCCCAGTGGAGTTGGGCTCAAATATTATGAGACTGGGAGAGGGAGGAAACTGAGGTGGTAATTTATTTTAGTAGGAGACTGTAAGCTTATTTTCTTTTATATTTTGATGGTATTTAAGTGCTTACTATGTGCCAAGTACTGTACTAAGTGTTGGGGTAGGTGCAAGATAATCAGTTTGTTGTGGGCAGGAAATGTGTCTACCAACTCTGTTGTACTTGCTCGAGCGCTTACGAGAGTGTTCTGCACACAGTACATGCTCAATAAATACCACTGATTGATTGATTGATTGATTGATAGGAGGTCCTAAACCTAGCAATGACAAAAACCTAAAACTCAATATGTCCAAGACTGAGCTCCTTACCTTCCCTCCCAAACCCCGTCCTCTCCCTGACTTTCCCGTCACTGTAGATGGCACTACCATCCTTCCCGTCTCACAAGCCCGCAAACTTGATGTTGTCCTCGACTCCGTTCTCATTCACCCCACACATCCAATCCGTCACCAAAACCTGCCGGTCTCACTTTCCCAACATCGCCAAGATCTGCCCTTTCCTCTTCATCCAAACCACTATCTTGCTGGTTCAATCTCTTGTCCTATCCCGACTGGATTACTGCATCAGCCTTCTTCCTGATCGCTCATCCTCCTGTCTCTCCCCGCTTCAATCTATACTTCACTCTGCTGCCCAGATTATCTTTGTACAGAAACGCTCTGGGCATGTCACTCCCCTCCTTAAAATTATCCAGTGGTTGCCTGTCAACCTACGAATCAAGCAAAAACTCCTCAATTTCGGTTTCAAGGCTGTCCATCACCTCGCCCCCTCCTACCTCACCTCCCTTCTCTCCTTCTCCAGCCCAGCCCGCACTCTCCGTTCCTCGCCGCTAACCTCCTCACTGGGCCGCGTTCTCGCCTGTCCCGCCATCGACCCCCGGCCCACATCCTTCCCCTGGCCTGGAATGCCCTCCCTCCACACATCCGCCAAACTAGCTCTCTTCCTCCTTTCAAAGCCCTACTGAGAGCTCATCTCCTCCAGGAGGCCTTCCCAGACTGAACCTCCCTTTTCCTCTCCCCTTCCTCCCCTCCCCATCACTCCTACTCCCTCCCTCTGCTCTACCCCCTTCCCCTCCCCACAGCACTGGTCTATATTTGTACATATTTATTACTCTATTTTATTAATGATGTGTATATAGCTATAATTGTACTTATTCTGATGGTATTGACACCAGTTTACTTGTTTTGTTGTCTGTCCCTCTCTTCTAGACTGTGAGCCTGTTGTTGAAGGGACCATCTCTGTATGTTGCTGATTTGTACTTCCCAAGCGCTTAGTACAGTGCTCTGCACCCAGTAAGCGCTCAATAAATACGATTGAATGAATTAATTAATTTACAACGCCCTTGAGACTCTTGTCTCGTTATCTGACCTCATTTTAGCTCTTGTCAGTAGTGACATAGAAACTTAGTAGTTGCTAGAGAGTCAGGATGATCCCTAAAGACATGCTCTGCACACAGTAAGCACTCAATAAATACGATTGATTGATTGACAGTAGACTGGCAGTCAGAAGCACCGCTGACTGACCTCCCAGTAAAAGAAAGGCTGCTGGTAGATACACCAACTGGACAGCCCGTTCTCTCACTCAGAATCCACAAGGGATGCATTCACATGTTCCCCATTTTCACAACTGGCACGCATGGCAGAGCAAGCAGGCCGAGGATCAGAAAGTACCAAATTTTATTAAAGTGTGCACAGATGTGAACGAAAATCACTACTGGCAGGAGACGTTTCTTCCAGAAACATCTGTGCATCACTCCGATCCTCAAACTATTGATGGGCCAGGCACACTCTGACTGTGATTTCCAGTTCTTAGTGCAGTAGTTACCAGCATAAGATGTTACAGAAAAAAATACATTATTTACAGTAAAAATAAATTAGCCTGCGGCATTCTCAGGAGGGACCAAAGGTGGAGGAACAGCTACAACATGCTTTTCAGAAGCAGTAGCGGGAGGTAAATGAACTCTTTGGAGGGGAGAGGAGAAAGAAGAAGAAACACCAGGAAAGAGTTGGATAGGGTGTGAAGTATACCCCTAATGCCCTGTCCCTTTTCCTTGCATCCAGAACCACTATGTGCCAGGCTGTTTACATAGTTAAAATGAAATTTTTATTTGAAGCGTTTCGCCTACCTGCCTCCCCGTCTTCCTCCTGAAATCACTCATAGGCAATAGCAGGAGCGGCACCTCCCAAAAAGCGGCTTAACCTTCGGATGCAACCCTCTATAGCCAAAGCTGGAGAGCTAAATAAATACGATTGAATGAATGAAGAGGACTCGGGCTATTCAGCTGTTGCTAGAGATCCCCTATCAATCATTAGATCAATCAGTGGTATTTATTGAGCATGCAGAGTACTATACTAAGCACCTGGAAAAGCACAATTCGTCAGAGACTCGGGGGCTTCTAAGCACTCTGCCTCTGGGGAGGCAGATCTAAGCATATGACTACTGGAGAACCTGTCACAGATTTCAGGGGTACGTTCAAGTCAGTCCCTATGGGAGGCCTGAAGCAGATTGGCTTTGTATCCTTTAAGCACTAGGATACCCCAGCCACACAGCACTTATTTATATACCTTTATTTTTTTGGTATTTGTTAAGCACTTACTTTGTGCCAGGCACTTTACTGAGTGCTGGGGCAGATACAAACTGATCAGGTTGGACACAGTCCATAACCCCTGTGGGGCTCACGGCTTTAATCCCCATTTTGCAGATGTGATAACGGAGGCACAGAGAAGTGAAGTGACTTGCCCAAGGTCACACAGCAAACCAGTGGCAGAGCTAGGATTAGAATCCAGCTCTTTCTGCACCCAAGTCTGTGCTCTCTCCACTAGGCCACGTTGCTTCTCTTCATGTCCTTATACCCTACTTAGATTCCTTATACTTGACTATTTCTCCTATTTGTAATATATTTTAATGTCTGTCCCCCCCTTGTAGACTATAATAATTATGGTTGTGTCTACCAACTCTGATGAATTGTGCTTTTCCAGGTGCTTAGTACAGTACTCTGCATGCTCAATAAATACCACTGATTGATCTAATGATTGATAGGGGATCTCCAGCAACAGCTGAATAGCCCAAGTCCTCTTCATTCATTCAGTCGTATTTATTGAGTGCTTACTGTGCGCAGAGCACTGTACCAAGTGCTTGGGAAAGTACAATTCATTCATTCAATCAATCATATTTATTGAACGCTTACTGTATGCAGAGCACTGTATTAAGCGCTTGGGAAGTACAAGTTGGCAACACATAGAGACGGTCCCTACCGAACAGTGGGCTCAAAGTCTAGAAATACAACAATAAACAATGATAATCCCTGCCCATAATGAGCTCCCTAGGCAGGGAATAAAAACTCTGCCTCATTTGGCCAATCTGCATGAGTGGTGGGGAGGCAAAGACACCATCCTCTCACACCCGGTTTTTTTAATGGCATTTGTGAACTGCTTACTATTTGCCAGGCACTGTATTGAGCCCTGGGGTAGATATAAGGTGATCAGGTTGCTCATTCATTCACTCAACCCTCTCTTGACCCCACCTCCCCTTCTAGTTATCACCCTATCTCCCTCCTACCATTCATTCCTTTCCAAACTCCTTGAACGAGTCGTCTACACGCACTGCCTCGAATTCCTCAATGCCAACTCTCTCCTCAACCCCCTCCAATCTGGCTTCCGTCCCCTACATTCCACGGAAACTGCCCTCTCCAAGGTCACCAGTGACCTCCTGCTTGCCAAATCCAATGGCTCCTACTCTATCTTAATCCTCCTCGACCTCTCAGCTGCCTTCGACACTGTGTACCGCCCCCTTCTCCTCAACACGCTATCCAACCTTGGCTTCACAGACTCCGTCCTCTCCTGGTTCTCCTCTTATCTCTCTGGCCGTTCATTCTCAGTCTCTTTTGCAGACTCCTCCTCCCCCTCCCATCCCCTCACTGTAGGGGTTCCTCAAGGGTCAGTTCTTGGTCCCCTTCTGTTCTCTATCTACACTCACTCCCTTGGTGAACTCATTCGCTCCCACGGCTTCAACTATCATCTCTACGCTGATGACACCCAAATCTATATCTCTGCCCTGGCTCTCTCTCCCTCCCTTCAGGCTCGTGTCTCCTTCTGCCTTCAAGACATCTCCATCTGGATGTCTGCCCGCCACCTAAAACTCAATATGCCCAAGACTGAACTCCTTATCTTCCCTCCCAAATCCTGCCCTCTCCCTGACTTTCCCATCACTGTTGACGGCACTACCATCCTTCCCGTCTCACAAGCCCGCAACCTTGGTGTCGTCCTCGACTCCGCTCTCTCGTTCACCCCTCACATCCAATCCGTCATCAAAACCCGCCGGTCTCACCTCCGCAACATCGCCAAGATCCGCCCTTTCCTCTCCATCCAAACTGCTACCCTGCAGGTTCAATCTCTCATCCTATCCCGACTGGATTACTGCATCAGCCTCCTCTCTGATCTCCCATCCTCCTGTGTCTCCCCACTTCAATCCATACTTCACGCTGCTGCCCGGATCATCTCTGTGCAGAAACGCTCTGGGCATGTTACTCTCCTCCTCAAAAATCTCCAGTGGCTACCAATCAACCTACGCATCAGGCAAAAACTCCTCACTCTCGGCTTCAAGGCTGTCCATCACCTCACCCCCTCCTACCTCACCTCCCTTCTTCCCTTTTACAGCCCAGCCCGCACCCTCTGCTCCTCTGCTGCTAACCTCCTCACTGTGCCTCGTTCTCGCCTGTCCCGCCATCCTCCCACTGGCCTGGAATGCCCTCCCTCCACACATCCGCCAAGCTAGCTCTCTTCCTCCCTTCAAGGCCCTACCGAGAGCTCACCTCCTCTAGGAGGCCTTCCCAGACTGAGCCCCCTCCTTCCTCTCCCCCTCCTCCCCATCCCCCCCGCCTTACCTCCTTCCCCTCCCCACAGCACCTGTATTTGTTTGTACATATTTATTACTCTATTTTACTTGTACATCTTTACTATTCTATTTATTTTATTTTGTTAATATGTTTTGTTTTGTTGTCTGTCTCCCCCTTGTAGACTGTGAGCCCGCTGCTGGGTAGGGACTGTCTCTATATGTTGCCAACTTGTACTTCCCAAGCGCTTAGTACAGTGCTCTGCACATAGTAAGCGCTCAATTGAATTTAACATTGTCCCATGTTGGGCTCACAGTCTTACTCCCCATTTTATGGATGAGGTAACCGAGAGGCCTGGAGAAGTTAGGTGCCTTGCCCAAGGTCACCCAGCAGGCAAGGCCCTGCTGAGAGCTCACCTCCTTCAGGAGGCCTTCCCAGACTGAGCCCCTTCCTTCCTCTCCCCCTCGTCCCCCTCTCCATCCCCCCCATCTTACGTCCTTCCCTTCCCCACAGCACCTGTATATATGTATATATGTTTGTACATATTTATTACTCTATTTATTTATTTATTCTACTTGTACATATCTATTCTATTTATTTTATTTTGTTAGTATGTTTGGTTTTGTTCTCTGTCTCCCCCTTTTAGACTGTGAGCCCACTGTTGGGTAGGGGCCGTCTCTAGATGTTGCCAATTTGTACTTCCCAAGCGCTTAGTACAGTGCTCTGCACATAGTAAGCGCTCAATAAATACGATTGATGATGATGATGACGAAGTGGCAGAGCCGGGATTAGAACTCAGGTTCTCTGACCGTCGGGTCCGTGTTTTCCAGATGAGGCTGGCCTTGATGGTGCCCTGCGGGACTGGGGATGCCCTCTGGCCCGGGCACACCAAAAGGGCCCCCAAGCCGGCCAGCCAAGGGGCTCCAGTTGATAGTTGCGGCCTTGGTTATTGTCCCAGTAGAGGTCCTGGTTGCATGAGCCCACTGTTGGGTAGGGACTGTCTCTATATGTTGCCAACTTGTACTTCCCAAGCGCTTAGTACAGTGCTCTGCACACAGTAAGCGCTCAATAAATACGATTGACTGATTGATTGATTGAAAGGCGATGCGGAACTGGATGGCGCCTCGTGGGCCGGAGAGTCCGTGGGCCAGGGTCACCCGGAAGGCGGAGGATTTGCGTCTGACGGGGGCAAGGCCGGAGATGCGGGCGGTGCGGGGCGGGTCTCGGCAGGAGGCCCCGGAGCTGAAGGTGACGTGCCCCCCTTACGGCCTTGTGCTTGTCCGGGTCCCGCACGCCCACGGTGCCCTCGCGGGGTCGGTGCCGCGTGGCGCTGCGCTGCAGACCCGCGGCCTGGGCCCGCGGCCCTTTCCGCTCCTCTTCTTGGCAGCCGCCCCCGCGGGGAAAGCGGTGCACGGTCGTCAGCGCCAGCCCCCGCGTGTCCGCGAACACCACGCGCTTTTTGGGCCGCCCGGGCTCGGGGCAGGGGCACATGTCTACGGTGGGCATCGGAAGGCCGGCGGACCTGCGAGGGCTGGAGAGGAGCGGGGAGGGATGGGTGAGTTGGAGGTCCGGGCCTGGGCAGGCCTTCCCAGACTGAACCCCCCCTTTTCCTCTCTTTTACTCGTACATATCTATTCTATTTATTTTATTTTGTTAGTATGTTTGGTTTTGTTCTCCGTCTCCCCCTTCTAGACTGTGAGCCCACTGTTGGGTAGGGACTGTCTCTATATGTTGCCAACTTGGACTTCCCAAGCGCTCTGCACACAGTAAGGGCTCAATAAATACGATTGATTGATTGATGTATATACGTTTGTACATATTTATTACTCTATTTGGTTATTTATTTTACTTGTGCATATCTATTCTATTTATTTTATTTTGTTAGTATGTTTGGTTTTGTTCTCCGTCTCCCCCTTCTAGACTGTGAGCCCACTGTTGGGTAGCGACTGTCTCTAGATGTTGCCAACTTGGACTTCCCAAGCGCTCTGCACACAGTAAGGGCTCAATAAATACGATTGATTGATTTATATATGTTTGTACATATTTATTACTCTATTTAGTTATTTATTTTACTTGTACATATCTATTCTATTTATTTTATCTTGTTAGTATGTTTGGTTTTGTTCTCCGTCTCCCCCTTCTAGACTGTGAGCCCACTGTTGGGTAGCGACTGTCTCTAGATGTTGCCAACTTGGACTTCCCAAGCGCTCTGCACACAGTAAGGGCTCAATAAATACGATTGATTGATTGATGTATATATGTTTGTACATATTTATTACTCTATTTGGTTATTTATTTTACTTGTACATATCTATTCTATTTATTTTATTTTGTTAGTATGTTTGGTTTTTTTCTCTGTCTCCCCCTTTTAGACTGTGAGCCTCTCCTCCTCCTCCCCATTGCCCCGACTCCCTCCCTCTGCCCTACCCCCTTCCCCTCCCCACAGCACTTGTGTATATTTGTACATATTTATTACCTTATTTATTTTTACTAATGATGCCTATGTAGCTATAACTATTCCGATGGTATTGACAACTGTCCCGCTTGTTTTGTTGTCTGTCTCCCCCTTCTAATAATAATAATGATGGCATTTGTTCAGCGCTTACTATGTGCCAAGCACTGTTCTAGACACGGGGTGGGGTGGGTAATACAAGGGAATCAGGTTGTCCCACGTGGGGCTCACAGTCTTAACCCCCATTTTCCAGATGAGGGAATTGGGTACACAGAGAAGTGAAGTGACTTGCTCAAGGTCACACAGCTGACAACTGGTGGAGCCGGAATTAGAATCCATGACCTCTGACTCCCAATCCCACGTTCCTTCCACTAAGCCACGCTGTAATTCTATTTATTCTGATGGTATTGACACCTGTCTACTTGTTTTGTTTTTTTCTCTGTCTCTCCCTTCTAATAATAATCAGTCAATCGTATTTATTGAGCACTTACTGTGTGCAGAGCACTGTACTAAGCGCTTGGGAAGTCTAAGTTGGCAACATATAGATACAGTCCCTACCCAACAGTGGGCTCACAGTCTAGAAGGGGGAGACAGAGGACAAAACCAAACGTATTAACAAAATAAAATAACTAGAATAGATATGTACAAGCAAAATAAATAAATAAATAAATAAATAGAGGAATACATATGTACAAACACATATACATGTATATATACACATATATACATGTATATATACACATATATACATGTATATATACACATATATACACATATACACATGTATACATGTACACATATACACATGTATACATACGCATATATACACATATATACATGTATACACATATATACATGCATATATACACATATATACATGCATATATACACATATATACATGCATGTATACACATATATACATGTATATATACATATATATGCATATATACATATATATAAATATATATACACGTATATATAATAATGATGATGATGGTACTTGTTAAGCGCTTACTATGTGTAAAGCACTGTTCTAAGTGCTGGGGGGATACAAGGTGATCAGGTTGTCCCACTTGGGGCTCATAGTCTTAATCCCAATTTTACAGATGAGGAAACTGAGGCACAGGGAAGTTAAGTGACTTGCCCGAAGTCACATAGCTGAGAAGTGGCAGAGCAGGGATTAGAACCCATGACCTCTGATGCTGCTAGACAAGCAGGATGGCTCAGTGGAAAGAGCCCGGGCTTGGGAGTCAGAGGTCATGGGTTCTAATCCCCTCTCCGCCACCTGTCAGCTGTGGGACTTTGGGCAAGTCGCTTCACTGTGCCTCAGTTCCCTCTTCTGTAAAATGGGGATGAAGACTGTGAACCCCACGTGGAACAACCTGATTACCCTGTATCTACCTCAGCGCTTAGAACAGTGCTTTGCACATAGTAAGCGCTTAACAAATGCCATCATTATTATTGCCACCTGGCTACTTGTTTTGTTGTCTGTCTTCCCGTTCTGTTCATTCAGTCGTATTTATTGAGCGCTTACTGTGTGCAGAGCACTGTACTAAGCGCTTGGGAAGTCCAAGTCGGCAACATATAAAGACAGTACTTACCCAATAAAGGGCTCACACTCTAGAAGGGGGAGACGGACAACAAAACAAGGTTAATTACGGTTATGATGATGATGGCATTTATTAAGCGCTTACTATGTGCAAAGCACTGTTCTAAGCGCTGGGGAGGTTACAAGGTGATCAGGTTGTCCCACGGGGGGCTCACAGTCTTCATCCCCATTTTCCAGATGAGGTAACTGAGGCCCAGAGAAGTGAAGTGACTTGCCCAAAGTCACACAGCTGACAAGTGGCAGAGCTGGGATTTGAACCCATGACCTCTGACTCCAAAGCCCGGGCTCTTTCCACTGAGCCACGCTGCTTCCCCTAATAATCATGTTATCCCACATGATTATGCACGTAAGTGCTGTGTGGCTGAGGGAGGGGGGGGATAAAAGGGGCAAATTCATTCATTCAGTCGTATTTATTGAGCACTTACTGTGTGCAGAGCACTGTACTAAGCGCTTGGGAAGTCCAAGTCGGCAACATAGAGAGGCAGTTCCGACTCAACAACGGGCTCACAGTCTAGAAGGGGGAGACAGACAACAAAACAAAACATGGAGACAGGTGTCCAAATCGTCATAACAAATAGAGTTATAGCTATATGTACATCATTAACAAAATAAATAGAATAGTAAATATGTACAAGTAAAATAGTGTCATAAATCTGTACAAATACTGTGAGCCCATTGTGGGGTAGGGACCATCTCTGTTGCCGACTTGTACTTCCCAAGCGCTTAGGACAGTGCTCTGCACGCAGTAAGCGCTCAATAAATACGATTGAATGAATGAATCATTGACGAAATAAATAGAATGGTAAATATGTACAAGTAAAATAAATAGAGTCATAAATCTGTACAAATACTGTGAGCCCATTGTGGGGTAGGGATCGTCTCTGTTGCCGACTTGTACTTCCCAAGCGCTTAGTATAGTGCTCTGCACACAGTAAGAGCTCAATAAATACGATTGAATGAATGAATCATTGACAAAATAAATAGAATGGTAAATATGTACAGGTAAAGTAAATAGAGTCATAAATCTGTACAAATACTGTGAGCCCGTTGTGGGGTAGGGATCGTCTCTGTTGCCGACTTGTACTTCCCAAGCGCATAGTACAGTGCTCTGCACACAGTAAGCGCTCAATAAATACGATTGAATGAATGAATGAATGAACCCCTGACCTCTGACTTCAAAGCCCGGCCTCTTTCCACTGAGCCACGCTGCTTCTCTGAATTTCATTCATTCATACTCTGCATTCATTCATTCATATTTATTGAGCACTTACTGTGCGCAGAGCACTGTACTAAGCGCTTGGGGAGTACAAGTTGGCAACATATAGAGATGGTCCCTACCCAACAGTGGGCTCACAGTCTAGAAGGGGGAGACAGAGAACAAAACAAAACATATTAACAAAATAAAATAAATAGAATATGTACAAGTAAAATAGAGTAATAAATACGTACAAACATATACAGGTGCTGTGGGGAAGGGAAGGGGGGAAGGCGGGGGGGATGGAGATGGGGAGGAGGGGGAGAGGAAGGAGGGGGCTCAGTCTGCACACAGTAAGTGCTCAATAAGTAAGATTGGATGAATGAATGAACCCATGACCTCTGACTCCAAAGCCCGGGCTCTTTCCACTGAGCCACAATGCTTCTCTGAATTTCATTCATTCATACTCTGCACACAGTAAGTGCTCAATAAATACGATTGAATGAATGAATGAACCCCTGACCTCTGGCTCCAAAGCCGGGGCTCTTTCCACTGGGCCACGCTGCTTCTCTGAATTTCATTCATTCATACTCTGCACACAGTAAGCGCTCAATAAATACGATTGAATGAATGAATGAATGAACCCATGACCTCTGACTCCAAAGCCCGGGCTCTTTCCAGTGGGCCACGCTGCTTCTCTGAATTTCATTCATTCATTCAGTCGTATTTATTGAGTGCTTACTGTGTGCAGGGCACTGTACTAAGCGCTTGGGGAGTACAAGTTGGCAACAGATAGAGACGGTCCCTACCCAACAGCGGGCTCACAGTCTAGAAGGGGGAGACAGAGAACAAAACAAAACATATTAACAAAATAAAATAAATGGAATATGTACAAGTAAAATAAATAAAATAATAAATAAGTACAAACATATATACATGTATACAGGTGCTGTGGGGAAGGGAAGGAGGTAAGGCGAGGGGGATGGAGAGGGGGACGAGGGGGAAAGGAAGGAGGGGGCTCAGTCTGCACACAGTGAGCGCTCAATAAATACGATTGAATGAATGAATGAATGAATGAATGAACCCTGACCTCTGGCTCCAAAGCCCGGGCTCTTTCCACTGAGCCACGCTGCTTCTCTGAATTTCATTCATTCATACTCTGCACACAGTAAGCGTTCAATAAATACAATTGAATAAATGAATGAATGAACCCCTGACCTCTGACTCCAAAGCCGGGGCTCTTTCCACTGAGCCACACTGCTTCTCTGAATTTCATTCATTCATACTTTGCACACAGTAAGCTTTCAATAAATACGATTGAATGAATGAATGAATGAATGAATGAACCCCTGACCTCTGACTCCAAAGCCCGGGCTCTTTCCCCTGAGCCACAATGCTTCTCTGAATTTCATTCTTTCATTCAATCGTATTTATTGAGCGCTTACTGTGTGCAGAGCACTGTACTAAGCGCTTGGGGAGTACAAGTTGGCAACAGATAGAGATGGTCCCTACCCAACAGCGGGCTCACTCTACTTATTTATTACTCTATTTATTTATTTATTTTACTTATACATATCTATTCTATTTATTTTATTTGGTTAATATGTTTGGTTTTGTTCTCTGTATCCCCCTTTTAGATTGTGAGCCCACTGTTGGGTAGGGACTGTCTCTATATGTTGCCAATTTGGACTTCCCAAGCGCTTAGTACAGTGCTCTGCACACAGTAAGCGCTCACTAAATACGATTGCTCTGCACACAGTAAGCACTCACTAAATACGATTGCTCTGCACACAGTAAGCGCTCAATAAATACGATTGTTTGATTGATCGATTCATATTTATTACTCTATTTTACTTGTACATATCTGTTCTATTTATTTTATTTTGTTAATATGTTTGGTTTTGTTCTCTGTCTCCCCCTTCTAGACTGTGAGCCCACTGTTGGGTGGGGGCCGTCTCTATATGTTGCCAACTTGGACTTCCCAAGCGCTTAGTCCAGTGCTCTGCACACAGTAAGCGCTCAATAAATACGATTGCTCTGCACACAGTAAGCGCTCAGTAAATACGATGGTTTGATTTATTGATTCATATTTATTACTCTATTTATTTTACTTGTACCTATCTATTCTATTTATTTTATTTTGTTAATATGTTTGGTTTTGTTCTCTGTCTCCCCCTTCTAGACTGTGAGCCCACTGTTGGGTGGGGGCCGTCTCTATATGTTGCCAACTTGGACTTCCCAAGCGCTTAGTCCAGTGCTCTGCACACAGTAAGCACTCACTAAATACGATTGCTCTGCACACAGTAAGCGCTCAGTAAATACGATGGTTTGATTTATTGATTCATATTTATTACTCTATTTATTTTACTTGTACCTATCTATTCTATTTATTTTATTTTGTTAATATGTTTGGTTTTGTTGTCTGTCTCCCCCTTCTACACTGTGAGCCTACTGTTGGGTAGGGACTGTCTCTATATGTTGCCAATTTGGACTTCCCAAGCGCTTAGTACCGTGCTCTGCACACAGTAAGCGCTCACTAAATACGATTGCTCTGCACACAGTAAGCGCTCAATAAATACGACTGTTTGATTGATTGATTGATTCATATTTATTACTCTATTTTACTTGTACATATCTATTCTATTTATTTTGTTAATATGTTTGGTTTTGTTCTCTGTCTCCCCCTTCTAGACTGTGAGCCCACTGTTGGGTGGGGGCCGTCTCTATATGTTGCCACCTTGGACTTCCCAAGCGCTTAGTCCAGTGCTCTGCACACAGTAAGCGCTCAATAAATACGATTGATTGATTACTGAGAGCTCACCTCCTCCAGGAGGCCTTCCCAGACTGAGCCCCTTCCTTCCTCTCCCCCTCATCCCCCTCTCCATCCCATCTTACCTCCTTCCCTTCCCCACAGCACCTGTATATGTTTGTACATATTTATTACTCTATTTTACCTGTACGTATCTATTCCATTTATTTTATTTTGTTAGTATGTTTGGTTTTGTTCTCTGCCACCCCCTTCTAGACTGTGAGCCCACTGTTGGGTAGGGACTGTCTCTACATGTTGCCAACTTGGACTTCCCAAGCGCTTAGTACAGTGCTCTGCACACAGTAAGTGCTCAATAAATACTATTGATTGATTGATTGATTGATTGATGGGGAGAGGAGGGGGCCAACTGACCTGAGCTGGGCTCCTTCTGCCCAGTGGGGCCTCCGGGATCCGGTCCGATCCGGTCTGATCCAGTCCAGTCCGTCCCGGTGGTCGGGCAAATACACGCGAGGCCCCGCCCCCTCCCGCCAGCCAATCAGCGCCGCCGCCGCCGGCGGCAGCAGCCAATCACAGACAGGCGGGACGGGAGGCCTCCACGTTGCCGGGTAAACCGGCTGCCGTCGTCACTCACTCACTCATTCATAATAATGATGGCATTTGTGAAGCGCTTACTACGTGCCAAGCACTGTTCTAAGCGCTGGGGGGATACAATCAATCAATCGTATTTATTGAGCGCTCACTGTGGGCAGAGCACTGGACTAAGCGCTTGGGAAGTCCAAGTTGGCAACATATAGAGACAGTCAATCAATCAATCAGTCGTATTTATTGAGCGCTCGCTGTGGGCAGAGCACTGGACTAAGCGCTTGGGAAGTCCAAGTTGGCAACATATAGAGACAGTCAATCAATCAATCAATCGTATTTATTGAGCGCTCACTGTGGGCAGAGCACTGGACTAAGCGCTTGGGAAGTCCAAGTTGGCAACATATAGACAGTCAATCAATCAATCAATCGTATTTATTGAGCGCTCACTGTGGGCAGAGCACTGGACTAAGCGCTTGGGAAGTCCAAGTTGGCAACATGTAGAGACAGTCAATCAATCAATCAATCGTATTTATTGAGCGCTCACTGTGGGCAGAGCACTGGACTAAGCGCTTGGGAAGTCCAAGTTGGCAACATGTAGAGACAGTCAATCAATCAATCAATGGTATTTATTGAGCGCTCACTGTGTGCAGAGCACTGGACTAAGCGCTTGGGAAGTCCAAGTTGGCAACATATAGAGACAGTCAATCAATCAATCAATCGTATTTATTGAGCGCTCACTGTGGGCAGAGCACTGGACTAAGCGCTTGGGAAGTCCAAGTTGGCAACATGTAGAGACAGTCAATCAATCAATCAATCGTATTTATTGAGCGCTCACTGTGGGCAGAGCACTGGACTAAGCGCTTGGGAAGTCCAAGTTGGCAACATGTAGAGACAGTCAATCAATCAATCAATGGTATTTATTGAGCGCTCACTGTGTGCAGAGCACTGGACTAAGCGCTTGGGAAGTCCAAGTTGGCAACATATAGAGACAGTCAATCAATCAATCAATCGTATTTATTGAGCGCTCACTGTGGGCAGAGCACTGGACTAAGCGCTTGGGAAGTCCAAGTTGGCAACATGTAGAGACAGTCAATCAATCAATCAATCGTATTTATTGAGCGCTCACTGTGGGCAGAGCACTGGACTAAGCGCTTGGGAAGTCCAAGTTGGCAACATGTAGAGACAGTCAATCAATCAATCAATCGTATTTATTGAGCGCTCACTGTGGGCAGAGCACTGGACTAAGCGCTTGGGAAGTCCAAGTTGGCAACATGTAGAGACAGTCAATCAATCAATCAATCGTATTTATTGAGCGCTCACTGTGGGCAGAGCACTGGACTAAGCGCTTGGGAAGTCCAAGTTGGCAACATATAGAGACAGTCAATCAATCAATCAGTCGTATTTATTGAGCGCTCACTGTGGGCAGAGCACTGGACTAAGCGCTTGGGAAGTACAAGTTGGCAACATATAGAGACAGTCCCTACCCAACGGCGGGCTCACGGTCTAAAAGGGGGAGACAGAGAACAAAACCGAACATACTAACAAAATAAAATAAATAGAATAGATGTGTACAAGGAAAATAAATAGAGTAATAAATATGTACAAACATATATACAGGTGCTGTGGGGAAGGGAAGGGGGTAAGATGAGGGGATGGAGAGCGGGGCGAGAGGGAGAGGAAGGAAGGGGCTCAGTCTGGGAAGACCTCCTGGGGGAGGTGAGTTCTCAGTAGGGCCTTGAAGGGAGGAAGACAAGGTGATCAGGTTGTCCCACTTGGGGCTCACAGTCTTAATGCCTATTTGACAGATGAGGCAACTGAGGCTCAGAGAAGTTAAGCGACTTGCCCAAGGTCACAAAGCAGACATGTGGGGGAGTCGGGATTAGAACCCATGACCTGACTCCAAAATCCGGGCTCTTTCCACTGAGCCCCGCTGCTTATCTGAATGGGGTGGGGAGGGGGCCAACTGACCTGGGCTGGGCTCCTTCTGCCCAGTGGGGCCGCCTGGATCCGGTCCCATCCGGTCCGATCCGGTCCAGTCCATCCCGGGGGTAGATACAAGGTGATCAGGTTATCCCACTTGGGTCTCACAGTCTTAATGCTTATTTGACAGATGAGTCAACTGAGGCTCAGAGTCCCCCCCATCTTACCTCCTTCCCTTCCCCACACCAACTGTATATATGTACATATGTTTGTACATATTTATTACTCTATTTATTTATTTATTTTACTTAATAATAATAATAATAGTGGTATTTGTTAAGCGTTTACTATGTGCCAAGCACTGTTCTAAGCGCTGGGGGGGATACAAGGTGATCAGGTTATCCCACTTGGGTCTCACAGTCTTAATGCCTATTTGACAGATGAGTCAACTGAGGCTCAGAGTCCCCCCCATCTTACCTCCTTCCCTTCCCCACACCACCTGTATATATGTACATATGTTTGTACATATTTATTACTCTATTTTTTTATTTTACTTAATAATAATAATAATAATAGTGGCATTTGTTAAGCGCTTACCATGTGCCAAGCACTGTTCTAAGCGCTGGGGTAGATACAAGGTGATCAGGTTATCCCACTTGGGTCTCACAGTCTTAATGCCTATTTGACAGATGAGTCAACTGAGGCTCAGAGTCCCCCCATCTTACCTGCTTCCCTTCCCCACACCACCTGTATATATGTACATATGTTTGTACATATTTATTACTCTATTTATTTTACTTAATAATAATAATAATAGTGGCATTTGTTAAGCGCTTACTATGTGCCAAGCACTGTTCTGAGCGCTGGGGTAGATACAAGGTAAGCAGGTTGTCCCACATGGGGCTCACAGTCTGAATCCCCATTTTCCGGATGAGGTAACTGAGGCACAGAGAAGGGAAGTGACTTGCCCAAAGTCACACAGCTAAGTGGCGGAGGCAGGATTAGAACCCACGACCTCAGACTCCCAAGCCCGTGCTCTTTCCATTGAGCCACGCTGCTTCTGTAGTTAAGTGACTTACCCTACGTCTCACGGTAGGCACGTGGTAGAGCTGGGATTAGACCTCTAGTCATCATCAGTCGTATTTATTGAGCACTTACTGTGTGCAGAGCACTGTGCTAAGCGCTTGGGAAGTACAAGTTAGAGTACAAGTACAAGTTAGAGGACCTCTAGTCCTCTAACTGCCAGGCCCGTGCTCTTTCCACCAGGCCACACTGCTCCTCAATATCTTCTGGAGTGCTAAGGGTGGTAGTTGAGATGATATGACCTAAGGATGTTGTATTAGGAATTATTTCTTGGAAGAAGTAGGTTTTCTGGGGGGTTTTGAGCACATGGTCTGGTGGATTAGAAGGGGGAAGATGTTCCAGGTGGGCGGAGTGGTGACATTGGGTATTTATTAAATACCTGCTGTGTGCAGAGCAGTGTACTAAGCACTAGGAAAGAGTATGCAAGTGGGAATAATAAAATTGTGAGCCCCCCCCATGGGACAACCTGATCACCTTGTAACCTCCCCCGCACTTAGAACAGTGCTTTGCACATCATCATCATCAATCGTATTTATTGAGCGCTTACTATGTGCAGAGCACTGTACTAAGCGCTTGGGAAGTACAAATTGGCAACATATACAATCCCTACCCAACAGTGGGCTCACAGCCTAATAGGGGGAGCGTATAAGCGCTTAACAAGCGCTTAACAAATAGCATTATTATTATTATTATTATTAATAAAACAGGGACCCTGTCCCTCAAAGGGCCTGCAATGCATTTAGCATCCCAAAGTATTTACTCTAACCCACAAGGACCTCTCACCACAAATTTATCTATAATGCTTTTTAAAACTCGATGTTTTCTGTTTGCATAACTTCCGGTGGTATGGTTATTTCCGTATGCCGATCAGCTGCTGTGTGAATCAATTGATTGTATTTATGGAGCGCTCATTGCGTGCACAGCACTGTACTAAGCGCTTGGGAGCGTACAATATAATGGAGTTAGTGGACATGTTCCCTGCCCACATTGAGTTGGTCCAAGGCTATAGGTCATGAGCACCCCAGTGTCTCCTCACCTCCCCACTCCCCCTGGCCTCTATCTCCACTCTCTTATCAATTAATCATATTTATTGAGCGCTTACTGTGTGCAGAGCACTGCACTAAGCGCTTGGGAAGTACAAGTTGGCAACATATAGAGACAGTCCCTACCCAACAGTGGGCTCACAGTCTAAAAGACTTCTCCGCACTCCCACAAAAGGAGATTTGCTGCTTTCAAAATCTATCCACTCCACCTGTGCCTCTGACCCCAACCCTTCGCAAGGTTTAAAAACACTTGAGCTTCTCTTCTTCCCTTCCTAAATGCCATCTTCAACCATTCACTCTCTGGAGGCTCTTTGCCCATAATCTCCCCTCGCCTAAATACCCATTTCTGAACCCCACTTCACCCTCCAGCAGTAAAAATCCCCATTTTCCTGCTCAGGAAACCGAGACACAGAGAAGTGACTTGCCCAGGGTCAGAGCAGGCAAGTGGCAGAGCCAGGACTAGCAACATCTGGAGAACATTCCCTAATTCCCCAGGTTTTATCCAAAAGATGTAATCAAAGCATGCATTATGAAGGAACTGGGTGTATCTTAGGGAAAAGATGAATTTCGGCTTTTTAAACTATTAAACAGGGAGCTCTTCTCGGCCATCCTGTTTTTATGGGCCGATCATCAGAAAGCTAACGTGGGAACAAGCTGGGAGAGAGCCCGGGGATCGAAAAGGCCTGTTATTAAAATGTGAGCAGCTAACTTTGAAAACAAAATAAGCTGATTTATCATTCTATCCATCACTCTTGTGGCATGAGGGAAGAAAAGAGAGACAGGGATCCTGTTAGATGGCCCATTCCAGAACAAAGGACAGGGTGGTATGTCTGTGGTTGGGGGGAGAGGTGTGTTGTAGGTGTGTGTGTAAAAGTAAGGTTTGTAAGCTGACTAAAAACAGCTTTTCTGTTCAGGTGGATAAAGAGCTGAGGCAGGGTGCAGAGCAACAAGCAAACACCTCTAGGGTACCAACGAATGGGTCCTCGTTCACTGGGGATTTCTGGAAAAAGGGGCCCAAAGGACACGAGTTCACTACAAGGTCACAGCAGCAAATACTTTGCACAAGTGCCAGGGACACAAGCATCCCATCCATTGAACCCTCTTCAGGAAGGGCAGGCCCGGTGAGAGCCACCAACATGTTGGGGAACCCAACGGGGCACTGGGGTGAGAAGTAAATCTTCCTCCTTTTTGGAAGAAGTCTTCTGGAGATGACAACATCCTTCCGAGAAAATGAGGGGGGACGGTCGGGGTTTCAGGCCATGCCCCCTCGCTTACGGCTTTCACCATCCTAAACGTTCTCCTCCTTCGCAGGCCGAACCAGGCGCAAAATGAAGACTGCGAGCTCCAATATCATTTCCGATCTGAGCTGGTTTGAAAAGCAACTTCCCCCTTCGTGTAGCGCCGACATGCTCACGCCTTCCATTTCTGATGAAATTCGCAGGAAACAGAGGCGTCACCAAGGGTGTCTTCAGTGGAAATCTTGGCCACATTGGGCTTTTGGTAGATGTGACAGAGGTCCAAAAGGGCTTGGGGTCACGGAAAACACCGCACCTCTCACCTGTTTACTAAAGCATAAACCTCCCAAAATTCTGGGATGCAATTCCAGGGTCCTCTTGGATGTACTTTTTTTTAAAAAAGTATTTGTTGAGTGCTTACTATGTGCCAGGCACTGTGCTAAGCACTGGGTTAGGTCCAAGCTGATCAGGTTAGACACAGTCCCCGTCCTACATGGGGCTCACTGTCTTTATCCCCATTTTTCAGATGAGGTGACTGAAGCACAGAGAAGTTATACTAGTTCCCCAAGGTCACACAGTAGACAAGTGGCAGAGTCAGGGTTAGAACCCAGGCTGGTGCTCTGTCCACTAAGTCATGCTGCAAGCGCTTAGTACAGTGCTCTGCACACAGTAAGCACTCAATAAATACGATTGATTGATTGATTCATATTTATTGCTTTATTTATTTTACTTGTACATATCTATCCTATTTATTTTATTTTAATATGTTTGGTTTTGTTCTCTGTCTCCCCCTTCTAGACTGTGAGCCCACCGTTGGGTAGGGACTATCTCTATATGTTGCCAACTTGTACTTCCCAAGCGCTTAGTACAGTGCTCTGCACACAGTAAGCGCTCAGTACGATTGATTGATTCATATTTATTACTCTATTTTACTTGTACATATCTCTTCCCCCTCTGTTTTGCTCTCTCTATTTCTATTTATTTTATTAATATGTTTGGTTTTGTTCTCTGTCTCCCCCTTCTAGACTGTGAGCCCACTGTTGGGTAGGGACCGTCTCTATATGTTGCCAACTTGTACTTCCCAAGTGCTTAGTACAGTGCTCTGCACACAGTAAGCGCTCAATAAATACGATTGATTGATTGATCTATCCTATTTATTTTATTTTGTTAATATGTTTGGTTTTGTTGTCTGTCTCCCCCTTCTAGACTGTGAGCCCACTGTTGGGTAGGGACTGTCTATGTTGCCAACTTGTACTTCCTAAGCGCTTAGTACAGTGCTCTGCACACAGTAAGCGCTCAATAAATACGATTGCTCTGCTCTGCTCTCTCAATGACTTGTTCATTTCATTTAGAAGAATCAGGAATAGCCACTTGAGGGAGTGTCTTTAATAACACAGGTGGAAATTACTGAAGAACAAGGAAGGCCTAGAGTGAGAATCATACATATTTAGAGGAAACAGCATTCCAAAACCATGTGATCATTTACATTTGGGTAGAACTACAAATGGTCACCCAGGGAGTGGTGGACTATGCCATCATCTCTGAAAAATGACAAACTTTTTTCAAATTGAAATTTTTTTTTAATTTTAAAGTTTATTCTTAGGGAATTTCTCTGTAGGACAGTGACTCTAAGGGAAAAATCCCAAAGTTTTCCACAGCCGAACGATAACGGAGTGCTCGTTACCATTCATCATCAGTGGTCTTGATTGAGTGCTTAGTATTCATTCAGTCATTCAATCGTATTTAATTGAGCGCTTACTGTGTGCAGAGCACTGTACTACGCTCTTGGGAGAGTACAGTTCAGAATACCTTGGGAGATGGTTTAGCAGGATCCGCTCACGAGCTCTCGTTTCCACAAGTAGCGTGGAGGATTTTTTCTAAACTTTGATTTCATCTGTATTTCCTTCTCACGTTGGCGGTTCCAGGCAAAATCCTAAACCTGCCTTTCTTCCTATTACTTCGTTTGGAACAGCAGGCCCAAAACAGTTACATCATCATGAACTGTGGGAGATAGGGGTGATCGCCCCGGCTCAAGGCTAAAACCTTCAGCAGGTACCACGTTCCCCACCTTTTGTGGCCATTTTCTCCGCTCCTCTCTCATCCCTACACCAATGCCTACTGTTTGCTATCCTGTCTTTCCCCACCGACCAGTGTCAAGGCCAAACTTCCCATCTCTGACCATTTTGATGCTAGCGATGCCTGTCTACTTGTTTGGTTTTGTTGTCTGTCTCCCCCTTCTAGACTGTGAGCCCGTTGTTGGGTAGGGATTGTCTCTATCTGTTACCGGATTGTACTTTCCAAGCACTTAGTACAGTGCTCTGCACACAGTAAGCGCTCAATAAATACGATTGAATGACTGAATGAATGAATCTCTGGGCCCTGATTGGCTACTTCTTATTACATCCCTCGTCAAGTACTTGCTCCCTGCTCTCATACCCAAGCAATAAAAAATCCTGCCCGGCTGCAGCTGCAATGGGGGAAGGATGGAAAGAAAGGTGAGGAGGGAGTCCTGAAGTGGCTTTGATAGAGGGAGAGAGAGAGGGAGAGGGAGAGGGAGAGGGAGAGGGAGAGGGAGAGGGAGAGGGAGAGGGAGAGGGAGAGAGAGAGGGAGAGGGAGAGGGAGAGGGAGAGGGAGAAGGAGAAGAAGGAGAAGGAGAGGGAGAGGGAGAGAGGGAGTGCGCTTACCTAACAGGAGGACAGAGAGGAGCAAAAATGGCCCCGGGAGAGGAGCCACAGGGTCAACTGCATTAGAATTTGGGGCTAGGAGGTGAAGGGAAGTGGCTAAGGTGACTAGGGTGTGGAGTAAGGACAGTCTGACTGGACACAATAAGGGGAGGAAGGAGACAAGAGAAGGTCAAGGAGGAAAAAATATCGTACTTTCCCAAGTGCTTCATACAGCGCTCTGCACACAGTAAGCACTCAATAAACCCAAAATGAAGAAGGGAAAAGAGGATGAAGTCCAATAATGTGGATAGCTGAGTTAACGTCACGCAGACGTGACCTTCGTTTACCCGGTGCATTCAATATTTACACTCAGTCCCATCCGACTGGGGAGAGAATGGGGGTAGAGGGTAAAATGAGAGCCAGGTGTCAGCGCTGCAACTGCAGAATACTAACAGGGATATAAGTGAGCAACTCTTATGATATAGTTCAAATGTGAGAAAATTTCTGATCCCTTTATAATGCCGAGCTGGAATTTCATCCGAGATGACTAAAATTAGTGTGCAGGTTGTCACTTAATCACTTCGTGGGGACAGCTGGTTTCCTCTCTCTCCCTCTGCAGCACTTTCCCGTTCCTCCCCTGCAGCATTCAGCTCATCTCCAGCCCCTTCTGATGAGAGACACAGAATGGGGACTACAGCTCCCCTAAGACATGACAGAGGGAGCAGATGCCGCCTTCCCAGGACCTCGTTGTCCAAGTCCTGCCAGGGACTCGGGGCAGACCGCAGACGAGCGCTCAGCATGGTGCCCCTCGTGAGACTGGTGCCAAGAACCGCACGGGAGCTCCTTCTGCTCCAGAACCGGAACGCTCTACTAGTTCTGTTTTTCTTTTGTGTCCGTTCCCAGCCAAGGGTGACGGAAAGCGAGCTTTGGCTTTTCAGCTGGTCCTTATATTCTGTGCCCCAAATGGAATACCGAGGCCCCGTCTCTAAAACAGCCCCCGTCAGCTTTCCTCATGCTAGATAGATTGCTCCCAGCCCGATCAAACGCTTTCTTCCATCAGTTTCCTTACACGGCCAAATAATATTACTTCCCCGCCACGGGCTGTGGTGCTTTGTACGGCTGTATGCGCAATTGCTTTTTCCATCCTATACGCGCCTTTTGGATTTATCCCTAATGTGCACTATTACAGCAGGAGAACGGGCCCCTGGGGAGCTGCATAGACGCTTCTTCTTTTTGGGGTATTCAGTAGATGAAAGTGCAATGGCACCATCTTCTGACCTTAGACAAAAATGAACATTTAATCCGAACCCGAACCCTGCCCACTTAATCTGCAGCATCAGGAAAGATTGTTTCACTCCGCAGGTTTCCGCGGAGGCAGGTTAGAGGGGGGGAAAAAAAGTCAGTCAACCTTTTCACACCCAAAACAACTTAATGCCCTTGTCACAAGTTGGGACGATTCCTTCTGCCTTCTGGAAACTAGTGATTAAAGTCACCAAACTGGGCTTGACCTTCGAAGTTAAACTGAGCCGAGGCTCTCCTGGAAGTGAAGGGGAGGGGGGGTCTTGGTACACGGGAGCCAGCTGGAGAAGGAAGTTCAAGATTCCCACCCTGGAGTCCTCGGCGATGACCGGTTCTCCGAAACGTCCCCGTGAACGGAGTCCACGTCCGCCCTTCTGCGCCTCCTCAGCCTTGTTCCTTCGGACTTTAAATTAGCTGGACGGCTCCAGAGGCGACCAGAGGCGCGATGGTTTTATATCGGATCAGGTGCTGCGAGCCCTCCTCCAGGTCAATTACATACTCACTGAGAGGAGAACCAAATCTGGGTTAGTTGAGGAAAGGGAAAACTCGTGGGCTTCCTCTATCAGGATAAGCACATCCTCCCACGACAGAAGAGGTTGACCTACCTCTGCTCATCCGTCTCGGGCTCCACTAGAATGTTCTCCTGCCGCTCCTTCACCCTCAGGAACACAAATGAGTCCAAATCGGGTTTGGGAACTGTGAAGAGAGCAGCACGGAAGCAAAGATGATGATGATAATGATAGTATTTGTTAAGCACTTGCTATGTGCCAAGCACTGTTCTAAGCGCTAGGGAGGATACAAGATAATCTATTAATCAATCAATCATTTTTATTGAGTGGCTATTGTGCCGGCACTGTTTTAAGCACCTGAAAAAGTACAATACAACTGAGTTCTTAGGCATAATCCTTGCCCATAAAGAGCTTACAGAGTCAAATCCCAGTCTGAGTTAACCTAATAAATGGCGTTTGACGCGAAATGTGACCCTGTAAATCGTGATGGAATCAGCGCCTAAACTGACACGAAATGTGACCCTGTAAATCGTGATGGAATCGGCACCTAAATCCATGAGACCCCTGTGGGACGAGGGCTTCGTCTGACCTGATTTAACTTGTATCTACCCCAGTGATTAGAACAGTGCTTGGCACGTCGTGAGCGCCTAGCAAGTACTAGAGAAGCAGCAGCGTGGCTCAGCGGAAAGAGCCCGGGCTTTGTAGTCAGAGTTCATGGGTTCGAATCCCGGCTCTACCAATTGTCAGCTGGGTGACTTTGGGCTTCTCTGTGCCTCGGTTCCCTCATCTGTAAAATGGGGAATAGGATTGTGAGCCCCCCGTGGGACAAGCTGATCATCTTGTAACCTCCCCAGCGCTTAGAATAGTGCTCTGCACATAGTAAGCACTTACTTAATAAATGCCATTATTATTATTATTAGGTAATCAGGTTGTCCCACGTGGGGCTCACAGGCTTCATCCCCATTTTACAGATGAGGGAACTGAGGCACGGAGAAGCGAAGTGACTTGCCTGAAGTCACACAGCGGACAAGTGGCAGAGTTGGGTAATGGTATGTGTTAAGTGTTTACTACGTGCCAAGTACCCTTTGCAATGCTGGGGTGCATACAACTTAATCAGGATGGACACCGCCCCGTCCCCCATGGGCCTCACAGTCTAAGTAGACAGGGAAGAGGATTTATTGTAAAAGAGTAGGCGAGTGGGAGTAGAGGTCAACCTACATATTTGTCAGAGCAAACTAAAATAAGAAGGAAAAGCAGTGTTTCGTGGCTAGACCACAGTCCTGCGAGTCGGAAGGACCTGGGTTCTAATCCCGGCTCTGCCACTTGTCTGCTGTATGACCTTGATCACTTCACTCCTGTGGGCCTCAGTTACCTCAACTGTAAAATGGGGATTAAGACTGTGAGCCCCATGTAGGACAGGGGCTGTTTCCAACCCAATTTGCTTGTATCCACCCCAGTGCTTAGTACAGTGCCTGGCGCATAGTAAGTGCTTAAGAAATACCACTATTATTATTATTACTGTTATGTGGGACATGGACTGTGCCCAACCTGTTAACTTGTATCTTCCCCTGTGCTTAGTTCAGTAACCTGGTACACAGTAAGTGCTTAAAAAAAAAAAAAAAGAAAAAATGGAACAGCTGCTGGGGTCAATGGGCCCAGCAGCGTGGGGAGCCCCCAATCCAGAACCAGTCTGGGGTAGAGATGGGAGGAGAGGACAAAAAGAGCATGACCTCCTGCTTGCCAAATCCAACGGCTCATACTCTGTCCTAATCCTCCTCGACCTCTCAGCTGCCTTTGACACTGTGGACCACCCCCTTCTCCTCAACACGTTATCTGACCTTGGCTTCACAGACTCCGTCCTCTCCTGGTTCTCCTCTTATCTCCTCTTATCTCTCCGGTCGTTCTTTCTCAGTCTCTTTTGCAGGCTCCTCCTCCCCCTCCCATCCTCTTACTGTGGGGGTTCCCCAAGGTTCAGTGCTTGGTCCCCTTCTGTTCTCAATATACACTCACTCCCTTGGTGACCTCATTCTCTCCCACGGCTTCAACTATCATCTCTACGCTGATGACACCCAGATCTACATCTCTGCCCCTGCTCTCTTCCCCTACCTCCAGGCTCGCATCTCCTCCTGCCTTCAGGACATCTCCATCTGGATGTCCGCCCGCCACCTAAAGCTCAACATGTCGAAGACTGAGCTCCTTGTCTTCCCTCCCAAACCTTGTCCTCTCCCTGACCTTCCCATCTCTGTTGACGGCACTACCATCCTTCCCGTCTCACAAGCCCGCAACCTTGGTGTCATCCTCGACTCCGCTCTCTCATTCACCCATCACATCCAAGCCGTCACCAAAACCTGCCGGTCTCAGCTCCGCAACATTGCCAAGATCCGCCCTTTCCTCTCCATCCAAACCGCTACCCTGCTCATTCAAGCTCTCATCCTATCCCGTCTGGACTACTGCACTAGCCTTCTCTCTGATCTCCCATCCTCGTGTCTCTCTCCACTTCAATCCATACTTCATGCTGCTGCCCGGATTATCTTTGTCCAGAAACGCTCTGGACATATTACTCCCCTCCTCAAAAACCTCCAATGGCTACCGATCAATCTGCGCATCAAGCAGAAATTCCTCACCCTGGGCTTCAAGGCTCTCCATCACCTCGCCCCCTCCTACCTCACCTCCCTTCTCTCCTTCTACTGCCCAGCCCGCACCCTCCGCTCCTCCACCACTAATCTCCTCACTGTACCTCGCTCTCGCCTGTCCCGCCATCGACCCCCGGCCCACGTCATCCCCCGGGCCTGGAATGCCCTCCCTCTGCCCATCCGCCAAGCTAGCTCTCTTCCTCCCTTCAAGGCCCTGCTGAGAGCTCACCTCCTCCAGGAGGCCTTCCCAGACTGAGCCCCTTCTTTCCTCTCCCCCTCGTCCCCCTCTCCATCCCCCCGTCTTACCTCCTTCCCTTCCCCACAGCACCTGTATATATGTATATATGGTTGTACATATTTATTACTCTATTTATTTATTTATTTATTTATTTTACTTGTACATTTCTATCCTACTTATTTTATTTTGTTGGTATGTTTGGTTCTGTTCTCTGTCTCCCCCTTTTAGACTGTGAGCCCACTGTTGGGTAGGGACTGTCTCTATGTGATGCCAATTTGTACTTCCCAAGCGCTTAGTACAGTGCTCTGCACATAGTAAGCGCTCAATAAATACGATTGATTGATTGATTGATTGATTGAAGTGGACAGAGCACAGTCCTGGGAGTCAGAAGATCATGGGTTCTAATCCTGGCTCTGCCACTTGTCTGCTGTGTGACCCAGGGCAAGTCACTTCACCTCTCTGTGCCTCAGTGACCTCATTTGTAAAATGGGGATTAAGACTGTGAGCCCCATGTGGGACAGTGGACTGTGTCCAACTGGATTTTCTGGTATCCAGCCTAGCACTTAATACAGTGCCTGGCACATAGTAAGTGCTTAACAAATGCCATTATTATATATATACATATTATTTAATATATATATTTATATATGTAAATAAATATATATATATATTTAATACATATATTAAATGGTATTTGTTAAGTGCTTACTACATGTGAAACACTGTTCTAAGCGCTGGGGGATACAAGGTGATCAGGTAGTCCCACGTGGGGCTTACAATCCCCATTTTACAGATGAGGTACCTGAGGCCCAGAGAAGTGAAGTTGCTTGCCCAAAGTCACACAGCTGACAAGTGGCGGAGCCGGGATTAGAACCCGTGACCCCTGACTCCCAACCTCGGGCTCTTTCCACTGAGCCACGCTGCTTCAAAAAATAAATAATGGTATTTGTTAAGCACTTACTATGTGCCAAGTAATGTTCTAAGCGCTGGGCTGGTTACCTATGTGGGTATCACAGTCTTAATCCCCATTTTACAGATGAGGGAACCAAGGCCCAGAGAAGTGAAGTGACATGACAAGTACTTCCCAACATGACATGTACTTCCCAAGCACTTAGTACAGTGCTCTGCACACAGTAAGCGCTCAATACGACTGAATGAATGCCCAGACTGAGCCCCTTCCTTCCTCTCCCCCTTATCCCCCCTCCATCCCCCATCTTACCTCCTTCCCTTCCCCACAGCACCTGTATATATGTATATATGTTTGTACACATTTACTACTCTATTTATTTATTTATTTATTTTACTTGTACCTATCTATTCTATTTATTTTATTTTGTTACTATGCTTGGTTTTGTTCCCTGTCTCCCCCTTTTAGACTGTGAGCCCACTGTTGGGTAGGGACTGTCTCTGTATGTTACCAACTTGTACTTCCCAAGCGCTTAGTACAGGGCTCTGCACACAGTAAGTGCTCAACAAATACGATTGATTGATTGATTGATAGAGTCACACAGCTGATAAGTGGCAGAGCCGGGATTAGAACCTACAACCACTGACTCCCAAGCCCGGGCTCTTTCCACTGAGCCCCAAGCCTGGAAAGCAGCGGTACTTCCCCGGCTCCCGTTCCACAATTACTACAATCATTCCAGCATTTTTGGGAAAGAGAAGGCATCTCGGGTCTACTTCGAAGAAACCCGGAGGATCCCTGGAGAGGCACTCGTCGGTTTCTGGAAGAAGAGTTTGCTCACCTGATCTTAGGAGATCCACCTTCTGCAGGTTAGGAGGCATGTGCTTCAGGGCCACAGTTTTCAGATACGTCTCGGTGTTGGCCATGTACCTGAAACACGCAAGCGCTCACTGACGGGCCACCCTTCCCTCCAACGGAAACCCAGAGTTTCCGTCCTTCCCGTCTCACAAGCCCGCAACCTTGGTGTCATCCTCGACTCCGCTCTCTCCTTCACCCCTCACATCCAAGCCGTCACCAAAACCTGCCGGTCTCAGCTCCGCAACATTGCCAAGATCCGCCCTTTCCTCTCCATCCATACTTGTACTTCCCAAGCGCTTAGTACAGTGCTCTGCACATAGTAAGCGCTCAATAAATACGATTGATGATGATGATGATAAGGCACACGACATGGTCCACCTACTGGCATAGCAATCCATCAATTAATCAATCGTATTTATTGAGTGCTTACAGTGTGCAGAGCACTGTACTAAGCGCTTGTGTTCAGAATCTCTGGAGGTTCACGTTTCTGGCACACAAGGGCCAGGGGTTACGAATGGGACAGAACCAGCCCCTTTCCTTGGGTCGTCTATGCACTTCGATCTGTCACCTTTGGACATTGGATATTCAATATTCACCCCACCCCCAATCCCACCGCACTTATGTACATATCTTTAAATTGCATATTATAAGTTACTTATTTATCCATATTAACGTCGGTCTCCCCCTCTAGACTGTAAACTCGTGGGCGGGGAATGTGTCTGCTAATTCTGCTGCATTGTGCTCTTCCAAATGCTTAGTACAGTGCTTGATAGTGAGTGCTCTTTTAGACTGTGAGCCCACTGTTGGGTAGGGACTGTCTCTATATGTTGCCAACTTGTACTTCCCAAGCGCTTAGTGCAGTGCTCTGCGCACAGTAAGCGCTCAATACGATTGATTAATACTAGTGATCGACTGCTCCCCTTTTTACTCACTCTTTGGCAAAGGCAAACTCTTCTGGGGAGAGGTTGGAAGGCTCTCCCTCTGACCGAGTCTTCTCCTTCTCAAGAACATGAGGGAAAAACTTCTCTATCTGCCACAAAGAGAAGAAAAACCAAAAAAAAAAAAAATAAACTGGAAGTCATAGATGTGCCTTCTTCACACTTAGCCTCCACTTACTTAGAGCCTAGTTTAGGTTTCTAGTAAGTAAAGGTTGGTACTTAGCTGCTAAACACCTTTCCTGTAGTTGGGGGCTGGGATTTTAGAGATTTTCAGGGTCAGGTAAGTAAATGTCGGTACTTAGCTGCTAAATACCTTTCCAGGAGTTTTAGAGATTTTCAGGGTCAGAAAAAATCACTGGAATGGGAGTTGGGGACCTGGGTTCTAATCCCGGCTCTGCCAGTTGCTTGCTGTGTGACCTTGGGCCAATCACTTAACTCCTCTGTGCTTCAGTTCTCTTGTTTTCCCTCCTACTCAGACTGTGAGCCCCAAGGGGAACTGGTACTGTGACCAACCCCAGGGCTCAGAACAGTGTTTGTCACATAGCATGCACTTAACGAATACCATAAAAAGCAAACAAGAAACTCGGACTGTTAATCCAATCCAAACAATGTGCTTTCAGACCACCTTTCTCCAACATCCGAATTCCTCCCATTTGAGTTGCTCTGCGAACCCGATCTTTTCTCTCTGCTCTCTCGAGCCTTCGCTTTCTCCTCCAGGAGTCGAGTTTTCCATTTTCAGCAAATAAAACCCCCTCTACAGCTGCCGGATGCATTGCGTGGTAAAGAGAGCGCTAGCTTGGTGGAGCTGCTCCTCTAGAGAGCCACAGGCACAAAAGAGCTCCTTTTCCCAACACTAATGCGCTGGACAGGGAAGTGGTGATGAAGAGCAGACTTGGCAGCCTACACTGAACTAACAGAGAGGCAGGGGTTAGGGTTACCTCAAAAATTTGGCCCATCCACTTGGAATTTTAGTGAATTCTCTTTCATTTGCCCAAGCCCAAAGCAAAATTTACTAAAATTTCAAGTGGAATTTGCCCATTTCAAAATGGAAAACTGGCAGCCCTCTCCCTCCCCCTCCTCACACAATTAAGGAACTATGCAGCAGACACAAAGGAGCAACAAATCTACACGTATGACTTTCCCCTGGCACGGCAGAGTCTCCACCAATCAAGAATGTTAAGAGCTCCGTTTCCAGACCCTTAGTCAAACCACACTCTGGTCAGGTGTTAGTATTATTGTACTCCAAATCAGACAGCTGCTTCCAGGCTGTTTCTGTTAAAGGGCAGCTGCTTCCAGGCTGTTTCTGTTAAAGGGCCTCCTTGGCAATCAAAATTGGGTAGATCTCCTGTCCGGCTTTTAAACGTTTCCCCCTCTTCCTGCCTCAAAAGAGTTTCTTGACCCTCTCAAATAAAGAAAGGACTCACTGTCTTTTTCTTTTGCCCACACAGCAGAGCTACCCACCAACCTTCGCTCCTTTCCTTTCAAAAAAGCAGGCTATTGTGAAGGCAAAGGCCAGTGGGTCCTTTGCACTGGTGGTCAACAAGACATAAAGGGACTGGTAACTTTCCTTTCTCCCAGCGACATTTTCTGGTCCTAAGGACTGCCAGGGGATCCTGGATAACACTTCAACCGACCTTACCCCATTGCACACAGGCACTTCATCAGTCGTATTTATCAATCGTATTTATTGAGCGCTTACTATGCGCAGAGCACTTCAGTGTCTAACCTTCATCAGCCGGCTCCTCAAGTAACTACTGAGGACATAGCGAATTCTCTCGATCTCCATGTGGTGAATGCTGACCTTCAGGTCTCCCTTCTTGGCTCGTCGGAGATTTGCTTCCTAGAGAGGAGAGACCCACGGTAACACAACCTGACTGTGGAAAACTGGAAGCATATCGGGCTCCATCTGGCCGCTTCTGGCTCGCACATAGCTAAAGCGTCCCAGCTAAGCTAAGCATCTTCCTTCCAAGCTGCAGGGAGACCTTGTTCGGGCAAAGAAAATGGAGATACAGTCCAACGGGAATGGGATGTTAAACAATACAGTCACCCTTCTCAAGGACAGCATACTGATATCAAGTGAGGCGCCTCCCAAATCCGCAGCAAAATACATAAAGGAGCAATGCGAAGGGGGGCTTCTAGAAGACCTCCCGGGGAGGGGAAACAGCAAGTAAAAAACAGAAGGGACAGAAAGCTCTTTTGCCCACCTTAATTTCCGCTCGCTCTCTGCCCTTCCCACACTGCAGGCTCTTACCATGTGATCCAGCTGCTCCATGACACATTCGACGATTTCGGATTTGCTCTCCAGGAGTTCAGGGGAAAATTTTTCGTTCAGCCAGGCCTAAGGGACAAAGCAGGACAATAAGGGAAATCCACTGCAATACCTGGAGAAGAGAGAGCTGGTGTGTCCGCCTGGACAGGAAGAAAGTAAATGCTTCTCTATGAGTTCAAATTGTTTAAAATTTGTTGTGTGGATGCCTGCCAGTGTCCTTTCCTCTTCAGTTTTTGCTGGGAACATTCTGCTGATAGGCTACGTCTGACGTACACCAAAATGGTCACTCCTGCCGGTATTTTTATAGTTGGCAATAGCACCTGGATGCAATAAACACACTTTCACCGGACGCTGTCAGCAGGATTTCTATTTCTAGAAAATGTTTATGCCACATATGCGACATTTTGTGACAGTCTGGTACTTACTACAGTATGACCCTGAATTCATTTTTATAATGCTTGTGCTTCTACACATTTCATAGAAGGAGCTCAAAGTGTTTTACAAGCAGCCTTCCACTTTTTCCTCCAAATACCACCAGGAGCCACCAGCATTGTATTTCCACTTTATTGGGGAGAAAAAACAGAGAGGTTAGACCTACGAATGAGTCAAGGGACATGCTGGAAATACGTTCTCTATTTCGAAATCAGGCTACTTCCCTTAATATATGATACAGTATTTGATGTTAGGAGAATCTACAAGGCGATACGAGGGAGCTAGGAAAGGGGACAACAAAATGAGCTAAAAGAGACAAAGACTAATAAAAAGAGGTCATGGGAGTCGGGACATATGAAAGCATAGAAGTAGAACTAAAAACAGCATTCGCTAGCTTCCACTTAAGGGCTAAAAGGCTGCCCCTTTGAGTCAACCTCTTTCTTAGAGAGTGAGAAGGTGGTGAAGATGCATAGCAGCAGTAGTAATAGTATTTATTAAGGGCTTACTGTGTGTCAAACACTGTACTAAATATGGGGAAAGAATACACAGGTGAGAATGAGATGCAGGCTGGTGTGGCGAGAGGGGTTGTGTGTCTATGTGTGTGTATGTGGGTGTTGTTTACAAGGATGGGAGGCAGGGGCACAGTGGTTCTATCCAAATGACTGATTTCTCCATCAGTACTATTTAGTCCATTAAAGTTGCCCAAAGGCTGCGGTTTTTGCTCTTCTTTTACTGCTTCAACAACCAATTGAGGAGCCTGTCCCGAGTCCCTTGATGCCAGCGGGACTTGGTGATTGGAAGATTTTGAGTTTCATGTCAGGATCTTCAAGAAACAATCAATGGATAGCAGTTTTTTCTCTATTGCAGGCAAGATTCTGGCCTGAGGACTCTTAGAGCCACTGCTGAAGAACATCACCCAAATGACCCCCGGGTCAGGCAGCAGACACGATCTGCGCAGGATACCTGATATGGGAAAAGTGCAGGGAATGGCTCCAAGACATGTACACTGTTTTCGTAGACCTTATGAAAACATATGATCCCATCAGTAGTAGATCTGGACTGTGGAAATCAGTTAAAAGTTCACACTGGCGTGGCTGGCTGGGGTGGAGTTGAGTGCCCTATTCAATCCACTTTCCACTGCTAATAGAAAAGCAGGGATGAGAAGTGGGTCTGGTGTTGTTCAATTTATTCTACCCAGCCAAACTGAAAGATGCAACAAAAAAACCCGCAGACAGGTGTTACAGTACACTTCTGCACTCTGGGAATGTCTTTCAACTCAAAAGACTCTAAGCATCACCCAAAGTCCTAGAAACAGCCATTCAAGAGTTGTTGTACTTAGATGACTGTACCCCCCAAAAAGTGACACAAATTGCTGCCCCGAATCAACCACACATTAAGAGCTGATGGTAAGCCTAAAGAAAAATCAATCAACTAATGCTATTTATTGAGTGCTTAAAGTGCAGAACACTTTACTAAGCACTTAGGAGAGGACAATTCAAGAGTTAGAAGATACGTCCCTGCAAACAGCTGTAAAATCAAGGTACCAGTCAAGTACGTACCACTCAAGCAAACACACAACCTGAAAGTTATACTGCAACACAGAGTTTAAAAAGCTAACAATTCTGCTACCTAGGCAACACACTGACCTACAACATAATTGACAACAAAGTGAAAAAAAAAATCAAGAAGGCCAGGATATTCTTTGGAAGACAGTCGCGGTGTTGGGGGGTCGTATTAGCCTTCAGGCCAAACTAAAGGTCTACAGAACTGCTGCCCCTACAAGTTAACCTCTCTCTTCGACGATGTAAGGTTGGTGAAGATGTGTGTGTCTTTGTAAGTAGTTAGTAGTAATAACGATAGTATTTACTATTAGTATGTAATGCTGTTCACCCTTCTCTATAGCTTCCCGGCTGGACATCCTCCAAAATGCTAAATTCAACTAGTTGAACAGTTCCATCAGCCTAACTTATGGTCTCTACTTAACCTCAAACGGCAAGGCAGGATCACGGACAGTGAGTTTCTAGGACAAAGTGGGTCTCCTGGCACTGAAGCGACGCTCCCCTCGCTAAAGCTATGAAAGGTGGGATATATGAGGAGAAGGCTGACAGCAGGATAACCAACAAACCACTTTAGGGTACCCCGAAATTGGGAAACTAAAAGCGAGGCGCAGCGTGATTTAATGGAAAGAGAATGGGGCCGGGAGCCAGAGGATCTGAGTTCTAATGTGGCTCTGCCACTTGTCTGCTGTGTGACCTTGGGCCAGTCACTTCACTTCTCTGTGTCTCCATTGCCTCAACTGTAAAATGGGGATTCAATACCGATTCTCACTTCTACTTAGACTGTGAACGCCATGTGGGGCAGGGACTGTGACTGGTATCTACCCCGGAGCTTAGAACAGTGCTTGACACCTAGTAAGTGCTTAACAAATACCATAACAGTGATGATAATAATAAACAGATCAATCGGTCATATTTATTCATTCATTCAATCGTATTTATTGAGCACTTACAGTGTGCAGAGCACTGTACCAAGCGCTTGGGAAGTACAAATTGGCAACGTATAGAGGCGGTCCCTACCCAACAATGGGCTCACAGTACTGAGCTCTTATACTAAGAGCTTGGTGGATACTTTCCCTGCCTTCAACGAGCTTACAAACAATAATAAACAGATCAATAAGTCATATTTATTCATTCATTCAATCGTATTTATTGAGCACTTACTGTGTGCAGAGCACTGTACTAAGTGCTTGGGAAGTACAAATTGGCAACGTATAGAGGCGGTCCCTACCCAACAACGGGCTCACAGTACTGGGCACTTACTGTGGGCAGAGCACTGTACTAAGAGCTTGGTGGATACTCTCCCTGCCTTCAACGAGTTTACAGTCTAGAGGGAGCTTAGCTGTATAAACTGTGTGCAGAACACTGTTGTAAGTATGTGGGTGAGCACAACAGGGATAGAAGACAACGTCCCTAGGAGGGCAATCGACTGTTTCCCGTTGCAAGACTGAGGGCTTTGCTCTGCGGAGATTAGTTTCGAACTCTGCACCTCTTACTTCTCTTCCTGCTGTCTCCAGATGCGGATTAAATGCAGATGAGGAAGAGAAGCGGATTTTTCTTGCCTGCGCTTACCTGCTCCAGCTGACCGATGAGCTCTGCAGGAGTCAGCACCACCTCGTCCTCCTCGCTCTCTGCCCTGGAGTCCTGTTCCAAGTGGTGGGAGTCCTCAGCCATCCTCTACGGAGGGGGTGGGAAGGAGGAAAATGTCACTCACCAAAACCTGAAACCCAAGGATCTCATTACAACCAGTGCATATCCTACAAAAAACATAGCATTCCATTAAAAAGCAAGTGTGGCCTACAGGAAGGGACCACAGGACTGGGCGTCAGGAGACCGGGGTTCTAATCCCAACTCAACCACTTGTTTGTTGCAGGACCAGTCATTCAATCATCCATTGCATTTATTGAGCACTCAATGTGTGCAGAGTACTGTACTATGCACTTGGGAGAGTACAGTTTAACAATCAGTCAATCAATCGTATTTATTAAGCGCTTACTGTGTGCAGAGCACTGGACTAAGCGCTTGGGAAGGACAAGCTGGCAACATATAGAGGCAGTCCCTACCCAACAGTGGCCTCACAGTCTAGAAGGGGGAGACAGAGAACAAAACCAAACATACTAACAAAATAAATAGAATAGATATGTACAAGTGAGATAAATAAATAGAGTAATAAATCTGTACAAACATATATACATATATACAGGTGCTGTGGGGAAGGGAAGGAGGTAAGATGGGGGGATGGGGAGGGGGACAGGAAGGAAGGGGCTCAGTATGTCCTCTCCCAAGCGCTTAGTAATAATAATAATGTTGGTGTTTGTTAAGCTCTTACTATGTGCAAAGCACTGTTCTAAGCGTTGGGGCAGATACAGGGTAATCAGGTTGTCCCATGGGGGGCTCACAGTCTTCATCCCCATTTTGCAGATGAGGGAACTGAGGCCCAGGGAAGTGAAGTGACTTCAGTGCTGTGCATGTAGTAAAAGCTCAATAAACACAAATGAATGAATGAAAGGATCCAAGCGCTTAGTCCAGTGCTCTGCACACAGTAAGCGCTCAATAAATACGATTGATTGATTGATTGATTGGTGGCCCGGCCTGGCCTAACCTCAGCCTGACCCCTGACCCTTGACCCTTGACCCCCGGGCCTTCCCTTTACCTGGTCACTCCAGGCTCAGTCCGCTTCCCGCGCCCCCGAAGCGCCCCCATGACGTCATCGCATCACGCGAGCCAATCAGCGAATAGGACACAACCACCAATCCCTGGAGGTGGGGCCTCCTACCCCGGCCCGGCCCACCGTGAGCCCTGCGGGGGGAGAGCTCAAACTCTCTATTGTAACAGCATAGTGGAGAGCCAACGCGATTACCAGATCTGTTGCATAATTCTGCTTTAGTTAATAATTAGTATAGTGATTTGCACATAAAGGCTCAGAAAATCCCAGTGATCGATAGAGAAGGAAATTGGAGCTCTGCGCACCCCTACCCCAATGGTAGCGTCTGCACGCAGTGACGTCAGCCAGTCCATCGGGGACCCATTCTTCCTTGCATTTCCTAGCGGGGCCTGGAGAGGGCGCCCGACTCCCGCGGCTCAGGACGGGAGGAGCCTCTCCCGCACTGCCCCCAGCGGCGAAGACGTGAATTCCGTCTCAGGCCCCTCAAAAATTACTGAAACCTCAGAAAAACGGACGCCTTCAGTGATGAAAATATACCACTTCTACTATCATCATCATCAATCGTATTTATTGAGCGCTTACTGTGTGCAGAGCACTGTACTAAGCGCTTGGGAAGTACAAGTTGGCAACATATAGAGACAGTCCCTACCCAACAGTGGGCTCACAGTCTAAAAGACTACTACTTCTACTACTACTACTACTACTACTACTACTACTATGAGAAGCATAGTGGCTTAGTGGAAATTTCACGGGCTTAGGAGTCAGAGGTCATGGGTTCTAATCCCGGCTCCGCCGCTTAACAGCTGTGTGACTTTGGGCAAGTCACACAATAATAATAAGGGCATTTATTAAGCACTTACTATGTGCAAAGCACTGTTCTAAGCGCTGGGGGGATACAAGGTGATCAGGTTGTCCCACGGGGGGCTCACGGTCAATCCCCATTTTCCAGATGAGGTAACTGAGGCACAGAGAAGTGAAGTGACTTGCCCAAGGTCACACAGCTGACAGTTGGCAGAGCAGGGATTTGAACCCATGACCACTGACTCCAAAGCCCGGGCTCTTTCCACTGAGCCACGCTACTTCTCTGTGCCTCAGTTCCCTCATCTGTAAAATGGGGATTAAGGCTGTGAGCCCCACGTGGGACGACCTGATCGCCTTGCATCCTCCCCAGCGCTTAGAACAGTGCTTTGCACTTAACAAATGCCATCATTATAATTATTGGGAGCCAGAGGATGAGGGTTCTAATTCCACCTGCACCACTTAATCAGCTGTGTGACCTTGGGTAAGTCACTTAACTTCTCTGTGCCTCAGTTCCCTCATCTGGAAAACGGGGATTAAGACTGTGAGCCCCACGTGGTACAACCTGATTACCTCGGGTCTACCCCGGCGCATAGAACAGCGCTTGGCACATAGTAAGCGCTTAACAAATACCATCATTAATAATAATAATAATAATAATATTGGTATTTGTTAAGCGCTTACTATGTGCAAAGCACTGTTCTTCTTCTTATTATTACTACTACTACTCACGGCTTAGTGGAAATTATTATTATTATTATTAAATTATTATTATTAAATTATTATTATTATTATTACTACTACTACTCATGGCTTAGTGGAAAGAGCCCGGGCTTGGGAATCAGAGGTTCATTCATTAGGCCCACTGTTGGGTAGGGACTGTCTCTATATGTTGCCAATTTGTACTTGCCAAGCGCTTAGTACAGTGCTCTGCACCTAGTAAGCGCTCAATAAATACGATTGATGATGATATGTTGCCAACTTGTACTTCCCAAGCGCTTAGTACAGTGCTCTGCACACAGTAAGCGCTCAATAAATACGATTGATTGATTGATTGATTATTCAATCGTATTTATTGAGCGCTTACTGTGTGCAGAGCACTGTACTAGGCGCTTGGGAAGTACAAGTCGGCAACATATTGTTGTGAGTTCTAATCCCGACTCCGCCACTCGTCAGCTGTGTGATTTTGGGCGAGTCACTTAACTTCTCTGTGCCTCAGTTACCTCATCTGTAAAATGGGGATCAAGACTGTGAGTCTCACGTGGGACAACCTGATTACCTTGTATCTACCCCAGCGCTTAGAACAGTGCTTGACATATAGTAAATGCTTAAAAATACCATCATTATTATTATTACTACTATTACCAATAATGATAATAAAAACAAGTAATAATAATTGTGCATTTCTTAAGGGCTTCTATCAATAATTGATATTTATTGGGCGCTTACCGTTGAGTAGAGCAGTGTACTAAGCTCTTGGGTGTGTGCAAAGCAGCATTAGCTTAATTAGCAGACACATGGTCACTGCCCGTTACAAATTTACGATCTAGAGGGAGAGACGGATACTAGATGAAAAGATAGGAATTGATTGATTTGGAATAGATGCAAGATCATCTGATCAGACACAGTTCTTATCTCACACAAGCTCACAGTCTAAGGGGGAGGAAGAACAGGTATTGAATCCCCATACACAGTTGAGGAAACTGAGGCACAGAGATGTCAAATGACTTGCCCAAGGTCACTCAGCAGACAAGTGGTAGAGCTGAGGTTTCCTTTCACTGGAAAGAGCACGGGCTCTGGAGTCAGAGGTCATGGGTTCAAATCCCGGCTCCGCCAACTGTCAGCTGTGTGACTTTGGGCAAGTCACTTAACTTCTCTGTGCCTCAGTTGCCTCATCTGTAAAATGGGGATTAAAACTCTGAACCCCCCATGGGACAACCTGATCACCTTGTAACCTCCCCAGCTCTTAGAACAGTGCTTTGCACATAGTAAGTGCTTAACAAATACCATTATTATTATTATTATTATGCTTTCTTTTTCTTTCTTTTTCTTTCTTTCTTTCTTTCCTACTTTCTTTCTTTCTTTCTTTCTTTCTTTCTTTCTTTCCTTCCTTCCTTCCTTTCTTTTCCTTTCTTTTTCTTTCTTTTTCTTCCTTCCTTCCTTCCTTCCTTCCTCTTTCCTTTCCTTTCCTTTCCTTTCCTTTCCTTTCCTTTCCTTTCCTTTCCTTTCCTTTCCTTTCCTTTCCTTTCCTTTCCTTTCCTTCTCTCTTTCCTTTCCTTTCCTTCTCTCTTTCCTTTCCTTTCCTTTCCTTTCTTTCTCTCTTTTCTTTCCTTTCCTTTCCTCTTTTCTTTTCTTTTCTTTTTTTTTCCTTTTCTTTTCTTTTCTTTTCTTTTCTTTTCTTTTCTTTTCTTTTCTTTTCTTTTCTTTTCTTTTCTTTTCTTCTTTTCTTTCCTTTTCTTTTCTTTCCTTTTCTTTCCTCTCCCCCTCTAGCCTGCGAGCTCATTGGGCTGCAGGGAATGGGTCTGTTTATTGTTATATTGTCCTCTCCCAAGCACTTAGTACAGTGTTTTGCACCCAGTAAGCACTCAGTAAATACGATTGGATGAATGAATGAAACCCTGTCACAGTGTTGTTCTGATATTATACGTATTGACCATTTGGCTTATTGTTTTTGACTTTGTAAAATCCTTGTTGGGTAGGGACTGTCTCTATATGTTGCCAACTTGTACTTCCCAAGCGCTTAGTACCGTGCTCTGCACACAGTAAGCGCTCAATAAATACGATTGATTGATTGATTGATTAAAAGAAACGGTCCCAATTCTCATAAACCTTATACTCAAGCAATGCATAAGCATCCTGGGCATGTCCATAGGGCAAAGTATTTCAAAGTACACAAAACCGAAATGCCTGGTCAGTCTACACCAATGTTGTTGGGCTCGCGTGCTCAGGGGAGCCGTGGGGATACCTAATGGCTTTGGGGGAGCAGCCGCAGGATGCACTTTCCTCCCTCCTGAGCAAGGGATAAATTGCAACCCGTCTCTGCCCTTTTCCTGAGTCAAATTTCACTTTTTGTCCGTTTATGGAAAGGTTGTTCTTTCTGCTTTCCACCTTCCTGTGTCAGTTTCACATCGCAGTGGAGATGGGATAGGGTCTCCCATCTGGAACAACCGACGGGCCTCGGTTTGAGGTTTCAGAATTGGGAATCTGAGCTAAAGAATTGATTGTGGTGCATTCTCTCTTCTCCGCCTGTCCCGATCCCATGGGGATATCAAGCTCAGTGAACGAGTAGAAAGGAGGGATACAACACAACGTGCCAAGTGGTGACATTTGTTAAGCACTTACGATGTGCAAAGTCAGTCGTATTTATTGAGCGCTTACTGTGTGCGGAGAACCGTCCTAAGCGCTTGGGAGAATACCGTATAACAATAAACAGACACATTCCCTGCCCACAACGAGCTTCCAGTCTAGAAGGGGAGAGGAAAGAAGCGCTTAGGAAAGTTCAACGAACCCTCAAGGAGTTTACCATCTCAGTGGATGAGCTCACCGTCCTCTTTTTTGTGTTTTAGATGGTATTTGTTACGTGCTTACTGTGTGCCAGGCACTGTACTCGGCACTGGGGTAGATCTACACTAATCAGGTTGAACACAGTCCATGCCCCACATGGGGCTCACACTCTTAATCCCCATTTTACAGATGGAGTTAACTGAGGCCCAGAGAAGTCAAGTGACTCGCCCAAGGTCACCCAGCAGACAAGTGGCAGAGCTGCGATGAGAATCCAGGCCCTTTTGGACTCGCAGGCCCTTGCTCTCTCCACTAGGCCACACTACTTCTTCTTCAGTTTTCTGAAGTATAAAGAATCCATAAATCAATGGTATTCATTGAGTTCTTCCTGTGGGCAGAACACTATAGTAGGCCCTTAGGAGCATTTAGTAGTTCAGTCAACATTAATAATAATAATAATAATAATGATGATGGCATTTGTTAAATGTGCAAAGCACTGTTCTACGCACTGGGGGGGGGATACAAGGTGATCAGGTTGTCCCACGGGGGGCTCCCAGTGTTCACCCCCATTTTACAGATGAGGGAACTGAGGCTCAGAGAAGTTAAGTGACTTGTCCAAGGAGAATCAGTTGTCAATTACCCCGGCTAATGGAGAGGAGAGGCTGTGTTTGGGCCACACAATGGGAAGTCCAAATCAAGGAGGGTGTTTGAACCTCAACCCTAACCCAGGGAACCTTGGAGGACCCAGTTGGATGACAAAGTTCTCCGACCGCGGCTGCTCGGCACCGCAGAAAGTCGGAGGGAGAGTAGGTTTGTGGCTCCTGAGAGTTTAAAAATCTGCCATGGGTAATCAGGAGCTGACTAGACGCTCTTTAATTAGCTCCTTCCATTTCAGAGATTATGCGATTCCAATTCCAGACAGACTCGTTACTTAGGGACCAACCTTGGAATCCAGAAGTTCACTTGTGTCCTGCTGAAACTTTCAGAGGGGTCCGGCGTGACCTAGAGGAAAGAGCACAGGCCCGGGTGTTAGAGAACCTGGGTTCTCATCTTAGCTCGGCCACTTGTCTGCTGGGCGACCTTAGGCAAGTGACTCAACCTCTCTGTACTTCCGTTTCCTCATCGACAATACTTGTTCTCTCTTCAGCTTAGACTGTGAGCCCCACATGGGACAGGACTGTGACTGTGAGCCCGCTGTTGGGTAGGGACCGTCTCTATATGTTGCCAACTTGTACTTCCCAAGCGCTTAGTACAGTGCTCTGCACACAGTAAGCGCTCAATAAATACGATTGAAAATGATGATGATGACTGCGTCTGAACCAATTAGCTTGTTTCTACCCCCCTACTTAGTAGAGTATTTAGCACATAGTAAGCCCTTTAAAAAACTATCCCTATTATTAGTAGTAGTATTAGTAGTAGTAGTGGTAGAGAAGCAGCGTGGCTCCCATCTTACCTCCTTCCCTTCCCCACAGCACCTGTATATATGTATATATCTTTGTACATATTTATTACTCTATTTATTTATTTATTTAATTTGTACATATCTATTCTATTTATTTTATTTTGTTAGTATGTTTGGTTTTGTTCTCTGTCTCCCCCTTTTAGACTGTGAGCCCACTGTTGGGTAGGGACTGTCTCTATATGTTGCCAATTTGTACTTCCCAAGCGCTTAGTACAGTGCTCTGCACATAGTAAGCGCTCAATAAATACGATTGATGATGATGATGATGATGGAAAGAGCCCGGGCTTGGGAGTCAGAGGTCATGGGTTCAAATCCCAGCTCTGCCACATGTCTGCTGTGTGACCTTGGTCAAGTCACTTAACTTCTCTGAGCCTCAGTTCCCTCATCTGTAAAATGGGGATTAAGACTGTGAGCCCCACGTGGGACAACCTGATCACCTTGTATCCCCCCCCAGCGCTTAGAACAGTGCTTTGCACATAGTAAGCGCTTAACAAATGCCATTATTACATATTACATTATTACATTAGTAGTAGTAGTAATACTAATAATAATATATCTTGTGGGACTAAAGTATAACTTAATACCAAAACATTTCTATTTATGACTTGCTCTTCATCCTGGCATCTAGTTCATACTTTAAATTAAAAAACGCTAAGCTTTTTTTCCTAAGTAGTCTTTGGCAGCTCCTATGTTTCTTATTAGAGCTATAGATGAGGGATTCTCTCCCGCACCGCAGTTTACAAACACGAACGTTTTCTTTCCTACAGGGAGCTTCTATTTCACATAAATCGTGTCAGCTGTCCAAACGGCCTACAGAGAATATCGACCTGGGCTGACACGAGAGCTTTTCCATTTCAAGTGTGAATGAAACTTTGAAAGCCTCCTGGCATTTTGACCGGATCTTAGTGCTTGAACCATTCTCCGGGAAATTCTCGGAAACTATTTTAGCATTCCCACCAGAGAGAGTATAGATCACAATTCATTAATTAAGTCCATAATTCATCCTCGAGACGATCCGGAGGAGCTATGAGATGATGGAATGATGAATTCCACTCCTTGTCACATACGGATATCTGATCATTGTGTCACACTAAATCGGTTAAGGACCGATAATATCACAATCTCTTCTGAGGGGCATCCCAAAGAGAGGGAGACAGTTTTCAGGACTTGTTTCAGAAGAGCTTTACAGTTTAAAATACATTCACACTGCAGTCTTGAGGTCGTGTTAATTGGACCCTGGAGTTGGTATCTCACCAAAACAAGGACCAGAGAAATAGTCTAGTGGTTCGAACATTGGCCAGGGAGCTCTAATCCCAACTCCACCGCTTGTCTGTTGGGTGACCTTGAGCAAGTCACTTCACTTCTCAGTACCTCGGCTGCCATATGGGGGGTTTAGATTGGGAGCCCCATGTGGGACAGGGATCGTGAAGATGTTGATGGTACTTGTTGAGCGCTTACTCTTCTAAGCGCTGGGGAGGTTACAAGGTGATCAGGTTGTCCCGGGGGGCGGCTCACATTTTTAATCCCCATTTTGCAGATGAGGTAACTGAGGCACAGAGGAGTTAAGTGACTTGCCCAAAGTCACACAACTATTTGGCGGAGCCGGGATTTGAACCCATGACCTCTGACTCCAAAGCCCGAGCTCTTTCTACTGAGCCCCGCTGCTTCTCTGGTGCCCAACCTGATTACCTTGTAGCTACCTCAGCGCTTAGTACAGTGTCTGGCACATAGTAAGTGCTCACCAAACACCATTGAAAAAAAAGAAAAAAGAAACCCTAGGTCATGTAATATATTGTGGCTTGTCCTGCTGGGAGCAGCTGCCATTCCTTCTTGGAGCTGCTCCCAGCTCGGAGGAATAGAAGTTGGGTGTGTAGCACGTCCCCTGTTGATGCAGGGATGAGAGGATGAAATGCTCCAGCCAAGTTCTCTTATCTAATTTTAGGTGTTGCTCATATTTACGTTATCAGAAATTCAGTCTGTACCTGAACTCTGCTGCCCGGGGCCATTTTAACCATTCAGGACATGTTTCCCCACTCCTCATGAAACTCCAGTGTTTGCCCCTCCATCATCATCATCATCATCATCATCATCATCATCAATCGTATTTATTGAGCGCTTACTATGTGCAGAGCACTGTACTAAGCGCTTGGGAAGTACAAATTGGCAACATATAGAGACAGTCCCTACCCAACAGTGGTCTCACAGTCTAAAAGGGGGAGACAGAGAACAAAACCAAACATACTAACAAAATAAAATAAATAGGGTAGATATGTACAAGTGAAATAAATAAATAAATAGAGTAATAAATATGTACAACCATATATACATATATACAGGTGCTGTGGGGAAGGGAAGGAGGTAAGATGGGGGGGTTGGAGAGGGGGACGAGGGGGAGAGGAAGGAAGGGGCTCAGTTTGGGAAGGCCTCCTGGAGGAGGTGAAGGCCTCCTGGAGGAGGTGAACCTCCACCTTCACATCAAGCAAAAACTCCTCACCAGTGGTTTTAAAGCACTCTATCACCTCACCTCGCTACTCTCTTATAACAACTCAGCCTGCACACTACACTCCTGTAATGCTAATCTTCTCACTGTGCCTCTATCTTGTCTATCTTGCCACCAAGCCCTTGCCCATGTCCTGCCTCTGGCCCTCCCTCCTCAAATAGAATTACTCTCCCCTCCTTCAAAGCCTTTCTGAAGGCACATCTCCTCCAAGAGGCCTTCCCTAAGCCCTCCTTTCCTCTTCTCCCACTCCCTTCTGCGTCCCCCTTATTCCCTTTGTTCTTTCCCCTTCCCAGTCCCACAACACTTACGTACACATCTGTAACGTATTTATGTCAGTCTGTATCCCCTTCTAGAGTGTAAGCTCTTTGTGGGCAGAGAATGTGTCTCTTTATTGTTGCATTGCATTGTCCCAAGCACTTAGTATAGTGCTGTCCACACGGTAAAGTCTTAATAAATATGATCGAATGGATGAGTGAATGACCTCTGTTCTCCAGTTTGGTTTCCACCTCTGGAAGTTTTGCATAGTTTTATTTACAGGATTCCATCCTCACTCCTGCAGGAAGGAGATTCCTATTCCTCCCCCTTTATTTTTCCAAGATTGTCTTTTGGATTAGAATGACAAGAACTCACTGGCCCAGTGGAGCAAAACACCGTCGCCCCAGCCTATAGGCGTGGATCTTTGGGATGCCGAGGCGATGAGCAAGTGGTGCCTCTGGATACACCTCAAAGGGAAATCCCGGGGTGCTGAAGGATGACTATCTCCTCTCAGTGTTTGGACTAATTTAAAAGCACAGCGTGAGGGTAATGAGCATTGTGTTTCTAGAGATTTCATCCTTAGGAACGTGGTACTTGGATTCTGGTCTTTTGAACTAGCAAACAATCCTTTGGTCTGGCCAAATTCCTCTCCCATCTGCCCGAATTCCTCTTGTTGTCTCAATTGCATCTCCCCTCTCGGCCCTCAGCAAGGGAATAGGATTGCCGTGTAACTGACGCGTTTTCCCTGTAAGGCCAATTCATTCTTGGCACCCTGGGCCCCTTCGGAGCACTTTGGGATCCTTCGTTTGAAAGGCTGCCCATGAGCAAGCCATGTACTTTGGGCGGACCTTTTCGTTTTGTAGAAATTGACTTTCAGAATCCTGCTGATTATATCTTCTTGATTGCAGCTTTCTTCGGGAGGGATTTGGTAAAGTTTCCTGTGGCAAGAGGCTCCACTTCCCTCCCTCTGCTGCAGGGTTGGCTATTCATCCCAGATGATGGAAAGTCTGATGCGCTTACTCCCCTAAGTTCGAACCCTAGTTTTCACTGCCAATTGGAAGAATTCGAAACAAAAGATGTCTTATACATAGCGAAGAACAAAAGACGTCTGTCTGTCAGACTGTGAGCTCCTTGTGGGATTGGGTATGACCTACTTATCTTGTATCTACCCCAGAGCTTAGAACAGTGCAGGACACATAGTAAGCACTTACCCAATGCCAAAGTTATTATTTCTTCAGTCTTAGAGAGGATGAAAATGGACTTTTCATCTCATAAACTGGCATCACAGTAACTTCTCATTTTGTAAAGACAGCTTCTGAATGCTGCTTTTACAATGCGAATGTTTCAGCTGCTTAAGACCCTGGGTATGTTTCACGAGTCAATGAAACATTTGTACATTGTATGACGTGCACAGATGTGCAGAGGGTATGCACTCATTCCTCTAATTGAAAAGAAAATGCCATATTGCATACTTGTTTCTGAACCCCCTATATATCACAGGAACCAAGATTCTAGGATTATGTTGTTTGGCAGTTGGTTGCTCCCAAAAGAGTAATCGCAAAAACGTTTTCAGTACAAATTATTACATTCATTTCCTGATAATAAACTGGTCTGTGAAAATATGAGGTAAGGGAATATGTGCAGGAACAGAAATACGAGTTCAAGGATGGCTCATTTAGAGGCGTAGGTTCTTCAAATTTCAGTCTTTTCAGGTCCTTCTTTATTTTTTTCTGAAAGCTTTGTACCAGAAATGAAAAGACATTTTTTCAAGGCAGCAATCAATCATATTTATTGAGCGCTTACTGTGTGCAGAGCACTGTACTAAGCACTTGGGAAGTACAAGTTGGCAACATATAGACAGTCCCTACCCAACAGTGGGCTCACAGTCTAAAAGTGATTTATAAATCTGTAGATTACAGATCCGACCACCAGATTAGAACAGTGCTTGGCACATACCACTGGCTTAACAAATACCATAATGATTATTATTATTGATAGTAAATCCCACAAGTTCAATGAGTTCCCACTTTCGGTTTAAGTCCAAGTATAAAGTCTGTGAGTGCAAATGCAGCCTGGAATGAACCGAAATCAAAACATCCAATCATGAACTAACGGTTGATTTAGAAATGTGTTTGTAAGCCTTTGCGGCCGATCGCTTTGGGGAATTGTCACGGGATGCTTAGAGCTCAACTCCGGGGAAATGAGTCCAAATTTCTCTGGGCTTCTTGATAGTGCCTTCTTTCTAAAATAATCACGATGGCATTTATTAAGCGCTTACTGTGTGCAAAAAAATGCCCCTAATAATAATAATTGTGGTATGACTGTTACTATGTGCCAAGCACTGTACTAAGCACTGGGGTAAATACAAGGTATTCGGGCAGGCCAGAGTCCCTGTTCCAACCAGGGTTCACAGTCTATCATCATCAATCGTATTTATTGAGCGCTTACTGTGTGCAGAGCACTGTACTAAGCGCTTGGGAAGTACAAATTGGCAACATATAGAGACAGTCCCCGCCCAACAGTGGGCTCACAGTCTATGAGGTGGAAAGGGTAGTGGATCCCTGTTTTACAGATGAGGAAACTGAGGCACAGAGAAGTGAAGTGACTTACCCAGGCTCACACAGGAGACGTGGTGGAGCCGGAATTAGAACCCAGGTTCTCTGTCTCCTAAATCCATGCTCTTTCCAGGCAGTCACGCCTGCTTCCCATCTATGTATCCTGGGCTACTCTTCCCATAGGTCTCCACTGAGTTGTAGTTTGCTTGGAGTTTTTCGGGGGATGATTCCTAATGTCAAAGGAAAAAAGCATTTTAAAGTAGCGGACCCAACCAAGAAGGGGCCGAGAAGGCCACAACCTGTGGCGACCGAGGGATGGGGCAGACCTCGCTCCCCTAGGGGATTATAGACAGGCATCATCAGGAGCCCCTTAGAAGTTTTGGACTTGTTTCCTCAGGGCGAGTTTTAATGATTCCCTAAAGCAACCAGAGTCAAAGACATGAAACATTGCTAAATCATAATCAATCGTATTTATTGAGCGCTTACTGTGTGCAGAGCACTGGACTAAGCGCTTGGGAAGTCCAAGTTGGCAACATATAGAGACGGCCCCTACCCAACAGTGGGCTCACAGTCTAAAAGGGCTCACAGTCGAAATCAAACATTAGTTCGTGTTGGGCCGTTTGGGCTGAGCAAACTCCAGACCACACGCACACTTAATGGAGGTCACGGGCCTGAGGTCATGGGTTCTAATCCCGGCTCCGCCACTTGTCAGCTGTGTGACTTTGGGCAAGTCACTTCACTTCTCTGTGCCTCAGTTACCTCATCTGTAATAATAATAATGTTGGTATTTGTTAAGCGCTTACTATGTGCTGTTCTAAGCGCTGGGGGGATACAAGATGATCAGGTTGTCCCACGGGGGGCTCACTGTCTTAATCCCCATTTTACAGATGAGGTAACTGAGGCCCAGAGAAGTTAAGTGACTTGCCCAAAGTCACGCAGCTGACAAGAGGCAGAGCTGGGATTTGAACCCATGACCTTTGACTCCCAAGCCCGTGCTCTTTTCACTGAGCCGCGCTGCCTCTCTGTAAATGGGGATTAAGACTGTGAGTCCCATGTGGGACAACCTGACCACCTTGTATCCCCCTAGCACTGAGAACAGCTCTTCGCACATAGTAAGCACTTAACAAATGCTATCATCAATCGTATTTATTGAGCGCTTACTATGTGCAGAGCACCATTATCTCTATTAACAGTTATCTCTATTAATAATTATCTCTATTAATAATTAGCAGTTATTGTTATTAACTGCTATCACTATTAACAACTGTGGTATTTGTTAAGCCTTACTGTGGGCCCAGCACTGAACTAAGCGTTGGGGAAGATACAGTATAATGCAAATCAGGCATATCCTCTGTCCCACATGGGGCTTGCAGTTTAAGCAGGGAGAACATACATTGAATCCCCACATTCCAGATGAGGCAACTGAGGCACAGAGAAGTCAAACGACTAGCCCAGGTTCACACAGTCGGCAGGTGGCAGAACCGGCATTGGAACCCAGGTCCTCCGACTCCCAGGGTCCCTTCTCTTTCCAATTACTCCATGCCTAAAGTCACACAGCAGACAAGCGGAAGAGCTGGGATTAGCTCCTTCGAGATCTCAACTTTCTAATAAAGTAAAAAAAAAATGAAGTTCTACTGGGGTTAAGTTCCCAAAAGCAACTCAAAAGATTCAGACACATATTTCTAAAAGAATTTTAATCTTCAACCATAGCACGGCAAGGTGGTAACCCGATAAAGGAGTAACGGTGATCTATTTATGGGATGATGAAAAGGCGAAATGAGCTGACAGACTGATGATCGTTCACCTGAGTCGCTGCTAAGGGAGGCTTGAGGTGCCAGCCCCCCAAGAACCGCATTGCTGTCCCCTCGCTGCGGCCGGCTCCCCCATTCCGGACGGAATGGAAACTTCCCTAGGCCCAGGAACTTCCCTTCCACCCTCCGTCCTCGGTCACCGACGTTTCAGAAGCTGAAAAGCCCGTGTTCTCGTGCCTTCTTGAACATCACTTCCACGCACCACGACTCCGATAGTGCATCTGAATGCCTTTAGGATAAGGACAGACTGTATCTCTAGAGCGGAAGCTCGCTGTGGGCAGGGAATGCGTCTCGTTTATTGTTATACTGCATCCTCCCAAGCACTTAGCACAGTGCTCTGCACACAGTAAGCCCTCGATAAATATGCTTGCCTGACTGACTGAGGACATTTAAAGGGCATGATGATGGACATTTGCAGACTGGAACATAAAAAGGTAACAAGATCCTTAAATGAAAGAGGCAGTAAAAAGGCACAGTATGGGCCTGGCCTTATTTTATTTATGAAAACAGCCTGCCAAAGATATTAATCATCTGCTGCAGCCCTGATTTTTTTTCAACGAACAAACCAATCTATCATTACCAGACCGCTTCCTCTACTTGGGTCGCGGACCACTTTCTAGGCACACAGGAAAGGCCCTCTGATTGCTTGATTAGCTTGGAGTACTGATTAAAATGCAAGAAGGAAGTTTCGGAACCCAAATATGTAATTTTCATGATTAACCAGGAAAATAACAGCGTTGGACAAAACTGCCTATCGGCCAAGGTTACTTAATGCCACGTGCCGCCTATAGCCTTCCCCGCTTCCAAGCATGACACAGAAACAATTTATTTAAGAAAAGTTTTACTAATCCGTGACTATTTCAGCAAGTTATTGCAATGGGTGTGAAAGGCAGGCAGACACACTGTGCTACAGGCTATAGAAAAACAAAAGGGTTTTGTACAGTTAAAATGTTAAACAGGCCTCAGGGATTTCACGATGAAAAAGACTAACCGATCTGTAAAAGAAATGAATCTGGAAGATTAGATCCAGTATTAGCACCTACATCACTGAAAGTAGAACTTGAAGTTTTTCCATCCTCCGAGTAAAATCGTTTTCCAGAAGGACAACGCCGCAAATCATAGTGACGGGGAACTTAGAGCCGCATGCAGCACTGTCACCGAGAACATGCGAGAGTGTGTAAGAACACAACGGAAACAAGTACTGAGATGACTTCAATCTGAGGGCTTATACTCGAAACCAAAGTTTTTTACCCTGAACCGATGGCCAGATAGGTGTGCGTCCTGAATACTGCCTACAATAAAGGTCTTTTGATAAATTCCGCCAGTGGAAATAGTTAAAAATGAGGCTATACGGTATTAAACCTGTAAGTTAAGTTCCTATAAATTATATTTATACTAAAACAAAGAGAGAGTTCACCGGGCTTCTTACACATTCAGAGACGGAGCGGGGACATCTAAATAACGTGACAGTTCAGCATCCACTTTATTGTGCTTACGGATTTTAACGCAACGAGTGACACGACACCCTCCGACATTCACGGAAAGGCAACAATGACGGGACGTTCCTCCACGGAGGTGTGAGGGAATTGGAAATCATATTAAATACTGATTCACTTAGAAGAACTGCTACCTAAGGACAGATAGCATTATGCCGTTTTATTTCCAGGGACCTTTAGGGATCTTGTACACATTCTGAGCCACGACCGACAATCCAGGGAGCTCTTGGAGGCCTGGTGAGGCATCTACGGGTCACGGACGGGGCTGACCTCTCACAAGATGCCATGCCCTGGAGAAAAGGCATTTCCCTTTCTTTGGGGGAATCAGATCACCCAGATTGAACGACATCTGCTTTGCTCCGAAGCCACCCGGTGAAGTTGAAGGCCCAGAGCCAAGAGCGACAGGAGCCGTAATAACCGCGGCGGGCATGAACTGGACTTTGCATTGGACTGATTTATGCAGTTCGTTTTTTTATCAAACCGTTCTGAGTTAAAAAAAAAAAAACAACTGCTTCATTGTCTTTTCTCCGAAATTACTACAAAGGTTACAGTTCTATACGGCTGAAAGACACAATGTGGATGCCGAGGAATTTAGCAGGTCGCTCCGGGGGGAGCGGGACATCCGAAAGTCAGTCCTGGGGGTGGATGGCACCGTGGCGCTGGTAGCGGATCCGAAGGAATGACGCTCTGGAGAGGAGGTAGGGGATGCTCTGCGGTTGCCCATTGGTCAGAGGAGAGTCCTGGGTGGAGGAGGGCTTTGAAAAGAAAAAAAACACAGCTTTTCAGAAAGCGGAAAAAGGCTCCAAATCCTGTTTTGATTTTTGTCTTCCTACCCTATGTGTTCAGCTGGACGGTTTACCTTGAGGAGGTCCTCAGCTCGGCACCCTCAGGCCCAGACCCCATGGAGCACAACAACCTGAAAACTCGGAGGCTGAATTCTCCTAGGGACGCCTAGAAAAGTCATTTACCCTGTTTTAAGAAAGGATCTCAGATTTAAAGGGCAACAGTCTGCACCATATTTGTAAAATACCTTAACTAGTGCTTGAAAAAAACGCAAGAGCAAGCGAAATCACTACAAAATGCTTCTCCGCTTAATTCAAGCCCCCCTTGGAGACCATCCTTAATCTGGTTGGACCAGGAATGTATTCCTCTGAATTCAAAATCACATGAAGGCTTTAGGTGGCAGGAGGGTTGGGGAAGGAGGGATAAGGGCAGGAGATGGAAAGGAGGATTGTGGAAGGGAGTTATGGGCTCATCCCAGCAGCCTGAAAAGTCCTCAGCCCACACAGATATCTGCTCTTGACTGAGGTACCACTCTGAGAACACGGCTGGGCCGAAGAAAAATATTTGCCACTTATGAAACTATCCAGAAGTTCCAAACAAAAATCTTGCCCATTTCAAAAATTTCACAGTTGCTTGAACATTCCGAGATTAGCCTCTTGTGTGTAATTGCTCAAAATCCCACATCACCTCAGAAAAACATTCTATTTAGCAATAATAGCTGCAAAATGAGTCATGACAAATGGATTGTGCCAAGTCAGCGCAGCTGCAATTGATAAAAACAAACTTATTCCACTGGTATGTTGCGAAAACCACACAGGAGGTTCCTGACTGCTCACTTTTACAAATATTGGTTTGGAAATTATAAATCAGAAACTGCAGACAAGTACAACGAAATGTGCCTGAACACTCAGCTACCCGGAGTATTTAATTAGAAATAAATATGATGGAAAGACTCATTTGGGCTTTTTTGCTTCCAAAGACTCATGTGCTGCTCCTACTTTCCGAACAGAGAGATTGAGATAGGTCGGTGTCTATATTTGCTACAGAGTGGAAGGAAACTCTACGCTGTGCTTTCCAAAGGCTCTCGGGACCCAACACCAACGAGGAAAGTGATTTTGATATCTTTTAGACTGTGAGCCCACTGTTAGGTAGGGACTGTCTCTATATGTTGCCAACTTGTACTTCCCAAGCGCTTGGTACAGCGCTCTGCACACAGTAAGCGCTCAATAAATACGATTGATGATGATGATGATTTTGAAGACCTTTATTTAATGAACTCTGTAGTATTTCCTGCCCTTTCCAAAGCACTTGTCAGTGGCAGACACCCGAGAGCTCCAATCGACGGTATTTATTGTTTACTACGTGCAGAGCGCTTGGGAGAGTACAACAGAGTTGGTGGGCACATTCCCTGCCCACAACCATGTGCCAGTGACATCCATGTCGCTGATGATGTTGCTGACAGGGAAAGTGCATCCCTGAGCATGAGTTTCTTTGAGAAATAGTCGGTCCCCTTTTCGAGGCCCTTTGCCATTTGGGCGACCACTACTCAACCATGAACAGGTCAGGAGAGTTAGGTTCCTCTTGACCCCAGGCTACGGGCTGGGGTTGTTTTGCCAACAGTGGTGAGGGTTTACGCTTAGCTATCCCTGCTCCCTCGCCCAGCCCTACTGTGCCCGGCAGAATGTGTTGGGAAACAGCTGGGAAGGAAAATGGAATGTAGTCCGCGAGCATAAAACATAATACCTCCGAGACCCCGTCAGCAGCAGCAGTACTTTCCCAAGCGCTTAGTCTCTGCACACAGTAAGCGCCCAATAAATACCACGGACTGAGCGACTGATCTAAGGCGGGGTCGAGTGTGATAATCAAGAGCAGCTTTTTATAGGGTGGGAGGATCAAAAGCCAAGGGAAAGGGAAAAATAAATAAATAACCCAGAAGACAAAAGTAAAGGAGAGCAGAACAATAAGGTATACATTGGTCCTTCTAGACTGTAAGCTTCTTGTGAGCAGGGAACGTGTCTACCAATTCTGTTGAATTGGACTCTCCCAAATGCTTAGTACAGTGCTCTGCAAATACGGCTGGTTGGCTGATTGTTCTATACCCAAATAGACTGGATCCAGTAATCGACGTAAGCAACAGAAAAGGCACGTGTGGGCAATGGGTGAATGTGCCAGGGGCTAGCGCAGCCTCATCAGACTCCTAGGCACTGGCGGATTTGGGCAGTCTGATCCCAGCAATGATCTGACCATCTGATGTGACCTCCCTAAAATCTCCCCTGCTGCTTTCCAGTCCCTCCCTCCTCCTGTCCCTTCTTCAACTCTCCTTCTTTCCCAGCAGGATCTCAAGAGGAGATGTGCCTCCTCTCAAAATCCACCCCCTCCACCTGCACCGTCAGCCCCATATCAAAGCACTTACCCCCTCGTCTTCCCTGCCTGATTGCCATCTTCAACTGTTCACTCTATAGTGGCTTTTTCCCCACTGCTTTCAAACACGCTCATTTCTCCCCTATCCTAAAAATACTCTCCCTTGACCTCATAGGGCCCTCCAGTTATTGCCCCAACCTATCTTCCTCCTACCACTCCTCTCCAAACTCCTTGAGTGAGTTGTCTACACCTGCTGCCTCAAGTTCCTCTCCATCAATTCTCTCCTTTACCCTCTCCAATCTGGCTTCACTTCAGGATAACTGCCCTCTCAGAGGTCACCAATGATCTCCTTTTTGCCAAATCCAATGACCTCTACTGCATCCTAATCCCCCTCGACCTCTCAACTGCCTTTGCCACTGTCAATGACTTCCTTCTCCTGGAAACATCATCCAACCTTGGTTTCACTGACTCATGTCCTCTCCTGGCCTAGACTGTGAGCCCACTGTTGGGTAGGGACTGTCTCTATAAGTTGCCAGCTTGCACTTCCCAAGCGCTTAGTACAGTGCTCTGCACACAGTAAGCGCTCAATAAATACGATTGACTGATTGATTGATTCTCCTATCTCTCTGGCCGCTTATCCTCACTCTCCTTCGTGCGCTCCTCCTCTGCTTCCTACCCACTAACTGTGGGGTTCACTTCTGAGTCTCCTATTTTCCATTTACACCAACTCCCTTGGAAACTCATTCACTCCCATAGCTTCAACTACCATCTCTATGCAGACAATTCCCAAATCTACATCTCCAGCCCTGATCTCTCTCCCTCCCTCGCAGTCTCCCATTTTCTCCTGCCTTCAGGACATCTCTGCTTGGATGTCCTGTCCCGCCGACACCTCAAACTTAACGTTTGAAACGGAACTCCTCATCTTCCACCCAAGTCCTGTCCTCCCCATAACTTTCCCGTCACTATAGAGTGCACCACCATCCTCCCGGCCTCACAAGCTCTGAACACTGGCATTTATCCTTGATACTTCTCTGTCATTCAGCACTCAATTTCAATCTGTCACCAAATCCCAACAGTTCAACCTCTACAAGGCTAAAATCTGCCCCTTCCTCTCCATCCTAACTGCTGCCATGTTAATCCAAGCGCTTATCCTATCCTGCCTCCATTACTGTATCAGACTCCTTGTCAACCTCCCTGCCTTCTGTCTTCCTCGACTCCAGTCCATACTTCACTCTCCTGCACAGATGAACATTTTTCTACAAAAACGGTCAGTCCATGTTTCCCCATTCCTCAAGAACTGCCAGTGGTTGTCCATCCCCCTCCGCATCAAATAGGAACTCCTTTCCATCAGCTTTAAAGCAATGAATCACCTTTCCCTCGTACCTCGCTCCCCTTCTCCTCCTGTGGAGCTCACTCCCCTAGCCCCCAACCCTTGACCCATCTCCAAGGTACACTTCCTCTATTTCTGCATTTATGCTGCCGAGGGCCGCGGGCAGAAATCCAGTCAACTTGGGCCATTTTAAATCCATCCTTCCTTGTTTTAACTGCCCTCTCAAGCACAGCAACATTACTTCTCTGCCCTCACTGACTCCTATGCCCACTGCCCCCACCTATTATTCCAGACCTTTAACTCCCACCTGAAATGCCCCAACCATCCCCAATGGAAGCAGCGTGGCTCAGTGGAAAGAGCCCGGGCTTTGGAGTCAGAGGTCATGGGTTCAAATCCCGACTCCGCCGCTTGTCAGCTGTGTGACTTTGGGCAAGTCACTTCACTTCTCTGGGTCTCAGTTACCTAATCTGGAAAGTGGGGATGAAGACTGTGAGCCCCACGTGGGACAACCTGATCACCTTGCAATCTCCCCAGTGCTTAGAACAGTGCTTTGCACATAGTAAGTGCTTAACAAATGCTATTATTATTATCCCCAACTCTCCCCCGATAACCCTGCCAACTACTTTGTTCACAGAATTGAAACCAACAGGTATGAACTTCCCGATACTCTCTCACCCCTCGACCTTAACTCTCTCTCTAATCCTTCTCAGCCATCTCTAAAGAGGGGATCTCCTGCCTGATTTCAAATGTGTCTCTGTCTCCCTCTCTCCTCACCTTCTATATAAACATTTGCCCCACTTCTCTCTCCTACCGACTGCAGTCTTCGTCGGTTCCTTCCGCACTGCCTCAAGCCCATTCGGGTTTCCCCTATCCTAAAACAAACAACAAAAAAACCAAGCTTGCCGGGGCCCCACTGCAACATTCAGATTTACCCCTGCCATCTCCCTCCATCCCATTCCTGTCCAAATTCCTTGAACAAGTAGTCTACACCGGCTGCCTCCATTTCCTCTCCTCCACCCAAAACAATTTCTGCCCACCACTCCACTGGGACAACTCACTCCTCTATCACCTATGACGTCCTTAATGCTAAATCCAACAGATGGGTTCTACTTTTACAACACTGTTAAAATCCACCCTTTCCTCTCCGTCCAAACTACTACCACGTTGATCCAAGCACTTATCCTATCTCTCCTGGACTACTGCATCAGCCTCCTTGTTGACCTCCCTGTTTCTCCCCACTCCAGTCCATACTTCACTCTGCTGCAGTTTATTTTTCTAAAAAGGTGTTCAGTCCATGTTTCCCCAAACCTCAAGAACCTCCACTGGATGCCCATTCACTTCTGCATCGAACAGAAACTCCTTACCCTTGGGTTTAAAGCACTACCCTTCTTATCTTACCTTGGTGATTTCCTACAACACTGAACCAGCTACTCACTGAACTTCGAACCCGTATACCTCATTGCTGAACCCTTGCCCGTGTCTCTGGCCAGGTACTCCCTCCCCATTCATAACCGACAGATCATCTTCCCCACCTTCAAAGCTTTATTAAAATCACATGTCCTCCAAGACTAACTGACTAAACCCTCATTTCCCCTACTCCCTCTCCCTTCTGCGTCATCCTAGCACTGGGATTTGTACCCTTCATTCATGCCACCCTCAGCCTCACGGCACTTATGTACCTACCCGTAAGTTACGTTAACGTGATTTATGTTATGTTATGCTATGTTTATGTTAACGCTGATTACAGTCTCCCCCTCTAGACTGTAAGCTCCTTGTGGGAAAGGAACACGTCTATCAACTGTTGAGAGCTGGGATGATAAGCTAGGTGTTTCTTCCACTAGGTCATGAGTACCCAATGTAATATTAATATTTACCTCAGATTCCATAGTTTTATCTTCCACTGTTTATGCCTCTGTCTTCGTAAATGGTAATTTCAATCTACGTGCAACAGCTAAGAAAACACACCACAGAATACAATAGGGCAAGAACGTAACTGATCTTCTAACCTTGGGTGCCAGTGCAAATGATCAGACATAACCATTCACCTTTTCTCATTTCGTTTTCCTGTTAATTTTTATTTTCACCTATTCAATTTTGTGGATTTTTATATTTTGAACTGAAAAAAGGTTTTGATTTTTTTTTCCCCAAGAATGATGGACTTAGCTTCGTATCTTGTTCATTTTTTTGAGATTTTCTCTTCCCACATACTTTTTCTCTTCCCACACCCAAGAAGAATTGTTTTTAATGACACACTTTTGTTCCAATTGTGGAAAAAAAAAATCCAGATTATAAAAATAAGAGTAATGTGGAGTGTCTTCTGGATTACAGTGAAATGGCCAAAATTCTATTATTAAACTGGGGGAAAACCAATCCAGTTATCAAACTTAATTACATTTCAATGATCAAACTCAATGCTGTCTATACTGATAATTCGCCAAAAAACACACACAATAAGTCACGGATAATGAAACTATACAACTGTCAGCTGTAAATGATTTAGGCAATATATCAGACGGAGCCCACAGAACAGCAATTCACGTAGAGGATAAGTCCAACCACACACACTCTGAGTTTTTGCATTTCAAAGGGGCTTCGAGTTCAGAGTTCTCTGCAGATGAAGTGATTTAACTCAAACCACTCTGTTATTACTACAAGGTGCCCTCAGAACCACCAAGACAGATGGTAACCAGAATTTTACAATTTCTAAAGAGACTTGCAAAGCAGTCAGCATATAGCACGAAAGCAACTTGCAGAAAGGAGGGGTTTTGAGAGACCTGTACCATCCACAAAAAAATACCGGGAGCTGGCACGGGAACAAAAATAATGGCCTTTAGAGGATGGTACTGCTATTATCATAAACTTTTTTTTAAAAAAGAATGATTTTGGGAGTGCTATTTTTTTAAGTAATAAGGAATGGCTGTGCTCTCATCTACAGTGTAAGCTCATTCTTTAGATTATGCTCATTTTGGGCAGGGAATGTGCCTACTAATTCTGATATACTCTACTCTCCCAAATGCTTAGTACAGTGCTCTGCACACAATAAGCACTCATTGATCGATGAAGAGGAAACTTTGCCTGACACTTTCTGGTATGAATAGCTACTGTCTCCGCAACAGCCAATGAAATCAGTCCTTTCTAGTTCATCAAAGAGGTAAAATGAATGACCTTGTACAGAAGCACTTTAGAAGTTCTACTAGGACGAAATGTTTCTCCACAAATGCAAAAATCAAAGTTTGACTAGTTCCATAATGTCTGGGAGCTATCAACGGGCAAGCGCCCTGCACTCAGTAAGCGCTCGATAATACGACTGACTGACTGACGGACTGAAACGCAGTTTCGATGGAAAGGATACAACTCTCAGTCCTCGTTCGATGGGGTCTGTCAGGAGTAGGCCCTGGGGAGCGTAGATCTTCTCATTCTGTTCCTGAATGAATTTGGTGATCTTCTTCAGAACCTGCCAGAGACAGAAACCCACAAAGATGTTACGACTCTTCTCCTGCTTCCCGTTTTCAGCAGAAGCGCCTGCTGCCACCTCAAACACTCTAGACTAATTCAATATAATTAACTACAGTGTGACATGCAAGAAAATGAAAGTGCTTGAAAATGAAGTTAAAACTCCCTTCCACATGAGATGCTCTATGGGGTGAAGTCGGGTGAGGTCCTCTTTTCTTCCATCATTTCAGCATGACCTGGTGGATAGTGCATGGATCCGGGAGTTAGAAAGACCTGGGTTCTAGTCCTGGTGCAGCCACTTCTGTGCTGTGTGACCTTGGGCAAGTCACTCCACTTCTCTGTGCCTCATCTACCTCATCTGTACAATGGGGATTAAGACTGTCAGCCCCATGTGCGACAAAGAATGCATCCAACCCGATGAGCTTGTATCTACCCCAGTGCTTAGTACAGTGCCTGGTATGTAGTGAGCTCTTAAATACCATATCAAAAAAAAAAAAAAAGGTAATCTGGAGCTTTTGAAATAGCCCTCATTAGACAAAGGAGAACCTACAGAAAGAAAAGCCTTACTGAAAATGCTTCCCAAGTATAACCTTATTAATGAGATGCCTTTCACAGTCAGGAAAATTTTTTTTACTCTTACTCTTCCCATCTTCTCTGCTTTTCAGTCCCTTCTCATCTTCTGATTTTTTTTCCACTAACCAGTATCGGTTATCCTTCTCTCGCTAATGAGACTGCCAGGTTGGCTAGTAATTAGGTAGCACAGCTGGTCTGGGCTTTGTAAAGCTAGGAAGATCGGTTTCTTTGTAATGCCCGTGATGCTTAATTGCCTAGGAAGGGAGACTCCAGTAACTAGAGCCCTTCCACTAATCCCCAAACTGCTCTGGTCATGATGCCACTCCCTCAGGCACCTTAGCCTTTTTTGGTACGTCTCTATTTGTTGTCGCTTTATTTAACCCAGCTGCATTTGTTATGTATCTAATATCAGATATTTTGCTTGGCTATCCACTCAATTGCCTCTTTATATGATTGTGGAATCCCTTCTTTGGAGGCAGGGACATTGTATGCTTTTTTAAAAAGTATTCCAAGAGATTAGTACAGTGCTCTACATATAGGAAAGGTGCTTGATAAATACTGCTGATGACTAAGAACCGCTTGACCTGTTATAAAGATTTGGGCAAGTGCTCATTTTGGGCTCAAGTCATTGCTGATTCATTCATTCATTCAATCGTATTTATTGAGCGCTTACTGTGTGCAGAGCACTGTACTAAGTGCTTGGGAAATACAAGTTGGCAACATATAGAGACGGTACCTACCCAACAGTGGGCTCACAGTCTAGAAGGGGGAGACAGACAACAAAACAAAACATATTAACAAAATAAAATAGAATAGTAAATATGTACAAGTAAAATAGAGTAATAAATCTGTACAAACATATATACAGGTGCTGTGGGGAGGGGAAGGAGGTAGGGAGGGGGGGATGGGGAGGGGGAGAGGAAGGAGGGGGCTCAGTCTGGGAAGGCCTCCTGGAGGAGGTGAGCTCTCAGTAGGGCCTTGAAGGGAGGAAGAGGGCTAGCTTGGCGGATGGGCAGAGGGAGGGCATTGCAGGCCAGGGGGAGGACGTGGGCCGGGGGTCAATGGCGGGACAGGCGAGAACGAGGCACAGTGAGGAGGTTAGCGGCAGAGGAGCGGAGGGTGCGGGCTGGGCTGCAGAAGGAGAGTAGGGAGGTGAGGTAGGAGGGGACGAGGTGATGGACTGCCTTGAAGCCGAGAGAGAGGAGTTTTTGCCTGATGCATAGGTTGACTGGTAGCCACTGGAGATTTTTGAGGAGGGGAGTAACATGCCCAGAGCGTTTCTGCACAAAGATGATCCGGGCAGCAGCATGAAGTATAGACTGGAGTGGGGAGAGATAGGAGGATGGGAGATCAGAGAGGAGGCTGATGTAGTAATCCAGTCGGGATAGGAAGAGAGATTGAACCATCAGGGTAGCGGTTTGGATGGAGAGGAAAGGGCGGATCTTGGCGATGTTGCGGAGCTGAGACCGGCAGGTTTTGATGACGGATTGCATGTGAGGGGTGAACGAGAGAGCGGCGTCGAGGATGACACCAAGGTTGCGGGCTTGTGAGACGGGAAGGATGGTAGTGCCGTCAACAGTGATGGGAAAGTCAGGGAGAGGGCAGGGTTTGGGAAGGAAGATAAGAGTTCGGTCTTGGACACACTGAGTTTTAGATGGCGGGCAGACATCCAGATGGGAGATGTCTTGAAGGCAGGAGGAGACACGAGCCTGAAGGGAGGGAGAGAGAGCAGGGGCAGAGATGTAGATTTGGGTGTCATCAGCATGGCGATGATAGTTGAAGCCGTGGGAGCGAATGAGTTCACCAAGGGAGTGAGTGTGGATAGACAACGGAAGGGGACCAAGAACTGACCCTTGAGGAACCCCTACAGTAAGGGGATGGGAGGGGGAGGAGGAGCCCGCAAAAGAGACTGAGAGTAAATGGCCGGAGAGATAAGAGCCCGCTGTTGGGTAGGGACCGTCTCTATATGTTGCCAACTTGTACTTCCCAAGTGCTTAGTACAGTGCTCTGCACACAGTAAGCACTCAATAAATACGACTGAATGAATGAATAAGAGGAGAACCAGGAGAGGACAGAGTCTGTGAAGCCAAGGTTCAGACCCAGTGAAGTTAATCCTAAAACAGGATTAATGAAAAATGTCGCATCTGGAAACCTAGGAGACGTACATCTTTCTTGGCTCTACACCTATGGTCTACATTAACTACAGTCCGAGCCAAATATTTTCTGGGGGTTTTCAATTTGGTTTTTAAATCAGATTTCCAAACCTCTCATTCTTTCACAAACTCAGTTCTTCCACAGCACATTCATTATGCATTTTGGATAGAACACTTCTCCCTGTGAAGCACTTGTGATTGGATAGAACGGGGGGCAATATCAGGATAATTCGTTGTATGGGTGCATGTGGCAACAGAGCCGGTGGGCATAAAACCAATTTTCTCCTATGCAGGGTTCATCAGGGATATAATCTCCATTTAAGAGAATTTACACATTTCCACAAATTCACTGTTAGCATCCAATATGACCATATATTTAATACACCTATTTAACACTGCCCCCTACACACCTCAGGCTAGATAAATGTGGTATCCTCTCCATTCTCCTCTTCCTGTAATTTGCTTCCCTGCCTCTCTCTTCTTCTAGTCCTAATCTTTCGATGATCTGTCTTTTTTCCTTGTGTTTTCTGTACCTCTTTGTCCCTGCCCTCTTGTTCCTCTACTCAGATCCTCTTATCTCCTCTTTATGCCCCTCAGTTCCCTTCCTCATCTTCCTTTCAACTTGCCATTGGCTTTTCCTATTTCTGGACTCCCTTCTGACCCGCTCCTCTCTTGTTCCTGTGATTGTCTTTTAGACGTCCCTGGACTTTTTCCTCCTTCTACACGGTCTGTCCTCCTTCCCGTCTTTTCAACTGTCCCATGACAGCAAAAAGGATGAACCCAAATGGGTAGCCCTGTCTGGATGTACCCTAGATTGGCCTGGTGCTCCCTGCTCCTATGGTGGGAATCACACTTCAAGACTACACCTTGGCGACTTGCCCTGAGGCATGGCTGTGGTTTCAATAAATACGATTGATTGATTGATTGACTGATTCAAGCTGATTCCTGCCACGCTGAGCATGGAGACAGCAACCAGTCAAGAACACTGACTTGCTAGAAAGAAGATCCTCCCTGTTGTGGGGGCAGGGGGAGACGGACCTTGCATTTCCAGGGCTTGTAGTGGAACAGAGAGGCAGCGAAACACAGTCCTGAAGAGCCTTAAACAAGGGCTTGAGGAGTCCTATATGTTCCTTGGGCAGATAGACACACCTGCCATGACTGTCTCAGCTTTACAGGCATATCCCTGCTGGTGCACGCACTAGACTGTAAGCTCACTGTGGGAAAGGAATGTGACTACTGCTATACGGTACTCTCCCAAGCCTTAGTACAGTGCTCTGCACACAGTGAGTGCCAATAAATATGACTGACTGGGAAATGGTGACCTGGTAGCACTTTACACATATTGAGGAGAGATCACCCCTAGAGAAAGGAAAGGCAGAAATATTTAAAAACAAATCTACGGATTAAGCAATCTTTTTGAGACCCATTACATACTAACCCCAAGTCACTAGAAAACTTTGTCTAAAACACCTCATCTGGACGGAGATTATATGCAGAAATATAATTCCTCTCGGCCCTGGATAAACATCTTCAGAGATCCACTCTTGGAAGGACAGCTACGGTAAATTAATGAAAGGGCAGATGGATGGCAGGGGACAGAATTTACTCTGAAAAAATATTGGAATAGTTCTATTACCTCTAAAGAGTATTTTTTTTTTTTATTTCATCAAAAGAAAGAGAAAGTTCCTTCAGGTTACACAAACTCCTTCAGACTCCCAGGAACCTTAAAACAAAAACACCTTAAATGCATCGCGTCTTTATGAGAACAGTTCTGCCTTCTATCTTTGCATCAGAGTCTGTCAGTCACTCTCAGATAATGAATGGAAGGAAGCAAACCATAAAGATGCCCAGCTCAGGTCTCTCGAACTCTCCAATTTCCTTCTCAGCCCAGCTGCCAGCAATGGAAACTGGAGACTGTCTCCCCTTGCCCCAATCCATTAGTAGTAGAGGAGACTCTCAGAAAATGCCTGCATGACTGATTTCAAAGAAAGGACTGCTTCAATGCAGCGCTCTCTCTTCCCCTCTTCGGGAAAGGCCTGCTACCAGAAAAAATAACACTCCATTATATTCTAATCAAATTTAACTTTTGTTGGACAACATTTTTATTTAAGCTCTAAGAGCAGTAACAGGAACTTGGACACCAACTCAGAAAGAAGATCATAGTTGTATGTGAAATTCCAAATCCTCTTAGGGCACTACTGTCCCCAGCGAGGTATTTTCCAAACCTCTTAGCAAATGCCAGCAAGCACAAAACATTGCTTTTCCTTTCTTCTAGCCTAATAATAATGATAATAATAGTAATAATAAGTGTGGTATTTGTAAAGCGCTTACTAGGTGCCAGGCACTGTTCTAAGTGCTAGGATAGATACTAGCTAATCGGGTGAGGACACAGTCTATGTGGTCCCACGTGGGGCTCACGGTCTGAATCCCCATTTTCTACGTAGATCTTTTCTATATTCCATAAAGGACGCTGAGCCATTCTCATTTCAAGCAAGAGTTCTGTCAGCTTCACCCACTGATCCCAGGCACAACTTTTGGCCCAACACAGTTAAAATAAGCCACAAGGAAAAACTCCTTTCTTCCAACCTTCAATCTAAATCTCAATCCGTACAATCGTCCTAGAGCTTAATGCCTCTCAATCATACTGAGTCTTGACAGCTACTTCCTTCATCGAGCACTAGTACAGTGCTTTGCACACGGTAAGCGCTTAATAAATGCCATCATTATTAGTAAATTGGGGAAAGACTTCATGACCAAACGACTTCACACACTATAGGGTTTACTTAGTCGCAGGCTCCAGGATCCAGTTCGGCTAGCTCTTCAGCTCTCTCTTACACTTTGCTAGGTCCCCGATAACATCCTATCTACTTGGGCAGGGCAGAAAACAACAAAAGTCAGAGGGCTTCGACAAGCCTGTCTATTCCCCATCACTACAAACACCGGGTTGGCGGCATCAGAAAGAAAACACAGGCCTCTTTTTTTCTTTGGAGTCAATGAATAAATTCCATTGTACCATTAAAAGACGAAAAATACACAAGTGTTCTGGTGGATCTGGAAGGTTCTTTACATGCAGAAGTCAGTGCTTCACAAAGTGTGAGGCGCACGGCATACATTACCCCACTAATTCAAGTTTTCAATCTTCCTTAGACCTCCTTATCTCTTGGGGTCTAAGACTGGCCATTAAACTGGGAAAGGCCATGCTGCTGAGTCTTACTCCCTTTAACGAATCAGGTCAGAAGGAGCTGGGACCTAGAAATTCCCGATCCTTACCCAGGGCAAGTGTTCTCCACTTTCCCCCGCCAATAACAGAAACTCATGTAAAAAGTTTTCTTTTTGTTTTAAAAAGAAAAAAATGCAGTCGCTCCCTAACGAGAATGATCCCACTATCCTTCACGTTCCCACATCCGCTTTCTCCAAACTCATCTTTAAAGCACGGCCTGTCTTTATCTACCTCCCGGAAAAGTTTTATTTGCTGTGAGAGAGAGGCCTAGTGAAATTCCAAGTGGGCTCCTCCCTTTTGTAGCCTCAGGTCCTGAGCCCCTAGGCTTAAGTTGGAAAGGGAAAAGGCCAGGTCTGGCAGCTCCCAGGCCATACGTGGCTCCTGGTTTCTCACGGCAGCTGGGCTCCTACCCAAAGCAAGCCCTGGCCAAACTGGAAATGGCCCAGGCCTCCTTTCCCAGTGGCGTGCTAGACCTAAAAGGCAACTTTGCTGCTCAGGACCCCCGGGGACCCCCCCAAAGAGGGATTCCTGAGCCATTTCTGGTTCCACCCAGCTCACTCCCAGGCAGGCCCAGCGCTCACACTGCCAGATTGAAGCAGCGAGGCCTGGTGGATAGAATATGGGTCTGAGAGGCGGGAGGTAATCCTGGCTCCGCCGCTTACCTGCTGGGTGACCTCGGGCAAGTCTCTGAACTTCTCTGTGCTTCAGTTAGCTCATCTGTAAAATGAGGATTAAAGACTGGGAGCCCCATGTGGGACATGGACTGTGTTCGACTTGATGGGCTTGTATCTACCCCTGTGCTCGGTACAGTGCTTAGCATATAGGAAGTGCTTAATGAATACCATTAAAAAATATAAATAAAAGGGGAAAGGGGGGGTCATGCCCGGTCAGCATGGAGAGGGCGGGCCGAGCCAGATCCCAAACGTCCAGTTCCTGGAGGATGCTGGAGTCAAAGAAGCCGCAGACCCTGAATGGGCCATTTCCGAAACCCTGGAGTGTTCGCCGTTGTCAGCCCTGGGCCTGTAGAACTACTCTCTCCACACAGAGGCTAAAGATATCTGGATAAATAATAAAACACTTTATTGCAACCGGGCAAACTTTACTACCAAGTCCAGAGGAGAGAGTAAAAGGGCTCTATTCATGTTGCCGAAACACCACTAATCATGAATAAAATACTTTGGAGGAATGTGTTTTTCCTTCAGCTTGGCAATATTAGATTATCAGACTTCTTTAAACGCCAATCCATGGATGGCCACGTTAATATCTATAAATGCTTTCAGGGTCCCTTCACGTACTAAAAAGTGTGTGCCAATCTAGTTCAAGAGGCATATTCAAAAAGGGGAACAAACCTGCACTAGGACTTTTAGACTGTGAGCCCACTATTGGGTAGGGACTCTCTCTATATGTTGCCAAATTGTACTTCCCAAGCGCTTAGTACAGTGCTCTGCACACAGTAAGCGCTCAATAAATACGATTGATAATGATGATGAGTAGATAGCAACATGCACTATCTCATATGTATCATGGCACTTAAACGGGAGTGAAAACCGCTTGTCTGGTATCAACTAAAACTGAATCTACTTAAGCTAATTAGTGGAATTTAAGCTACACGATTCTCTCAAAATTTCAAGGAGATTATTTTAAACAGCAGAATGGGTTAAAACACCACTAAGAAAATTCAGACATACTTATTTGTTGCGAAAGAAGCCTTGCAGCCTAGTGAATAAAAGCCTGGGAGTCAGAGGACCTGGGTTCTAATTTCAGCTCCGCCACTTGTCTTCTGTGTGACCTTGGGCAAGTCACTTAGCATCTTTGTGACTCAGTTACCTAATCTGAAAAATGGAGATTAAGACTGTGAGCTCCACCTGGGACATGGACTGTGTCTGGCCTGATTATCTTGTATAATAATAATAATGACGGCATTTGTTAAGTGCTTACTATGTGCAAAGCACTGCTCTAAGCGCTGGGGGGGATACAAGGTGATCAGGTTATCCCACGTGGGGCTCACAGTCTTCATCCCCATTTTACAGATGAGGGAACTGAGGTCCAGAGAAGTGAAGTGACTTGCCCAAGGTCACACATCTGACAAATGGCTGAGTCAGGATACGAACCTATGACCGCTGACTCCCAAGCCTGTGCTCTTTCCACCGAGCCACGCTGCTTCTCTTGTATCTACCCGGGGGCTTAGTACAGTGCTTGGCACATAGAAAGTGCTTAAGAAATCCCGTAGAAAATTACATTTTCAGCCAGTACCTAAAAATCACTCATCATCATCATCAATCGTATTTATTGAGCGCTTACTGTGTGCAGAGCACTGGACTAAGTGCTTGGGAAGTACAAATTGGCAACATATAGAGACAGTCCCTACCCAACAGTGGGCTCACAGTCTAAAAGGGGGAGACAGAGAACAAAACCAAACATACTAACAAAATAAAATAAATAGGATATGTACAAGTAAAATAGAGTAATAAATATGTACAAACATATATACATATATACAGGTGCTGTGGGGAAGGGAAGGAGGTAAGATGGGGGGGATGGAGGGGGGGACGAGGGGGAGAGGAAGGAAGGGGCTCAGTCTGGGAAGGCCTCCTGGAGGAGGTGAGCTCTCAGTAGGGCCTTGAAAACTTCCAAAGGCATTTGACTTCAAGAGGCAGTTTAAGGGAGACTCACACACATTTGACTCAGCTGGGAGAATCTGGAGCGTCCTTACAGCCATTCCCTTTACAAACATTTTAAATTCAGGATTAATAATTTACTCACAATCTGTCAATTACAAAGATTCCCTGCCAACCGCCCTACAAAACAAACACGACTTGGTTTGTGGGTGGTTTTCCCTCCTCTAAACTGTAAGCTCGTGGTGGGTAGGGAATGTCGCTGTTTACTGTTGTGCTACATTTTTCCGAGTGCTTAGTACAGTGCTCTGCACACAGTAAGTGCTCAACAAATATGGCTGAATGAATGAATGAATGAATGAATGGTCGCTCCATCTGGAGTCTCTGTTCCTGAAAGCCAGAGCGGGGCCAGCATCAGATATTCAGCTGCTGGCCCCATTCCAAGTGAGGTCACCAATTACTGCTGCATACGTGACATAACGTAACGACATCATACGCTCCCATGGCCGCCCCTCACTCGAACGGCACGGCAGCTCAGCTCCGAGGCCTTGGCTTATGCCCTCTAAGAGAATGCTTCTGTCACGCCACCAATCAGTAAATCAATGGTATGTACTGAGCGCTTACTGTGTGCCGAACACTTTACCAAGCACTTGGGAGAGTTGGCAGACCGGGTCCCTGCCCATAATGGGCTTACAGTCTTGAGAAGGCCAGGTGGTCACCATCTTTGTGAGGTCCCCTTCTGTGTGGCGACTGCTTACTTCATAATGGGGGCATTTGTTAATCAATCAATCGTATTTATTGAGCGCTTACTGTGTGCAGAGCACTGTACTAAGCGCTTGGGAAGTACAAGTTGGCAACATATAGAGACGGTCCCTACCCAACAGTGGGCTCACAGTCTAGAAGGGGGAGACACTTACTGCGTGCCAAGCACCGGGGGAACTACAAGATAAGCAGGTTGGACATGGCCCCTGGCCATACCGAGCTCACAGTCTTAAGAGGGTGTAGGATTTAAATCCCCATTTTACAGATGAGGACACTGAGGCACAGTGAAATGAAGAGACTTGCCCAAAGTCACCCAGCTAACAAGGAGAGGGCTGGGATTAGAAACCAGGCCCTCTGAATCCCAGGCCCATGATCTTTGCACTAGGCCACGCTGCTTCGCTCAATGCTGCTCCTCTTACCACCTGAAGCCGGTCTCCTTTGCCAGAGCGCTTCTTCATAAAGAAGCGCTTCTTCAAGCGCTTAGTACACTGCTCTGCACACAGTAAGCGCTCAATAAATACGATTGATGATGATGATAAACACTTCAGGTACTAAAAACCAAAAGCAAGCTTGAACGGTGTTCCATCAGAAATGTTTTCGAAGAACCATACAATCACAGAGCTTATTTTTCCCAACGCTCACCTTTAAATTGGCCTCCAGTGGAATATCCCAATACCTTAATTTTCTTAAAAACAGATTTTTGTACCGCAGTGACCCTCACCTTCTCGTAATGCGTTTCCATGCACAGGAAGATGGTATATGCTGTCAAACAAGCTAGGCAGCCCTCAAGATAGGACTGCCCCCCAAGCTTCTCCGCCTCGGCATACAGGTTATTCAGAGTGCGAACGGTTTCTTCAAACTGCTGTCGGTCAATCTGAAGAAATATGAAAAACATATCGGGGAAACAGTTACAACTCACTTCTGTGCAGCGTTGAGTTTCTCTGGAGAGCACCTAGAAGAAAAACTGTTAATCTGAGATCTCAGCTAGCGAGTCTGAATATTGGGAACCAGCCTAGTGATCCTTCAATCCCTCCCCCTCTGATCCCTGCCCAATGACAGTAGGCATTTCTACGGCCTCAGGCGGAAGCTTTTTTGCCCTTTACATCTGCTTTTTAAGGTCTTCCATTGATTTACAGTCATTTGTATTTGCTGAGCACGTACTGTGTGCGGAGCACTGTACTAAGCACTTGGGAGAGTACAACATAACACTATAAGATATATTCCCAGCCCACGAGCTCACAAGAGAAGATTATTCTTTTTTCAGAGTCACTGACGAAGTTAGATTTTTTTAAAAAAATGGTATTAAGTGCTTACTATACGCCAGACATGGTTCTACGCACTTGGGTCTTGTCTTTTGTTGTTAAGTCGCTTCCTACCCAAAGCGACTCCACGGACACGTCTCCCCCAGAACAACCCACCCCCATCTGCAGCCGTTTTGGTACCACACAGTTTTCCTGTTAGAAGTACGAAGTGGTTTACCATTGCCTTCTTCCGTGCAGTAAACGTGAGTCTTTGCTCTTGACTCTCTCCCATGCCGCTGCTACCCAACATAGGTGAGTTTTGACTTCGAGCAGATTGCCTTCCACTCACTAGCCACTACCCAAGCTAGGAATGGAATGGGTATGCCTCTGCTTGACTCTCCCTCCCACAGCCGAGACTGGTAGAATACTGGAAACTCTCCAGGTACAATCTTGAGAGGGGAAGATACGGGTTAATCAGGTGAGATACAGCCCCTATCCCACATGGGGCTCACAGTCAAGTAAAAGAACAGGCATCGAATGTCTATTTTGCAGTTGAGGAAACTGAGGCACAGAGAAGTTAGGTGCCTCTCCCAAGGTAACACAGCAGCCGAGTGGTGGAGCCTGGACTAGGACCCAGGTCCTCGGTTTATTCTATAGCCATACTGCTTCTAATTCTTGCGGTCCTTCAAGTTAGTCCTATAGGCACTACTGATAAAAAAAATCATCTGTCCCTGCCTCTGACCACCCTGTTCTCAATCAATCATATTTATTGAGCATTTACTGTGTGCACAGCACTGTACTGAGTGCTTGGGAGAGTACAACAGAACACAGTTGGGAGACACAATTCCCTGCTCACAATAAGGTTACAGTCTAGAGGGGAGGCAGACATTAATGTACATAACTAATTATGGATATGTATATAAGTGCTTTGGAGCTGAGAGGGGTAAATAAGAGGTGAAAATCCCAGTGCAAGGGCGAGGCATATGAGAGTAGGAAAAGAGGAAGTGAGGGTTCAGTCCGGGAAGGCCTCTTCCAAATGCTCTTGGCCATTTTTGGGATCAAATCCCAAATCAATCAATCAGTGGTATTTTTGGAGAGCTTACTGCACTCCTCACTTTTGATTTCAAGGCACTTCATCAATCCCCCTCGGCCTACACCAGTTTAGTCTTTAGCCCATTCCCTCTGTCCAATCTAAGGAAAGGTCCCAACCCGTGTCAGGAGTAAAATCGAATCCAACTCTCCCAAACCCACCCCCGCTTCTCTCCCCTGGCTTCTCAAAATCCACTTTCTCTGTGGAGACTTCTCAAACGTGGAACCCTGCACAGGAAAAAAAAAGCAAACCCACAAAAAACAATTCAGAATTCATCCTTTTAAACTTCAAGATCCCCAAAGGACTTCTGAACACTCTGTTCTGTTGGAGGCTGCCCAGGATTTTGCGGCCATTCAGTCAGCCAGGGAATTTCATAGTGCCCTAGTGACCTGAGAGAGTTAACAGAGCTCCTGGAGTAATCCAGGCACTGGGAGAAAGTGGCTCTAAACGTCGATGGTGATTCTCTCTCAAATTCAGGTTTCAAACTAGTATAAGTTTTTTTCCGCCCCTACTGAACTTACGCAAGAAGAAGCACGCATTAAATGCTATCCGGTAAATCAGTGTCTGAAAAAGTCAATATCAAGAATTACCTCTTCAGATAAATGGACAATGTTCCATTTTTTTTTTATATAAACTTTCCCTAAATTGTCTTGTCTTATCATCATCAATCGTATTTATTGAGCGCTTACTGTGTGCAGAGCACTGTACTAAGCGCTTGGGAAGTACAAATTGGCAACATATAGAGACAGTCCCTACCCAACAGTGGGCTCACAGTCTAAAAGGGGGAGACAAAACCAAACATACTAACAAAATAAAATAAATAGAATAGATATGTACAAGTAAAATAAATACATAAATTATGCCGAGTCGTCTCCGACACATAGCGGCGCCACGGATACACCTCTCCCAGAACGCCTCACCTCCATCTGCCATCGTTCTAGGAAGTGTATCCACTGAGTTTTCTTGGACAAAATACGGAATTGGTTTACCATTGCCTCCTTCCCCGCGGTAAACTTGAGTCTCTGCACCTCGACTCTCTCCCGTGCCGCTGCTACCCAGCCCTGGTGAGTTTTAACTTGTAGTAGATTCCCTTCCACTCGCTAGCCACTGCCCAAGCGGGGAATGGAATGGATATGCCTCTGCTTGATTCTTCTTCCCATAGTCAAGACTGGTAGAGTATCGGAAACTCTCCAGGAGTTACCCTGAGAGGGGTCCCCCAAATTAGCTGGCTTAAAAACATAAAGCAAACATCAAAACCCTTAAGATCTCTCGCTCAGTGTCACTAAACGTAAGTTAAATGCAAATCTAGTGTCATGCTGCGGTTGCACTAGGACTGATGAAAAGGAGGGAGGCAGTAATACATGCATCTGAAAAAAAAACACAACCCATTAACAATGGATGGGTAATAATAAGGAATGGAAAAATAAAGAGTAAGAATTAAGTCGTAGTTGTGCTCTAGTGGAGGAAAAAAAGTCACACGATAGAGATATTTTACTACTTATGTCTAGGTTCCCTCTAAAGGAGTTTATGTTGGTTTGTGCAGTGTCAGAGCTACAAGAGAAGAAGTGAGGAAGGCGCCAGGTAGAAATCTGAATTAAGCAAGACTGAGAAACTTCACAGCACATACCTTCAATGATATATTATAAAGTATTTATTTACATTAACATCTGTCTCCCCCTCCAGACCGTAAACTCGTTGTGGGCAGGGGACGTGTCTGCCGACTCTGTTGTGTTAGACGCTACCGAGTGCTTGGTACAGTGCTCTGCACATAGCAAGCACTCAATAAATACTACTGAGTGAACGAATGAAATAGGAACCACATACGTGGTTGAGCTGATGATGGGATGATAGCAAGCACTCAATAAATACTACTGAGTGAATGAATGAAATAGGAACCACATATGTGGTTGAGCTGATGATGTGATGCAAAGCAAAAAAAAAACGAGGTACTGCATCCTGAGGCATTTAAGAATCCAATGATCTATCTAGATCAAATATTTGGAAAAAATGATTTTTTTTTACTGTGTTTGGAAAGTCATTTTATATATTTCAAATTGTATATGTTTCCCCCGTCCCTATCCAGTACCAAACCAGATTTTGCCTAACCACGACAAAGTCATTCTCTAAGAATTTCTCCAGAAACAATGAAATTCTCAATTATCAAAGTGATATTAACTTTCCAAAGATGGGGGGAAAGTTAACTGATACTGAAAGAAGGAATGCTTCCTCATTCAAAAATTACAAATGTGTTTCTCTAATCTATGAAAATCAAATTCTTTACATTATGCTTACAAGTAGGCCGGAATCCCACATGTTATTTTTTTCCTACATTCCTCTGCCAATTTTGCTGCTTTTTCAGAAGGCAATGACTGCTGAAGAGCAATCAGTGGAATTTTTGGTACAGACATGACAACAACAAAGACAGAAGTCCTTCAATCCCGAGCAAATTAGGGAAAATTTAAAACCTGCAAATTTTCATTTCGTCTTGACACATAAAACACCATCAAAATCTCCTAAAATGTCTGTTTAAAGACTGAGCTAGTATTGTTACGCAAACATTAGAAGAAAAAAAAACCCAAGGCCACCCTTCGGAAGCACTATGCCCCCCATTTCATATTCAGTACTACAAACAGATCCAGGCTACGTGAAGTTAAAGGATTTAAAAGGACTCCAGAATTTTTAAACATTACTTTTTACAGGAATAGGAGAGTTCACTAGACTTTGTGGCTGCAATCAACCTATCAAACGAAGGGTCTGCCACCCAGAGAGACCTGTAAAGTTTAATTCTGATCTTGTGTAAGCACTTCCTAAGGGCTACAAGCAGCATACAGGCCTAGGAAGTCACCAGAACCTAAATTTTAATCCCGGCTCCGCCACTTGTCGGCTGTGTGACCTTGGGCAAGCTTTTTTTTATTTCCAGATGGTATTTGTTAAGCCCCTACTATGTGCCAGGCACTGTACTAGACTGTAGACTTGTCAGATTGGACACAGTCCCTGGCCTGCAAGGGGCTTAGTTTGAATCGCCATTTTACAGAGGAGGTAACTGAAGCACAGACAAGTTAAGCGACTTGCCCAAGGTCACACAGCAGACAAGTGTCCACCTGTCTACGTGTTTTGTTTTGTTGTCTGTCTCCCCCTTCTACACTTTGAACCCGCTGTTGGCTAGGGATCATCTCTATATGTTGCCGACTTGGACTTCCCAAGCGCTTAGTCCAGTGCTCTGCGCACAGTAAGCGCTCAATAAATACAATTGAGTGAATGAACGAAAGTGGTGGAGCCGGGATTAGAACTCAGGTCCTTCTGACGCCCAGGCCTGTGCTCTATCCACTGGGCCACGCTGCTTCTCACGTAACTTCTCTATGGCTCGGTCCATCTCACGGAGATTAAAACTGTAAGCCCCATGGTGGGACGGGTCTGTGTCCTACCCGATTAGCTTGGCTCTACCCCAGTGCTTAGTATGTTGCCTGGCACAATATACACGCTTAACATATATATCATAAAAAAAGTTGATTCCAAAAGTTTGATTTTGAAAGCTGTCAATACGAGACTTGTGACAGAGAAAAAGGAAGGCGTTTCTTCTGCATACTGAAAGTAAAACTGAAATTGAAGGTACATAAATAAGCCACAGTGGATTCACCAAAAGAAGGCTAAAAAACCCAAACAGTCTTCCCACTTTAACGTTAAGTGAAATACATTCAATTTCCTTTAATTACAGGCCTCCCAGTTACCAAACTCCACCGTCTACTTAACCGATCTCTCCCCAATCTCTCTCCATCAAAAGGTAATGCACAACCCTTCAACAGGCAGAAGGTTGGGGGAAAAGTTTAGCTAACCCAGCGCTTGCCAGCATTACTCTAAACCTCATCAGCTAATAGGTCTTCCATAGACTTACACAAGAAAAAACCACCTTCAGTATGTATACGGCATTTCATAAACACCAGTTGGTCAAAAAAGACCTCTATTAAGTGGGAATTACATCTATTTTGTAGAAGAAACAGGCTCTGAGTGCATTTCATAAACACCAGTTAGTCAAAAAAAGACCTCTATTAAGTGGGAATTACGTCTATTTTGTAGAAGAAACAGGTTCTGAGTTAATTTGCTCAAGGCCACAGAGCAAGTGCAAAATGGGGCCAAAATGATAATTGAGGGTTGGTTGGCTTCCCGCCTTTACTGGGGAGGCTGGGCCATACTGGAACACTAATTAAACCTTGAACCACTCCAAGTGACTTCAAAGAACTGCTTCATATAATAATAATAATAATAATAATAATAATAATAATAATAATAATAATAGCATTTATTAAGCGCTTACTATGTGCAAAGCACCGTTCTAAGCACTGGGGAGGCTACAAGGTGATCAGGTTGTCCCACGGGGGGCTCACAGGCTTCATCCCCATTTTACAGATGAGGGAACTGAGGCCCGGAGAAGGGAAGTGACTTGCCCAAAGTCACACGGCTAACAATTGGCGTATTGCTCAAGCATCGTCCAATCTACACCCACTTATCCCCTGACAAACATCCCAGCAGCCTCACGCTTAGGTCGCTCAGGTCCCGTCGAACCACTACCGCGGGCCTCGGATGCCCCTGTCAATCGATGGTACTTACCGAGCGCTTACAATAATAATAATAATAATAATAATGACGGCATTTGTTAAGCGCTTACTATGTGCAAAGCACTGTTCTAAGTGCTGGGGGGAGGGATACGAGGTGATCAGGTTGTCCCGCGTGGGGCTCACAGTCATCACCATTTTACGGATGAGGGAACTGAGGCTCCGAGAAGTTACGTGACTTGCCCAAGGTCACACAGCGGACATGTGGCGGAGTCGGGATTCGAACCCGTGACCTCCGACTCCAAAGCCCGGGCTCTTTCCACTGAGCCACGCGTGCTAGCCGCCTGGGAGGGTACGATGTCGGAGACTCTTGTAAACCTCCTACAAGAGTCCACACACGGGGCTGCTCTCCTTATTGGGATATCCCAGGATGAGAAACTATGCTCTGCTAGGTCAGCTGGTAGACTGGAAGCTCGCTGCGGGCAGGCGATATGTCTGTCTTTATTGTTACGGTGTACTCTCCCCGGCGCTTAGTAGAGTGCTGTGCACACAGTACGCGCTCAACAAATACGACTGAGCAGGCAGAACGGGTCTACCAGTTCTATTGGATGGCATTTCCCCCAAATGCTTAGTACAGTGCTCCGCGTACAGATAAGTGCTCAATCAATCAATCAATCAATTGTATTTATTGAGCACTTACTGTGTGCAGAGCACTGTACTAAGCGCTTGGGAAGAACAAGTTGGCAACATATAAAGACAGTCCCTACCCAACAGTGGGCTCACAGTCTAAAAGGGGGACACAGAGAACAAAACCAAATATAGTAACAAAATAAAATAAATAGAATAGATAGGTACAAGTAAAATAAAGAAATAAATAGAGTAATAAATATGTACAAACATATATACAGGTGCTGTGGGGAAGGGAAGGAGGTAAGATGGGGGGGGATGGAGAGGGGGACGAGGGGGAGAGGAAGGAAGGGGCTGATAAATAAAACTGATAGGTCAGAGGCAAGACCAGCGTGGCTCTGTGGAAAGAGCCCGGGCTTGGGAGTCAGAGGTCATGGGTTCTAATCCCGGCTCCGCCGCTTGTCAGCTGGGTGAGTTTGGGCAAGTCACTTCACCGGGCCTCAGTTTCCTCATTATCATCATGATCATCATCATCAATCGTATTTATTGAGCGCTTACTGTGTGCAGAGCACTGTACTAAGCGCTTGGGAAGTACAAGTTGGTAACATATAGAGATAGTCCCTACCCAGCAGCGGAGTTACAGTCTAAAAGGAGGAGACATCTGTCAAATGGGGATGAAGACTGTCAAGACCCTCATCTGTCAAATGGGGATGAAGACTGCGAGCCCCATGTGGGACAACCCCATCATCATCATCATCATCATCATCAATCATATTTATTGAGCACTTACTGTGTGCAGAGCACTGTACTAAGTGCTTGGGAAGTCCAAGTTGGCAACATATAGAGACAGTCCCTACCCAACAGTGGGCTCACAGTCTAAAAGGGGGAGACGGAGAACAAACCAAACATACTAACAAAATAAAATAAACCCGATCACCTTGTATCCCCCCCCAAGCACATAGAACGGTGCTTGGCACATAGTAAGCGCTTAGCAAATACCATCCTTATTATGGTATTATTAGTTCAGTGCTCAAGCGCTCAATAAATACGATTGAATGATGATGATGTGAGTAGTCTCCCTCCTCCACAAGGGTTCCCCCCCTTTTTTTATTTTTTAATGGTATTTATTAAGCAGAAGCAGCGTGGCTCAATGGAAAGAGCCTGGGCTTGGGAGTGAGAGGTCACGGGTTCAAATCCCGGCCCTGCCAACTGTCAGCTGTGCGGCTTTGGGTAAGTCTCTTCACTTCTCTGGGCCTCAGTTACCTCATCTGTAAAATGGGGATTAAGACTGTGAGCCCCCCGTGGGACAACCTGATCACCTTGTAACCTCCCCTGCACTTAGAACAGTGGTTTGCTTAGTAAGCGCTTAATAAATGCTCTCATTATTATTATTACTTGGCACACAGTAAGAGCTTAATAAATGCCATTATTATTATTATTATTCTCTCATCGGTAAAATGGGGATGAAGACTGTGAGTCCCACGGGAGACAACTTGATTACCTTGTATCTACCCAGTGCTTAGAACAGTACTTTGCACATAGTAAGCACTTAATAAATGCCATTATTATTATTATTATTATTATTCTCTCATCTGTAAAATGGGGATGAAGACTGTGGGCCCCACGTGGGCCAACTTGATTTATTAAGAGCTTAATAAATGCCATTATTATTATTATTATTATTCTCTCATCGGTAAAATGGGGATGAAGACTGTGGGCCCCACGTGGGACAACTTGATTACCTTGTATCCACCCCAGCACTTAGAACAGTGCCTCACACACAGTAAGCGCTTAACAAATACCATTATGATTATCATTATTATTCTTTGAGCCTCAGTTCCCTCAACTGTAAAATGGGGATGAAGACTGGGAGCCCCACGGGGGACAACCTGATGACCTTGTATCTCCCTCAGTGCCTAGAACAGTGCCTGGCACATAGTAAGCGCTAAATAAATGCCATCATTATTATTATTATTCTCTCCTCTGTAAAATGGGGATGAAGACTGTGCGCCCCATGGGTGACAACTTGATCACCTTGTAACCTCCCCAGCGTCTAGAACAGTGCTTGGCACATAGTAAGTGCTAAATACCATTATCATTATTATTACTTTCTCACCTGTAAAATGGGGATGAAGACTGGGAGCCCCCAGTGGGGCAAATTGATTACCTTTTAACCACCCCAGCGCTTGGAACAGTGCCTGGCACATAGTAAGCACTTAATAAATACATTATCACTATTATTCTCTCCTTTGTAAAATAGGGATGAAGACTGGGAGCCCCCCGTGGGACAACCTGATTACCTTTTACGCAACCCAGCGCTAAGAACAGTGCTTGGCACATAGTAAGCGCTAAATAAATACCATTATCATCATTATTATTCTCTCCTCTGTAAAATGGAGGTGAAGGCCGGGAGCCCCAAGGGGGACAATTTGATTACCCTTTAACCACCCCAGCGCTTAGAACAGTGCTTGACACATAGTAAGCGCTAAATAAATACTATTATTATTATTATTATTACTATTATTCTCTCATCTGTAAAATGGGGCTGAAGACTGGGAGCCCCAAGGGGGACAACTTGATTACCTTTTACCCATCCCAGCGCTTAGAACAGTGCCTGGCACATAGTAAGCGCTTAATACCATTATCATTATTGTTATTATCTCATCTGTAAAATGGGGATGAAGACTGGGAGCCCCTAGGGGGACAACTTGATTACCTTTTATCCACCCCAGCGCTTAGAATAATGCTTGGGACACAGTAAGCGCTTAATAAATACCATTATTATCATTATTATTCTCTCCTCTGTAAAATGGGGATGAAGGCCGGGAGCCCCAAGGGGGACAACTTGATTACCTTGTATCCACCCCAGGGCTTGGAACAGTGCTTGGCACATAGTAGGCGCTTAATAAATACCATTATTATCATTATTATTCTCTCATCTGTAAAATGGGGGTGAAGGCCGGAAGCCCCAAGGGGGACAACCTGATTATCTTTTATCCACCCCAGCGCTTGGAACAGTGCCTGGAACATAGTAAGCGCTAAATAAATACTATTATTATTATTATTACTATTATTCTCTCATCTGTAAAATGGGGATGAAGACTGGGAGCCCCAAGGGGGACAACTTGATTACCTTTTATCCACCTCAGCGCTTAGAACAGTGTTTGGCACATAGTAAGCGCTTAATAAATACCATTATTATCATTATTATTCTCTCCTCTGTAAAATGGGGGTGAAGGCTGGGAGCCCCCCGTGGGACAACTTGATTACCTTTTATCCACCCCAGAGCTTGGAACAGTGCTTGGCACGTAGTAAGCGCTTAATAAAATACCATTATCATTATTATTATTCTCTCCTCTGTAAAATGGGGGTGAAGGCCAGGGGCCCCAAGGGGGACAACTTGATTACCTTTTACCCACTCCAGCACTTGGAACAGTGCCTGGAACATAGTAAGCGCTTAATAAATACCATTATCATCATTATTATTCTCTCCTCTGTAAAATGGGGGTGAAGGCCGGGAGCCCCAAGGGGGACAACTTGATTACCTTTTATGCAGGCCAGCGCTTGGAACAGTGCTTGGCACATAGTAAGCGCTTAATAAATACCATTCTTATCATTATTACTCTGTCCTCTGTAAAATGGGGGTAAAGGCCGGGAGCCCCAAGGGGGACAACTTGATTACCTTTTATCCACCCCAGCGCTTAGAACAGTGCTTGCCACACAGTAAGCGCTAAATACCATTATCATTATTACTATTCTCTCATCTGTAAAATGGGGGTGAAGACTGGGAGCCCCAAGGGGGCCAACTTGATTACCTTTTACCCACCCCAGTGCTTGGAACAGTGCTTGGCACATAGTAAGCTCTTAATAAACACCATTATCATCATTATTATTCTCTCCTCTGTAAAATGGGGATGAAGACTGGGAGCCCCAAAGGGGGACAACTTGATTACCTTTTATCCACCTCAGCGCTTAGAACAGTGTTTGGCACATAGTAAGCGCTTAATAAACACCATTATCATCATTATCATTCTCTCCTCTGTAAAATGGGGATGAAGACCGGGAGCCCCAAGGGGGACAACTTGATTACCTTTTACGAAACCCAGCGCTTCGAACAGTGCCTGGCACATAGTAAGCGCTTAATAAACACATTATTATTATTATTATTCTCTCCTCTGTAAAATGGGGGTGAAGGCCGGGAACCCCAAGGGGGACAACTTGGTTACCTTGTATCTCCCCCAGCACTTGGAACAGTAATTGCCACATAGTAAGCGCTTAATAAATACCATTATTATCATTATTACTCTGTCCTCTGTAAAATGGGGGTGAAGGCCGGGAGCCCCAATGGGGACAACTTGATTATCTTTTATCCACCCCAGCGCTTGGAACAGTGCCTGGAACATAGTAAGCGCTAAATAAATACTATTATTATTATTATTCTCTCATCTGTAAAATGGGGATGAAGACTGGGAACCCCAAGGGGGACAACTTGATTACCTTTTATGCAACCCAGCGCTCAGAAGTGCTTGGCACATAGTAAGCGCTTAATAAATACCATTATTATCATTATTATTCTCTCCTCTGTAAAATGGGGGTGAAGGCCGGGAGCCCCAAGGGGGCCAACTTGATTACCTTTTACCCACCCCAGCGCTTGGAACAGTGCTTGGCACATAGTAAGCGCTTAATAAATACTATTATCATTATTATTATTCTCTCCTCTGTAAAATGGGGGTGAAGGCCGGGAGCCCCCAGTGGGACAACTTGATTACTTTTTATGCAACCCAGAGCTTAGAACAGTGCCTGGCACATAGTAAGCGCTAAATAAATACCATTATCATTATTGTTACTCTCTCCTCTGTAAAATGGGGGTGAGGGCCGGGAGCCCCAAGGGGGACAACTTGATTACCTTTTATCCACCCCAGTGCTTAGAACAGTGCCTGGCACATAGTAAGTGCTTAATAAATACCATTATCATTATTATTATTCTCTTTGTAAAAATGGGGATGAAGACTGGGAGCTCCAAGGGGGCCAACTTGATTACCTTTTACGAAACCCAGCGCTTCGAACAGTGCCTGGCACATAGTAAGCGCTTAATAAATACCATTATCATCATTATTATTCTCTCCTCTGTAAAATGGGGGTGAGGGCCGGGAGCCCCAAGGGGGACAACTTGATTATCTTTTATCCACCCCAGCGCTTGGAACAGTGCTTGGCACATAGTAAGCACTTAATAAATACCATTACCATCATTATTATTCTCTCCTCTGTAAAATGGGGGTGAGGGCCGGAAGCCCCAAGGGGGACAACTTGATTATCTTTTATCCACCCCAGCGCTTGGAACTGTGCTTGGCACATAGTAAGCGCTTAATAAACACCATTACCATCATTATTATTCTCTCCTCTGTAAAATGGGGGTGAAGGCCGGGAGCCCCAAGGGGGACAACTTGATTACCTTTTATCCACCTCAGCGCTTAGAACAGTGCCTGGCACATAGTACGCGCTTAATAAATACCATTATCATCATTATTATTCTCTCCTCTGTAAAACGGGGCTGAAGACTGGGAGCCCCAAGGGGGACAACTTGATTACCTTTTACCCACCTCAGCGCTTAGAACAGTGTTTGGCACATAGTAAGCGCTTAATAAACACCATTATCATCACTATCATTCTCTCCTCTGTAAAATGGGGATGAAGACCGGGAGCCCCAAGGGGGACAACTTGATTACCTTTTACCCACCTCAGCGCTTAGAACTGTGCTTGGCACATAGTAAGCGCTTAATCAACACCATTACCATCATTATTATTCTCTCCTCTGTAAAATGGGGGTGAAGGCCGGGAGCCCCAAGGGGGACAACTTGATTACCTTTTACCCACCTCAGCGCTTAAAACAGTGCCTGGCACATAGTAAGCGCTTAACAAACACCATTATTATCATTATTATTCTCTCCTCTGTAAAATGGGGGTGAAGGCCGGGAGCCCCAAGGGGGACAACTTGATTACCTTTTACCCACCTCAGCGCTTAAAACAGTGCCTGGCACATAGTAAGCGCTTAACAAACACCATTATTATCATTATTATTCTCTCCTCTGTAAAATGGGGGGGGAAGGCCGGGAGCCCCAAGGGGGACAACTTGATTACCTTTTATCCACCTCAGCGCTTCGAACAGTGCCTGGCACATAGTAAGCGCTTAATAAACACCATTATCATCATTATCATTCTCTCCTCTGTAAAATGGGGATGAAGGCCGGGAGCCCCGAGGGGGACAACTTGATTACCTTTTACCCACCTCAGCGCTTAGAACAGTGTTTGGCACATAGTAAGTGCTAAATAAACACTATTATTATTATTATTATTATTATTATTCTGTCCTGTAAAATGGGGATAAAGACTGGGAGCCCCAAGGGGGACAACTTGATTACCTTTTACCCACCTCAGCGCTTAGAACAGTGCCTGACACATAGGAAGCTCTTAATAAACACCATTATCATCATTATTATTCTCTCCTCTGTAAAATGGGGATGAAGAACTGGGAGCCCCCCGTGGGACAATTTGATTACCTTTTATCCACCCCAGAGCTTGGAACAGTGCATGGCACATAGTAAGCGCTTAATCAACACCATTATCATCATTATTATTCTCTCCTCTGTAAAATGGGGTTGAAGACTGGGAGCCCCGAGGGGGGCAACTTGATTACCTTTTACCCACCTCAGCGCTTAGAACAGTGCCTGGCACATAGTAAGCGCTTAATAAATACCATTATCATCATTATTATTCTCTCCTCTGTAAAACGGGGCTGAAGACTGGGAGCCCCAAGGGGGACAACGTGATTACCTTTTACCCACCTCAGCGCTTAGAACAGTGCCTGACACATAGGAAGCTCTTAATAAACACCATTATCATCATTATTATTCTCTCCTCTGTAAAATGGGGATGAAGAACTGGGAGCCCCCCGTGGGACAATTTGATTACCTTTTATCCACCCCAGAGCTTGGAACAGTGCATGGCACATAGTAAGCGCTTAATCAACACCATTATCATCATTATTATTCTCTCCTCTGTAAAATGGGGTTGAAGACTGGGAGCCCCGAGGGGGGCAACTTGATTACCTTTTACCCACCTCAGCGCTTAGAACAGTGCCTGGCACATAGTAAGCGCTTAATAAATACCATTATCATCATTATTATTCTCTCCTCTGTAAAACGGGGCTGAAGACTGGGAGCCCCAAGGGGGACAACGTGATTACCTTTTACCCACCTCAGCGCTTAGAACAGTGCCTGACACATAGGAAGCTCTTAATAAACACCATTATCATCATTATTATTCTCTCCTCTGTAAAATGGGGATGAAGACCGGGAGCCCCAAGGGGGACAACTTGATTACCTTTTATCCACCTCAGCGCTTAGAACAGTGCCTGGCACATAGTACGCGCTTAATAAATACCATTATCATCATTATTATTCTCTCCTCTGTAAAACGGGGCTGAAGACTGGGAGCCCCAAGGGGGACAACTTGATTACCTTTTACCCACCTCAGCGCTTAGAACAGTGTTTGGCACATAGTAAGCGCTTAATAAACACCATTATCATCACTATCATTCTCTCCTCTGTAAAATGGGGATGAAGACCGGGAGCCCCAAGGGGGACAACTTGATTACCTTTTACCCACCTCAGCGCTTAGAACTGTGCTTGGCACATAGTAAGCGCTTAATCAACACCATTACCATCATTATTATTCTCTCCTCTGTAAAATGGGGGTGAAGGCCGGGAGCCCCAAGGGGGACAACTTGATTACCTTTTACCCACCTCAGCGCTTAAAACAGTGCCTGGCACATAGTAAGCGCTTAACAAACACCATTATTATCATTATTATTCTCTCCTCTGTAAAATGGGGGTGAAGGCCGGGAGCCCCAAGGGGGACAACTTGATTACCTTTTATCCACCTCAGCGCTTCGAACAGTGCCTGGCACATAGTAAGCGCTTAATAAATACCATTATCATCATTATTATTCTCTCCTCTGTAAAACGGGGTTGAAGACTGGGAGCCCCAAGGGGGCCAACTTGATTACCTTTTACCCACCTCAGCGCTTAGAACAGTGTTTGGCACATAGTAAGCGCTTAATAAACACCATTATCATCATTATCATTCTCTCCTCTGTAAAATGGGGATGAAGACCGGGAGCCCCAAGGGGGACAACTTGATTACCTTTTACCCACCTCAGCGCTTAGAACTGTGCTTGGCACATAGTAAGCGCTTAATCAACACCATTACCATCATTATTATTCTCTCCTCTGTAAAATGGGGGTGAAGGCCGGGAGCCCCAAGGGGGACAACTTGATTACCTTTTACCCACCTCAGCGCTTAGAACAGTGCCTGGCACATAGTAAGCGCTTAATAAACACCATTATCATCATCATTATTCTCTCCTCTGTAAAATGGGGGGGAAGGCCGGGAGCCCCAAGGGGGACAACTTGATTACCTTTTATCCACCTCAGCGCTTAGAACAGTGTTTGGCACATAGTAAGCGCTTAATAAACACCATTATCATCATCATTATTCTCTCCTCTGTAAAATGGGGGTGAAGACCGGGAGCCCCAAGGGGGCCAACTTGATTAACTTTTACCCACCCCAGCGCTTGGAACAGTGTTTGGCACATAGTAAGCGCTAAATAAACACTATTATTATTATTATTATTCTCTCATCTGTAAAATGGGGATGAAGACCGGGAGCCCCAAGGGGGCCAACTTGATTACCTTTTACCCACCTCAGCGCTTGGAACAGTGCCTGGCACATAGTAAGCGCTTAACAAACACCATTATTATCATTATTATTCTCTCCTCTGTAAAATGGGGGTGAAGGCCGGGAGCCCCAAGGGGGACAACTTGATTACCTTTTACCCACCTCAGCGCTTAGAACAGTGCCTGGCACATAGTAAGCGCTTAATAAACACCATTATCATCATCATTATTCTCTCCTCTGTAAAATGGGGGGGAAGGCCGGGAGCCCCAAGGGGGACAACTTGATTACCTTTTATCCACCTCAGCGCTTAGAACAGTGTTTGGCACATAGTAAGCGCTTAATAAACACCATTATCATCATCATTATTCTCTCCTCTGTAAAATGGGGATGAAGACCGGGAGCCCCAAGGGGGCCAACTTGATTACCTTTTACCCACCTCAGCGCTTAGAACAGTGCTTGGCACATAGTAAGCGCTTAATAAACACCATTACCATCATTATTATTCTCTCCTCTGTAAAATGGGGATGAAGACCGGGAGCCCCAAGGGGGCCAACTTGATTACCTTTTACCCACCTCAGCGCTTAGAACAGTGTTTGGCACATAGTAAGCGCTTAATAAATACCATTATCATCATTATCATTCTCTCCTCTGTAAAATGGGGATGAAGGCCGGGAGCCCCGAGGGGGCCAACTTGATTACCTTTTACCCACCTCAGCGCTTAGAACAGTGTTTGGCACATAGTAAGCGCTTAATAAACACCATTATCATCATTATCATTCTCTCCTCTGTAAAATGGGGGGGAAGGCCGGGAGCCCCAAGGGGGACAACTTGATTACCTTTTACCCACCTCAGCGCTTAGAACAGTGCCTGGCACATAGTAAGCGCTTAACAAACACCATTATTATCATTATTATTCTCTCCTCTGTACAATAGGGATGAAGACTGGGAGCCCCAAGGGGGACAACTTGATTGCCTCGTATCTCCCCCAGCACTTGGCGCAGTGCTTGGCGCACAGTAAGCGCTTAACCGACGCCATCACCACCATGACGACGCGTGTCGTGAGGGCCCTGTGGAGCCCCCGGCCGTGTGGTGGTGGTGGCGGTTGTGTCCCCCCCCCCCCCACCTCCGTCCCCCCCGACCCCCCCGTACCCGGTTGTCCAGCTCCGGGGGGAACTTGGTCTGGAACTGGCAGCGGGTGCCGCCGCTGTAGTCCCGCTGGACGAAGACCTTGGCGGCCACGGGCGCCTGCTGCGGCCTCATGGCGGGGCCCCACAGGGACCCGGGGACCCCCCGACGACGCTCACCGCCCCCGCCCTCACTTACGGCCGCTGCAAAACCGGCCCCCCTCCCCCCACCACGCCGTAAAGCGAACCCGGAGTTGCCCGGGGCGACGGGGGCGGGGCCGAGACCGGGCTCCGGCGCTCGGCCTTATCATTCGTCCAATCGTATTCATTCATTCATTCGCTCGTTCATTCATTCACTGCCTCGTTCGTTCGTTCGTCAATTAATTCACTCACTCATTCATTCGCTCGTTTGCTCATTCATTCGTTCCCTCAGTCATTCATTCGTTCGTTCATTCCTTCGTTCGTTCATTCCTTCGCTCATTCATTCATTCATTCGTTCGTTCTTTCATTCGCTCATTCATTCGTTCATTCGTTCGCTCATTCATTCGTTCATTCGTTCGCTCATTCATTCATTCATTCGTTCATTCGTTCGTTCATTCATTAATTCGTTCATTCCTTCGTTCATTCGTTCATTCATTCGTTCATTCCTTCACTCATTCATTCATTCATTCGTTCGTTCATTCATTCATTAGTTCATTCATTCATTCGCTCATTCATTCGTTCATTCGTTCGTTCATTCATTCGTTCATTCGCTCATTCATTCCCTCATTCATTCATTCGTTCATTCGTTCGCTCATTCATTCGTTCATTCATTCGCTCATTCATTCATTCATTCATTCGCTCATTCATTCATTCATTCGCTCATTCATTCACTCATTAGCTCATTCATTCGTTCATTCATTCGTTCATTCATTCGTTCATTCATTCATTCATTCGCTCATTCATTCATTCATTCGCTCATTCATTCACTCATTAGCTCATTCATTCGTTCATTCATTCGTTCATTCGTTCATTCATTCATTCATTCATTCGCTCATTCATTCATTCATTCGCTCATTCATTCATTCACTCATTAGCTCATTCATTCGTTCATTCTTTTAGACGCCCTTTTAGACTGTGAGCCCACTGTTGGGTAGGGACTGTCTCTATGTGTTGCCAATTTGTACTTCCCAAGAGCTTAGTACAGTGCTCTGCACATAGTAAGCGCTCAATAAATACAAATGACTGATTGATTGATTCATTCGTTCACTCGTTCATTCACTCATTCATTCATTCATTCGTTCGTTCACTCATTCGTTCATTCATTCATTCGTTCGTTCGTTCACTAGTTCGTTCATTCATTCATTCGTTCCTTCGTTCGTTCATTCATTCGTTCATTCATTTATTCATTCTTTCATTCGTTCTCTCGTTCATTCATTCATTTGTTCGTTCGTTCGTTCATTCGTTCAACTGCTTGGGCTTAAGCAGTGTGGCGTAGTGGAAAGAGCCTGGTCTTGGGAGTCAGAGGTCATGGGTTCTAATTCAGGCTCCACTGCTTGTCAGCTGTGTGACCTTGGGCAAGTCACTTAACTTCTCTGTGCCTCAGTTACCTCAGCTGGAAAATGTTGATTAAGACTGTGAGCCCCATGTGGGACAACCTGAATACCTTGTATCTACACCAGTGCTTAGAACAGTGCTTGGCACATAGTAAGTGCTTAACAAATACCAACATTATTATTATTATTATTATTCATTCAGTCGTATGTATTGAGTGCTTACTATGCGCAGAGCACTGTACTAAGCGCTTGGGAAAGTACAATTTGGCAACAGATTATAGTGCTCTGGACACAGTAAGCGCTCAATAATCCTTTCTTCTGCTAAGGGCCTCCTCTTTCGTTCATTCGATCGTATTTATTGAGCACTGATTGTGTGCAGAGCACTGTACTAAGCACTTGGGAAGTACAGATCTGCAACAGATAGAGACGGTCCCTACCCAACTAAGCACTCAATAATCCTTTCTTCCGCTAAGGGCCTCCTCTTTCATTCATTCAATCGTATTTATTGAGCACTTATTGTGTGCAGAGCACTGTAATAAGCACTTGGGAAGTACAAACAGGCAACAGATAGAGACGGTCCCTACCCAACTAAGCACTCAATAATCCTTTCTTCTGCTAAGGGCCTCCTCTTTCATTCATTCAATCGTATTTATTGAGCACTTATTGTGTGCAGAGCCTGTACTAAGCACTTGGGAAGTACAGATCTGCAACAGATAGAGACGGTCCCTACCCAACTAAGCACTCAATAATCCTTTCTTCTGCTAAGGGCCTCCTCTTTCATTCATTCAATCGTATTTATTGAGCACTTATTGTGTGCAGAGCACAGTAATAAGCACTTGGGAAGTACAAATCGGCAACAGATAAAGACGGTCCCTACCCAACTAAGCGCTCAATAATCCTTTCTTCTGCTAGGGATCTCCTCCTCCAGGTTTATCACCAGTGGTATTTATTGAGCGCTTACTGTGTGCATCATACTGAACTGTACTTAGCGCTTGGGAAGAGTGCAATACAACGTGAAATACACATTCCCTGCCCACAATGAGCATACAGTCTAAAAGGTTCCCAAGAAAACCACGTTAGCCGTGGCACAGCCATCTTCTAGTAATAATAATAATGATGGTATTTGTTAAGCGCTTACTATGTCTCAAGCGCTATTCTAAGTGCTGGGGTAGATACAAGGTAATCAGACTGTCCCATGTGGGGCTCACAATCTTCCTCCCCATTTTACAGATGAGGTAACTGAGGCGCAGAGAAGTGAAGTGACTTGCCCAAAGTCACACAGCGGACAAGCGGTGGAGCCGGGATTAGAACCCACAACCTCTGATTCCCAAGCCTGAGCTCTTTCCACTGAGCCACACTGCATCTCTAGCCATGGTCCGTCGCTAATCTCTAACAGATGGTGAGAGAAAGGTGGGAGGTCGGACGGACTGGCGAAGCTCGGGCTTTCTCCTGGTCACTCCAGGCTATTTTGACTATAAGTGCTTAAAAAATATAATAATAATTATTAGTAACAACAATAATAATGGTATTTATTAGGCACTTACTGTGTGCCAGGCACTGTATTAAATAAACACTGGTGTGATACAAGCAAATCGGTTGGACACAGTCCCTGTCCCACGTGGGGCTCACAGTCTCAGTCCCCAGTGTGAGCCCACTCTTGGGTAGGGACTGTCTCTATATGTTGCCAACTTGTACTTCCCAAGCGCTTAGTACAGTGCTCTGCACACAGTAAGCGCTCAATAAATACGATTGATGATTGATGACGATGATGATGAGGACACTGAGGCTCAGAGAAGCGAAATGAAGCCCCTGCTCTTTCCACTAAGCCACGTGAATCATCATCATCAATCGTATTTATTGAGCGCTTACTATGTGTAGAGCACTGTACTAAGCGCTTGGGAAGTACAAATTGGCAACATATAGAGACAGTCCCTACCCAACAGTGGAGAATCACGGATGGGCCAAGCTTCGGGTCCCCTGTACCTGCGACTACAGTGCTGTGCACATAGTAAGCGCTCAATAAATACGATTGATGACTATAGAATCTGTGCTCCGGCAAGGGGAGCCCTGATCCCCACTCCACACGGAGCACAGGCCTGGGAGCCGGAAGGTCATGGGTTCTAATCCCGACTCTGCCACTTGTCTGCTGTGTGATCTTGGGCAAGTCGCTTCACTTCTCTGGGCCTCAATTACCTCATCAGTAAAATGGGGATTAAAAGCGTGAGCCCCATGGGGGACAACCTGATTACCTTGTACCTACCCCAGCGCTTAGAACAGTGCATGGCACATAGTAAGCATTTAATAAATACCATTATTATTATTATTATTGCGGATTCCTCCCCCTTTCTCCACTTTCCACCAATAAAAAATCTAAGGAGTTTGGCCCCACGTATGGTGTTAAACCTGATATGGAAAACCTCATCCATCTGCTTTTGCCTGGGCCTTGACATCCCAAAGGCTGAGGGGTTGATATGGGGGTGGGGGGCATCCTGGATTTGTGACCCTTGGCCTCTTGATGTTTGCCCCCACCTCCAAACCCACTGCATTTCTGCATGTATCTTTAAATTATATATTGTAAATTACTTCTTTATTCATATATATATATGTATATATGTTTGTACATATTTATTATTCTATTTATTTATTTATTTTACTTGCACATATCTGTTCTATTTATTTTATTTTGTTTATATGTTTGGTTTTGTTCTCTGTCTCCCCCTTCTAGACTGTGAGCCCACTGTTGGGTAGGGACTGTCTCTATATGTTGCCAACTTGGACTTCCCAAGCGCTTAGTACAGTGCTCTGCACACAGTAAACACTCAATAAATATGACTGATGATGATATGTTTGTACATATTTATTACTCTATTTATTTATTTATTTTACTTGTACTTATCTATTCTATTTATTTTATTTTGTTAATATGTTTGGTTTTGTTCTCTGTCTCCCCCTTCTAGACTGTGAGCCCACTGTTGGGTAGGGACTGTCTCTGTATGTTGCCAACTTGGACTTCCCAAGTGCTTAGTACAGTGCTGTGCACACAGTAAGCACTCAATAAATACGATTGATGATGATATGTTTGTACATATTTATTACTCTATTTATTTATTTATTTTACTTGTACATATCTATTCTATTTATTTTATCTTGTTAATACGTTCGGTTTTGTTCTCTGTCTACCCCTTCTAGACTGTGAGCCCACTGTTGGGTAGGGACTGTCTCTATATGTTGCCAACTTGGACTTCCCAAGCGCTTAGTACAGTGCTCTGCACACAGTAAGCGCTCAATAAATACGATTGATTGATTGATTGATTGATATGAATATCTGTTTCCTCCTCTAGACGGCAAGCTTGTTATAGGCAAGGAACGGGTCTGCGGGTTGTATCGTACTCTCCCAAGCGCTTAGTGTGTAGTATTCTGCATATAGTAAGTGTTCAATAAAATCCACTGATTGACTGAATGAATAATAATAATAATGGTATTTATTAAGCGCTTATTATGTGCAAAGCACTGTTCTAAGCGCTGGATTGATCCCTCCTCTACTCAGGGACTAGGGAAAAGGTAGGGTTGGAGGAGATCCAACTTCTCAGTAGGCAAGACACAACCTCGTCATCAATGGAAAGCCATGTGACCTAGTGAAAAGCGCCCAGGCCTTCGAGTCATAGGACCTGAGTTCTACTCCCAGCTCCTCCACTTGTCATTCATTCATTCAATCTTATTTATTGAGCGCTTACTCTGTGCAGAGCACTGTACTAAGCGCTTGGGAAGTCTGCTGCCTGACCTTGGGTGAGTCACTTCACTTCTCTTGGCCTCAGTTACCTCATCTGTAAACTGGGGATTAAGACTGTGAGCCCTATGTGGGACAGGGACTGTGTCCAACCAGACTATCTTATATCTACCCCATCACTTAAAACAGTGCCTGGCACATATTAAGTGATTAAAAAAACATAAAAAAATGAGTCAGTGATATTATTGAGTCTTTACTTTGTGCAGTGTACTGTATTAAATGCTTGGGAAAGTACGATACAATAGAGTGGGTAGACATGATCCCTGCCCACGTGGGGATTACAGGAGATAAACCCGAAGAGGGCAGACTTCCTCAAGAGCCCCTGGAAAATGCCCAAATCAATCAATCAATCAATCGTATTTATTGAGCGCTTACTGTGTGCAGAGCACTGTACTAAGCGCTTGGGAAGTCCAAGTTGGCAAGATATAGAGACAGTCCCTACCCAACAGTGGGCTCACAGTCTAAAAGGGGGAGACAGAGAACAAAACCAAACATACTAACAAAATAAAATAAATAGAATAGATATGTACAAGTAAAATAAATAAATAGAGCAATAAATATGTACAAACATATATACATAGATACAGGTGCTGTGGGGAAGGGAAGGAGGTAAGATGGGGGGGAATGGAGAGGGGGACGAGGGGGAGAGGAGGGAAGGGGATCAGTCTGGGAAGGCCTCCTGCCCTCTGGGATATCCTGATGCTAAGCAGGAGAGAAACAATCTCCCCAAACCTGTAGGGCAAGTCTCTTCCCTCCCACCCCATTACCTTCTTCAGATCCCTTTTCAGGAATCCTTCCCACTTGGATGCCACACAACACCCCCAGAGTTGTCCCCTAATGGAGTCAGTCCATGATGGGACTATTTTTTGATTTCTCTTTTTTCTCCCCTATTTTCTTTTGACCCACTCCCTTCTCCACTCCAACCCTCCTTTTGTGTGTGATGCGTGTCTTGGCAGTCAACCGGGTAAAGATCACGTCTGACCAGTCAGTCAGACAACAAATATTTACTGAAGACCACAGGGTGAATAGCATTATCCTAGGCATCAGAACCTGTGTTTTCTATGGCATCTGCAACTCTCAGATATCACATTTTTTAAGTAAAATAACAATAGTAAGAATGTCAATACTAATAAATAAGGTTGCTAAAGCATTCACTCTATCAGCCTGCCCTAATCTTGGTCTTGTCAAAACCCTTTCTTAAAGCTAACGTGAGCTAATACGGAACATTTTTTATGGTGTTTGTTAAGCACTTACTATGCCAGGCGCTGTACTTGAGGTAGATACAAGTTAATCAGGTTGGACACAGTCCATGCTCCACATGGAGCTGACGGTCTTAATTCCCGTTTTTATAGATGAGGTAACTGAGGCCCAGAGAAGTCAGGTGACTTAGCCAAAGTCACACAGGAGGTCAGTGGCTGAGCTGATTTTCAAACCCGGATTTCCTGATTCCCACTTCTGCGCTCTTCCCATTAGGCCACACTGATACTTCTCCCATGATGGACACTAATAATGCAATCTTCAGAACCAGTTTCAAGATGCAGAACTACAGTTTGCCCGGATCAATCCGTCAGTGGAATTTATCAAGTGCTTTACTGTGGACAGAGCCCAGTACTAAACGCTTGGGAGAGTACAATGTAATGGAATTGGCCGTTATGATCCCTGCCCTCAAGGAGTTTACTAATAGGGATGTCAGAAATTAAAGCAAACTATTGATAGGGGAAACTACAGATCAGAAGCATATGTATAAAAGTGATGCGGGTCTGAGGGTGGGGAGAGTATCGATGTGCTTAAGGGGTCCAGACCTAAATGCGTAAGTGAAGCAGAAGGGAGGTTGAATGGGGCGGGTAGATGAGGAGTTAGGGAAATTCTCTTGGAGGGGATGTCATTTTAGGAGGGCTTTGACGGTTGGAAGAGTGGTGGTCTGTTGGATATGAAGGGGGACAAAGCTCCAGGTTAGAGGCAGGACGTGGGTGAGGGGTCAGCGGTGATGTATCGTGAATAGGTTGGTGTTAGAGGAACAAAGTGAAAATGCTAGATTGTAGTGGGAAATCAGTGAGGTACATTCGAAGGGGGCAAAGTGATTGAGTGCTCTAAAGACAAAGACAAAGGAGTTTCTGTTTGATGTGAAGGCGGATGGACAACCACTGGCGGGTTTTGAGCAGTAGGGAGTCCTGGACTGAACTAATCTAAAAACTAATCTAACCTAAAACACGAGCCAGGCAGCAGAGTGAAGCATGGACCGAAGAAGGGAGAGGCAGGTGGCAGAGAAGTCAGTCAGGAGACTGATGCAGGGTTCAAGTGCTTGGATTAGTGTGGTATGAAAATTCTAGGGGTGTTGTGAAGATATAGCTGACAGGATTTGATGACACACTGACCATACAGGTTGAATGAGAGAGATTAATCAGGGATAATGCCAAGGTTTCAGGCTTGTGAGACAGGGAGGGTCATGCTGTCTACAGTGATGGGAAAGTCGTCGGGGTGGACAGGGTTTGGATGGAAAGATGAACCAATTTTATCACCAAGATACTTGTTCAGATTCCCTTGTACCTGCCGGTACTTCTTGTCTTCGATCAACTGTGTCTTTGCAGTCTGGAGTTGGGAACAGACTCGTCTTCATTGCTTGAATTGCTCATTTATAGGGTGAGACGCAATCGTAGGGTGAACTATGTGCTAAGCAAACAGCAATGTTATAATTGTTTTAAAGCATTCATCCGCAGTCCCAGTTTCCGAAGCTTGCTAACAGCTCTTGAAATGCCTCTTCTGCATTTTAGGGCAATAATTAGCATACCTGAGATTACAGCATCTGTTTCCTTCCCATTTAAATTCCACTTCAGAGAGCAATCAACTGTACGTTCCCATTTTAGGGAGAAGGCTGCACAGATGTTTGGGTGTGAGGCAGCTCCGTCGGATGCTTTGCTGTGGGTAAGATCTACTTTCTTTTGTGAGTTTGTTCTTTTTTCATCGCAAAGAAAGGCAAATGGACTTGATGGGTGGCCTGTCTGCTTTTTTTGGATGTTCTTCTCACCTTCCTAATCTCATTCCTTCCTCCTGCTCTGATCCTTGGAGACTTCCACCTCCGCATAGATGATCCCATTGGCCAGCTCCGGCCCTTCGCGTCCTTTTCCTCCTCAATTCCTCTGACCTCTTGTTCCACCTCTCCACAGCCACCCAGTGTGACCTGAACACGTGCTATGGCTAATCATCCTGAAACGCCTCGTCTCTAACCTCATCAAGTCCGATTTGCCACTTCCTGACCACGATGGAACCTGCCACCGCCACCTCATCCCTACCTCCACACCCCCGCCCCTTGAATCCGGAAGCACCACGGCATAGTGGAGAGGGCACCGACCTGGCAGTTAGAAGGTCATGGGTTCTAATCCCAAATCCACCCCTTGTCTGCTGTGCGACCTTGGGGAAGTCACTTGACTTCTCTGTGCCTCAGTTCCCTCATCTGTAAAACGGGGATTAAGACTGTGAGCCCCATGTGCTCCCTCCTACTTAGATGGGTCCCACATGGGAGCTTATTATCTCATACCTACTACAGAGCTCGGGATATAGTAAGTGCCTAACAAATACCACAATTAATATTATTACTTCCCTGACGTGAGATTTTCACTCCCCACATTCCATCAATCAACCAATCGTTTTATTGAGTGCTTACTTTAGGCAGAGCACTGCAGTATACAAAGTATATAGTATTATATATAATTATAGTATTATATATATTTTTGTATAGTATAGTATTATACATAGTATAGTATATATAGTATTATATAGTATAGTAATATATATTTATATATAGCACAGTATATACTGTATTATATATAGTATTGTATATATATTATATACATTGTAGCTAGACAGAGAAGCAGCATATCTCAGTGGAAAGAGCACGGGCTTTGGAGTCAGAGGTCATGGGTTCAAATCCTGGCTCTACCAATTGTCAGCTGTGTGACTTTGGGCAAGTCACTTAACTTCTCTGTGCCTCAGTTACCTCATCTATAAAATGGGGATTAAGACCGTGAGCCCTCCTTGGGACAAGCTGATCACCTCATAACCTCCCCAGCACTTAGAACAGTGCTATGCACCTAGTAAGTGCTTAATAAATGCCATTATCATTATTATTATTATTAAGCACTCGGGTGAGTACAATATAACAGAATTAGCAGACACGTTCCCTGCCCACAACGAGTTTACAGTCTAGAGGCCATGGGACTTAGGCTGTGTTGGTGCACTCTCTCTACTCCCAGTTTTGGTTAATTTCCATTCTGAAGATGAAGAACACTCACTAAAGGTCCACCTCACTATCTTCTACTTGAAGTGTCTCCAAGGACCTTCTCTTCTCCAGATAAAATAACTTCAATTTCTTTTGCACATGTAATTGATTTCATGTCTCTTTATCTTCTGCATCTTGTATTTTGAAATACTTTTTTCATGGGTTTCTTCTTACCCTCAATGTAATGAGCTCCTCAGGGGAGCATCTTGTTTTTCCTCTGTAACTCCCCCAGCTGCTTAAACAGTGCTCAGCACTCGGTGGGAGTTCCGACAATGCTGATGATGTCGATAAGGACGATAACTGATCCTCATTTTTATTGTTATTCATTGCACCGCTCCAGTTTCTTCACATTCCTCTTAAAATTAACAGCTCAGCTAGAGTTGCCATCATTCTCATACTGGCTCAGACAGTAGAGAGTCAAAAGTACCTGCCAATGTCTGGAGAGACCTGGAGAAGTCTGGGGAATTTGGCAGAGACTCTGTATCAGGCAAACAGCAAACATAATCCTACATAATTTATGTCTCCGGGTTTAAGGATGCCAAGAGGGACCTGGAAGCAGGAGTCAGAATATTCTTTGATCCACTGGGAAATCTTTTCAGATCAACAGACCAAGAGCATCACGAAAAGTCATTCACCCAACCCCCTTTTCCCAGAGCGCTGATATTCAGAGCTTCATATTAAGTGGCTTCTTCTACATGTAATTTAAGTTAGTGTCTACCTCCCTCCCTAGATTATAGCCTACCCGAGGGCAGGGATCATGTCTACTAACTCGATTGTACTCTCTGAAGTGCTTAGTAGAGTGCTCTGCACAGAGTAAGCACTCAGTAAACATTATTGATTGATTAATTGATTCAGGATTGATTTGAAATCTGTTGCTGGCTGATGACTGTGTTCTTGGGGCATAAACACAAGAGGAAAGGCACACGGGTGAAACAGTGTGCCCTAACGGATAGAGCATGGGCCTGGGAGAAAGAAGAACCTGAGTTCTAATCCTAGCTCTGCCATTTGTCTGCTGTGTGACCTTGGGCAAGTCACTTCATTTCTCTGTGCTTCATTTACCTCATTTGTAAAATGGGGATTAACACTGTGAACCCCATGTGGGACAGGGGCTGTGTCCAACCTGATTATCTTGACCCCAGAGTTTAGTAGAGTGCCTGGAACATATTAAGCACTTAACAAGGGGGCAGAAGGGGGGAATCCCAACTCTGTTACATTATCCTCTCCAAAGTGCTTAATACAATGCTCTTCAAAAAGTTTCCGTGCTCTTCTAGACTGTGAGCCCACTGTTGGGTAGGGACTGTCTCTATATGTTGCCAACTTGTACTTCCCAAGCGCTTAGTACAGTGCTCTGCACACAGTAAGCACTCAATAAATATGATTGATTGATTGATTGTAAATATCACTGATTCGTTGATTGATTGATTATTCTCCCTTCTACTTAGACTGTTACCCCCTTGTAGGGCAGGGTCTAGCTCTCTCCTGACTATCTTGTCTCTGCTCAAGGGCTTAATGCAGTGCTTAAACATGAAATAATAATAATTGTGATATTAAGTGCTTACTATAGCAAGCACTTCGGTAAACACCAGAGTTGATACAATATAAACAGATAGGACACAGTCCCTGTCCCACAGAGGGCTCCCATTCTAAGTATGGGGTCACGCCACAATTATCATTATTAACTAGGATTTTCAATCAATCTTCAGCCAGCCACGCAGCATGTAGTAATGGAAAGAGCATGGGTTTGGGAGTCAGAGGACTTGGATTCTAGTCCCAGCTCCGTCACTTGTCTTTTGTGTGACCTTGGGCAATTCACTTAACTTGTCGGTTCCTCAGTTATCTGTAAAATGGGGATTAAGACTGTGAGTCATATGTGGGACATGGACTGTGCCTGACCTTGTATCCATTCCAGTGCTTAGTACTGTGTCTGGCACATAGTACTTAACAAATGCGATTTTAAAGAAAAAGTGCCAGTAGAGGCTATTGCATTTTTTTGAGGGCCACGTTATGCAGAGCATTGCATTAAGAAAAAAGGAAAGAATTTAGAACGCAAGGACAAGGTAGAACAGGCACAAATACACAAGCGTACAAATGGGCAAAAACACACGTAACTGGACTTACAGGACACAGTCAGTAGTCAGTCAGTAAGAACAAATTCAGAAACAAAGGTGTGCATCTATATTATAGATAGATCTCTACGTTAGAGTTATATAAGTGCGTGCTTAGGTAGTGGCAGGAGGAAGAGGTGGGCTTTCAGGAGCATCCCTTCAAAGCCCTACTGAGAGCTCACCTCCTCCAGGAGGCCTTCCCAGACTGAGCCCCCTCCTTCGTCTCCCCCTCTTCCCCCTCCCCATCCCCCCCCGCCTTACCTCCTTCCCCTCCCCATGGCACCTGTATATATGTATATATGTTTGTACGTATTTATTACTCTATTTATTTATTTATTTATTTTATTTGTACATATTTATTCTATTTATTTTATTTTGTTAGTAAGTCCTCAATAAATACAATTGAATGAATCTAAAGAGAGAAATAATAACTGTGGAAGATATAAGATAATCAGGTCCCATGTGGAGCTCACAGTCTAAGTAGGAGGGAGGACATGTATTACTGAATCCCCATTTTGCAGTTGAGGGAACTAAGACACAGAGAAGTTAAGTGATTTACCCAAGGTCATCCAGCAGTAAGCAGCAATGCTGGGATTAGCACCCAAGTCCTCTGCCTCCCAGTCCCGTTCTCTTTCCACTAGGCCCGTTCTCTCTCCAAGCTTCCCTGGAAGCTTGGGGAAACAGAGATGGGGGACATTCCTGGGAGGGGAAATAGCTGGAACCATTGCGGTCTAGAAGAGTTGTGCAGGGCAAAGTGAGCAGATTAGCAGAGAGAATGAACGAAGATGTAGTAGAAGATGAGGGCATTTGGGAAAGGTGGAGCAAGTAGGCTTCTGAGTAGGGGCAAAAGGTAATCAGATGGATCCTCAGGCCAGACAATATTCTTTCTTTTTCTACTTTGTGTTCCTATTACAGGTGGCTTGCTTAGGCTCTAATAATCAGGTGTCTTGTTTTTCATTTTCTGTTTTATTTAAATGGAGGTTAAACCAAAGTAGTAAAGTCTTCTGTTATCGGCCTTCTTCCCCATCTGTCAAGGGGCTGGTGTTTTATTTGTTTCTCCTCTGGGCTAGGTCTAAGCAGCTAGGTCATCTCACATTTGGTACCACAGCAAAATAGCACCAGGATCCAGTAACTCTTAGGTCCCAGATAATAATAATAATGATGATGGCATTTGTTAAGCACTTACTATGTGCAAAGCACCGTTCTAAGCGCTGGGGAGGATACAAGGTGATCAGATTGTCCCACGTGGGGCTCACAGTCTTCATCCCCGTTCTCCAGATGAGGTAACTGAGGCACAGAGAAGTTAAGTGACTTGCCCAAAGTCACACCGCTGACCATTGACAGAGCTGGGATTTGAACCCATGACCTCTGACTCCCAAATCCATGCTCTTTCCATTGAGCCACGCTGCTTCCCAATATTTTGTACATTTTTGAGGCCCCAGACACCCAGGGGGAGGGAATGAAATGGTTGGAGTTTAGGCTTGAGAATCACCTTCAACTCCTACCTTGTGTTTCTCAAATTGGAAAGGCTTTCCTTAAATGACGTGGGGAGACTGAGTCAGAATCATCAACTAGGTCATGGAATTCTCCAGGAGACTAGGGCGGCCAGAACCCCGGGGCTTCTAAATGATCATTCCCAAACCAGTTCTGTGTTATGTAATACATCCTGTCGGGCGAGATCCATGGGCGTGGACTATCAGCCCTTGTTGGCGCGAGCCCTTTGAGGAAGAACAGAGTGCTGAGCTTTGATTAATCTGTCCCAAGGGTATCCAGCCGAAATCATTTCCCCTGAATTGTTTTTCCATGTTTTCCAGAATTTCGTACCACTTCAATTTGTTATTAACATTGACTTTTCCCAAAGATGGGTCCCCTCTACTCTAGGTGGCTTATTTGCCACATTGTGGCCCAGTGGATAGAGCCCGGGCCCGGGAATCCGAAGGACCTGGATACTAATCCCAGTTGTCCGTCTCCCCCCTTCTAGACTGTGAGCCCATTTTGGGTAGGGATCATCTCTGTTTGTTGCCGAATTGTACTTTCCAAGCGCTTAGTGCAGTGCTCTGCACACAGTAAGCGCTCAATAAATACGACTGACTGAATGAATGAATGCTGTGTGACCTTGGGCAAGTCACTACCTTCTCTGTGCCTCAGTTCCCTCATCTCTAAAATGGGGATTAAGGCTGTGAGCCCTGTGTAGGACAGGAACTGTGTCCAACGTGATTATCTTATATAATAATGATAACAATAATGATGGTATTTATTAAGCGCTTACTATGTACAAAACACTGTTCTAAGCACTGGGGAGGTTACAAGGTGATCAGGCTGTCCCACAGGGGGCTCACAGTCTTCATCCCCATTTTACAGATGAGGTAACTGAGGCACAGAGAAGTTAAGTGACTTGCCCAAGGTCACACAGCATTCATTCATTCATTCAATTGTATTTATTGAGCGCTTACTGTGTGCAGAGCACTTAACTAAGCACTTGGAAAGTACAATTCGGCAACAAATAGAGACAATCCCCACCCAAAATGGGCTCACAGTCTAGAAGGGGGGAGACGGACAACAAAACAAAACAAGTAGACAGGCAGGAAAGTGGTGGAGCTTAGAACATTGCCTGGCATATGGTAAGCACATACCATTTTTACTATTATTATTATTATTACATCTCCTTCCCTCCCTCTTGGAAGGTTCTCCACCTCCAGCATCTGTTTCTCTTCCTGCCTCACTTCTCCTTCTTCAACCGACACTTCCGAGGAAGAAGAGAACCTAGCACCTTTTTTTAAGGAAAAAACATAGCCCGATGGGATGGAAACCTGGACAAAGCCATAGACTATGGCTCTGGGCTGCTCGGAACAGGAACAAAGGAAGGAAGAAAGCATTGGTTCAGTACTGTTCAGCCCCAGGAAGAATAAAAATATTTGTTTTGCTCAGAGACAGCAAAGAGTGTTAATTTCATTGTGTTTTCTTAAAAATTTGAGACGGTGAGAACAGATGGGCCTTTGCTCATGCATTATTCTGAGTTTATTTTGCTGATAAATGTATTATCATTGCCAGACCAATTAACCTTTGACCTCTAGAATCCTGCCTCTATTAGAAGCAAGGAAAGTCAGAAGTTAGTTTAAGGAAATATTAGGTCTGCCGGTACTTCGTAAACTCAACTGCACCAAAATCTAGTTTCTTTTCTCCATTTCCAACTGTCAGAGCCTTTTTTTTCACGGTATCTCATAAAGATACGTGTGAATTAAAAGTGTGCAAATGGTTTCATTCTTATTACAACTCTTTTTCTTAATAGCTTCCTTGCGTTAAGAGAGTGGTATGTCCCAGTGGAATAAGCATGGACATGAGAGTCAGAGTTCCCGGGTTCTAATCCCAGAACCACCACTTCCCTGCTGGGTGACCTAGTGCGAGTCTCTTATATTCTCTGTGCCTCAGTTTTCTCATCCTCAACAGTGGGGAACCCCATGAGTGGCTGATATCCTGATGAATACAAGTGACTGGCAAATTAATAGAGCAGAAATAGATGATTGCATTTAGGTTACAAGCTCCATGAGTTTGCCAGACATCTGCTCATGGTCATCAGATCGTCTTCTGCCACCCAAATAAGAGAAAGGAAACAAGGATGCAGTAGGCACGTCTGAGCAAGGGTATCATCTAGACCATCATCTGGAGTGATGCTGGAAAAACGGATGGATCGCTACTGCCAGGTGAAGTGCGTAGAGGTGTTGTACACAGTGCTTTGCACATAGTAAGTGCTTAATAAATGCCATTATTATTATTATTATTATTATTATACATGTTTGTTGGCAGGAGGATCCTCAGCCCCATGGCCCAGTGAGCTCAGCTCCTCCACTATAATGGCTTTTGGCCCTCACAGGATTCACAAGAACTGCTGGATCCTTATAGTCAGCCAAAACGGTGGATTAAGCACCGAGTACTGAGGGGAGTTATTAAGAAAGTAAAAGGGAGCCCCAAGCCCTACAGTGCCTTGTGGCTCAATGAGGGAAACAGGACAAAAACAAGGAGCGTGGTCTAGTGGATAGACAGCACAGGCCTGGGAGTTAGAAGGACCCGGGTTCTAATAGTGGCTCTGCCACTTGTCTGCTGTGTGACCTTAGCAAGTCACTCAACTTCTCTGTGCTTCCGTTACCTCATCTGCAAAATGGGGATTCATGCTGTGAGCTCTGTGTGGGGCACGGACTGTTTCCTACCTGATTAGCTTGCATCTCCCCCAGGACTTAGAACAGTGCTCGACACATAGTAAGCATTCAACAAATGCCATCATTATTAAGTACGCAATTATGCAAATGAAGAAAAGACACAGACCCACTTGCCGTTCAAAGAAGGGAGCCATATCCAGAAAAACAGCCATTGGTGCTGGCCACTGAGCAAAGGAAGTCCTCCTGCCCACTTCATTCATTCAGTCATTCATTCAATTACCTGTATATATGTATATATGTATATATGTATATGTATATGTATATATGTATATATATGTATATATATATGTATATATATATATGTATACCTGTATATATGTATATATGGTTGTACATATTTATTACTCTATTTATTTATTTATTTATCTATTTTACTTGTACATTTCTATCCTACTTATTTTATTTTGTTGGTATGTTTGGTTCTGTTCTCTGTCTCCCCCTTTTAGACTGTGAGCCCACTGTTGGGTAGGGACTGTCTCTATGTGATGCCAATTTGTACTTCCCAAGCACTTAGTACAGTGCTCTGCACATAGTAAGCGCTCAATAAATACGATTGATTGATTGATTGATTGATTCAATCCTATTTATTGAGCACTTACTGTGTGCAGAGCACTATACTAAGCACTTGGGAGAGTACAGTACAATAAATAAACATATTCCTTTCCCACAATGAGCTTACAGTCTAGAGGGACTTCATCCTTTCCCACCTCCTCTCAGTGGCCTCCAGAAGCTCACGGGGAGCCCACTATGAGCTCAGCACCTGTTCAAAGTTTGGGGAAACTGACTCTAAGGTGGGTGAAGTTGGGGTGTTGGTGAACTGGTGGGGTTCCCAAACATTCTGCCGTAGCATTCTATCATCTGTAGGATTTTCCAAGGGATTTTCCGCGCCATTGGAGATATCTCTTCCAATGTACAACTGGTTACCCCTTGGTTAGGTACCAATCAGGGAGCATATATTTATTAAAGCACCCACTGGAGCATAGGCCTGTAATAGGTGCTTGTGTTCTAAGGGACATTTCTCTATCTTTCCTTCTCTTTTCTTTTCTTCTTTCCTCCTTCCCTCCTTTTCTTTTCTGTTTCTCCCTCTCTCTTCCCCTTTCCTCTCTCTCTTTCATCCTCTCTCTCTCTTCCTCTCTGTCTCTCTCCCTTCCCCTCTCTCTCACTTACTCCCTCTTTCCTTCCCTTTATTTCCTTCATTTTTTTTCCTCTTTTCTCTCTTTCCTTAATTTCTTCCCACAGGTCCAAGTATACTAATATGATTTAAAGCGTTTCAAATTAAACCCAATTTTAGAATCATTTACATATTTAACACCATTTCACAATATTGCACCCCAAAGCAAAACTTAACTTCTCCGTGCCTCAAGTGCCTCATCTGTAAAATGGGGACAAAGACTGTGAGCTCTATGTGGGACAGGGACTGTATCCAACCTGATTGCCTTGTGTCTACCCCAGTGCTCAGAACAGTACTCCACACATAGTAAATGCTTAACAAATACCATAATAATAATAATACTAATAATTTTGTTAGGGTGAGTCACAAATTCTCTGTGCCTCCTTAAATTAACTAAACATAATAAAAATTATTATTATTATTATTATCACAGAGCCTACTGCCTGGGAGAGAACAGGGTAAAATAAACTCAGCACCAGATTCTGAAGGACTTCACATTCAGGTTTTGCTGGACTAATGGGAAAAGGGAATTCTGGCAAATCGAGCCCTCCATAAAATCCTCTGAGGTTCAGATTTGAAAGCTGTTAGTAAGAGCATCTGGGCTGATGGCCATTCTCTTGAGGGGGCCTTAAGAGAACAGGATAACTTAAACCATAAAGAGACACGCCATAACTTTAGCGATCAAAGTTAACACTTCGTATTAAACACAGCAGCCAATGGGTAGGCAGTTCAAATGTCAGAGCCGGAGTGGTTTATGACTCACATACGGGGGGAAGACGGCCAACTGTATTCCCTGAAGCTTCGGAGTGGTGATTGAGGGCAACCCCGTGGAGATGACTTTGTAGGAGTCCAAGCGGGAGGTCAAAATCCAAAGGAATGACTGCATTTTTGAGTGAGTTCTAAATGGAGATGAGAAAGCCACAGCTGAAACCTGAAGTCCTCATTTATTCATGCACTTGATCATTCATTCATTCAATGGTATTGCTTTCATTCAGTAGGACTGGGGGTGGAGCATTCTACTGGGAGGATTGGGAGAGAAAATAAAGGTGACTGGCCAGACACAGATAGTATTCAGAGGGCCAGAAGAGAATCCCAGGGACCTAAATGAACTGATTTTAGGCACATTCTCTGTGAATCATTCCTTTCTTAAATGTACAGCTTGGCCTGTGAACAGAAAGCAGCAGTTAACAGAACTGAAGTCGAAATGAATAGATGGGTCGATTGCATTTTGTTCTGGGATTCTCCAGGAGAGATGGATGTTGCTAATTCAATCAATCAATCAATCGATGGTATATATTGTGGCCCAGTGGGAAGAGCACAGGCTTGGGAGTCAGAGGTCATGGGTTCTAATGCCGGTTCTGCCACTTGTCAGCTGTGTGACTTTGGGCAAGTCACTTAACTTCTCTGTGCCTCAGTCACCTCATCTGGAAAATGGGGATTAAGACTGTGAGCCCCACGTAAGACAACCTGATCACCTTATATCTCCCCCCCCAGTGCTTAGAACAGTGCTTGGCACATAGTAAGCACTTAACAAATGTTATTATTATTATTATTATTATTATTATTATATATTGAGCACTAGCTAGGCACAAGCATTTGGAAGAGTACAGTGCAACAGAATTAGCAGACACATTCCCCGCCCAAAATAAGTTTACAGACTAGCGAACGAATCAAAGGAAGCTAAATGAATGGAAGTTTCGAAGGCTGTGGTTTTAAATCTTGGGTTTTCCCAACTGTCAAATCAGGGATTAGGAAAGACATGGCTGGTGAAGACTGGACTGGTTTATTCAGCGCTTAGAACAGTGCTTGGCACATAGTAAGCGCTTAACAAATACCATCATTGTTATTATTATTATGCTTACTGAGGCTGCCACTTTTCTCAGTATTGGAAAGAGTACAGAGCTGGGAGGAGAGGGCAGGAGGTTAATGGATCTTACCCGGTTCCTCTCCTTGTCCAGGGAAAGAATGGAAAATGGAAAGTAGGTTCAGATGGGGAAGCAGCAACTGTAGCCGCTTGAGTGTCTTATTGTTGTATGGAACTCTCCCAAGTGCTTAGTACGGTGCTCTGCACACAGCAAACGCTCAATAAATTCAATTGACTACTGACTTCAGCCTCCACATAGACCGGTACTGACGGTTTTCATAAATACTGGACCAGGAGACCAGTGTGATGTCACATGGTTACAACAGGCACTCAGCACCATGCGATGCCTCATGTGCTATTTTGTGGGAGTGCTCTGATTTGGTGTGACCCAAGAATGTTTCTCCAGGGGAACCCCTGAACCCTTCACTTTCTCCAGAACTCCAAAATGCTCCTTCCTGGTCTGTGTGAACTTTGGCACCACATCCAAACCATGGATACCCCCTAGAGCCCCTTCTGTAGATTTAAGCTCCTTGTGGGCAGGGATCATGTCTACCAATTCTACTGCATTGTACTCTCCCACGCAGCCTGTACACAGTAAATGCTCAATAAATGCCATTGATTGAGTGACTGACTGCTGGTTTGGTGAACTCGGCAGCAGGAGCTGTGATGGATGGAGGATTTGTGTGGATAATAATAATAAAAAAAACTAACATAAAAGCACATATTCCATATCAGTGCTGGATTGGGAGCAGGCCAGCTGAAAACTGGACTGTCTCGTATGAAACTAATTGAATGGTCACTCTACCTCCACAGCCACTAGAGGTTTTTTTTAAAAAAATTGTATTTGTTGAGCGCTTACTCTGTGTCAAGCAGTTTTAAATGTTGGGATAGATACAAGAAAATCAGGTTGGACACAGTTTCTCTCCCACATGGGGCTCACAATCTAAGTCAGAGAGGATTCAATCCCCATTTTAGAGATGAGGCAACTGAGGCACAAAGTAGCTAAGTGACTTGCCCGAGGTCAAATAGCAGACAAGCAGCTGAGCAGGGATTAGAACACAGGTCCTCTGATTCCCAGATCCATGCTCTTTCTACCAGGCTAAATTTACATCAAGGAGTTAGACTATAAGCTGGTAGTGGGCAGAATGTGTCCGTTACATTGTTACAGTACACAGTTAGTTAGTACAGTGCTCTGCACACAGTAAGTGCTCAATAAATATGATTGATTGACTGAATGTCATCATGATGGCAGTGAGAGGAGCCTGGTGGCATCTGGGGTGCTGAATAAGGTTGTGGATGTTGAAGGAAGGTCTCCATCTCCAGACTTTGCGTTAATGTCGGTTGGGAGACAGACTTTTCAAGAGTGACAGTCAGAAAGTACCGAGGCTCTGGGAGTCTTCCCCTTGGAAGAATGAAGTGAGGGTCTTCTCTTTCTCATGGAAGGCCCAGACTCAACTCATCCATTTCAGCTTTGAGGCGTGATGGAAAGGGGTCAAGTGCCCCCGGTTGGAAATATCTTTAGTAACAGGAAATTGCATTTTCAGAGAGATAGCTTAGTCCGTAGGTTGTTTATAGTTTGGGAAGATCCATATGCTGCAGATAAATGGAATCTGGATTTAATGACACTATTTAGAAACATTTTAGCTAAACGAAAATGGGAGGCAAGAGTCAGTGTGCTCCCTCCCCCGGGGAAAGGGAAGTGGAATGCTTCTGTTTAGTATAACAAGTGTTAACATGGCCTCCTCGAGACCTCTGAAAGGGGACAGCGCCCTTTCAACAAACCAAAGCACAAGAAAAACAGCGGGGAAGGATGTAAACAGTCTAAAACTCAAGATTTTTATCTGTCAAGTGGTGGTACTGTAAAAATAAACTCCTCCCAGTTAGGGCCCGGGGGCCTGGGCTGTGTCAGATTCATCAATGAACATTTTCATATGTCACACAAAAAGAGAATGGATGTTTGTGCAAGAGCAAATGCTTTTTGCTTTCATTTGTGTCCCTGGAAGGTCAGAAAGCCTCGCTCTCACTGTGCTGGGAGCCTATTTCTGCTGGGCCTTCTTATTGGACTTAATTAGGGAATAAAAGAGCAAATCCTCTAAATCCTCTATTAAGGGAAACAAATTAAAGTTTATGGAGGCAGAATTACCTTATGAGCTGAGTGGGCTCAGGTAGACAAATTCTCATTTCAGCTCTGTCTGCCTGTGTTATGACTTTCTGAACATAGATGTTTACTATTTACTGTGAACTCACGGTTTTCTAGGCACCGTATAGAAAAGCATACTGAATAGATCATAGTCCTGGCAGTCAGAAGGTCTAATCTCAGCTCTGCCTCTTGTCTGCTGTGTGGCCTTGGGCAAGTCACTTCACTTCTCTGTGCCTCATTTACATCATCTGTAAAATGGAGATTAAGATTTTGAGCCCCATGTAGGACATGGACTGTGTCAAATGTGATTAGCTTCCATCTACGCCAGCACTTAGTAGAGTACCTGGCAGATAGTAAGTACTGAACTAATACAGTAAAATATAATAATAACAATAATAATAATAATACCATACAACAGCGTTAGTATACATGTTCCTTGCCCACAGTGAGTTTACAATCTAGAGGGGAACTTCCTGTAGGAAGTTCCAATAATGAAGAAAATAGTAATGATGACATTTAAGTGCTTACTATATGTCAAGCACTGTGCTAAGTGCTGGAGTAGATTAAACGTTACGAGATCGAACACAGTCCCTGCCCCAAATGGGACTCCCAACCCGTCTCACCCCTACTTTACAGAAGAGGAAACGGTAGCTCAGAGAGGTTAAAGGACTTACCCAAGGTCACACAGCAGGCCACTGACGGATCTGAGATTCAAATCCCGGCTCTGCCAATTGTCAGATGTTTTACTTTGGGCAAGTCACTTAACTTCTTTGTGCCTCAGTTACCTCATCTGTAAAATGGGGATTAAGACTGTGAGCCCTCCGTGGGACAACCTGATAACCTTGTAACCTCCCCAGCATTTAGAACAGTGCTTTACACATAGTAAGCGCTTAATAAATGCCATTAAAAAAAAAAAGCCTGGGTCTTGGGAATCTCAGGCCTGTGCTTCTTCCACTAGACCACACTACCTCTTTCCTAACAAAAGAAGTAGCATACCCCAGTGACTAAGGAGGCCGTTCAGGCACCATGTATAAAAGGGTCACACAAATACGCAGCTGTAGTTTCTTTAGCTTAGTGTGCCTTTTGTTTTGGTCTGAGTGAAAGAAGGTTGAGAGGACCAGGCCCAGAGGGACCCTGAAAAATGCCAGTTGTCTGGGGTTTTCCACCAGCTTCGGAGCGGGCATTATGACTACAGATGCATTTCTCTCCAGGGGCTTTTATATGTCTACGTCGAAGCATGTGCTTTGGGACGGGGGAGGAGGGGTGATAAATAATTTGGTTACCCCACTCTTTGCGGCCAGCCAATGTCTAGCGCCTAACAGAAACTCTGATGGGACCCCCGTATAGTAACAGTAATGGGAGTTATCAAGCCCCTGCTGAGTTCAATGAACTGGATTAAGGGCTTGAGAAATTACAACAGAAGCAAAAATTACAAGAGAAGCAGCATGGCCTAGTGAATGGAGCATGGGCCTGGGAATCAGAAGGATCTGAGTTCTAATCCCAGCTCTGCCACCTGTCTGCTGTGTGCCCTTGGGCAAGTCACTTAACTTCTCCGGGCCTCTGTTACCTCATCTGTAAAATGGGGATGAAGACTGTGAGCCCCATGTGGATCATAAATTGCATCCAATCTGATCATCCTGCATCTATCGCAGGGCTTAGTGCAGTGCCTGGCACATAGTAAGTGCTTAACAAATGTCATAAAAAAGAAAGAAAAAACAAAAGTCTTTCAAAATAATAATAATGGTACTTGTTAAGTGCTTCTAAGCTCTGGGATGGATACAAGTTAATCAGGTCCCTGATTAACATAGTGGGACATAGTCCCTGTCCCACATGATGCTCACACTCTTCATCCCCATTTTACAGATGAGGTAACTGAGGCCCAGAAAAGTTAAGTGACTTGCCCAAGGTCACAAAGCAGACAAGAGGAGCAGCGTGGCTCAGTAGAAAAAGCACGGGCTTGGTAGTCAGAGGTCATAGATTCTAATCCCAGCTCCGCCACTCGTCAGCTGTGTGACTTTGGACAAGTCACTTTACTTCTCTGTACTTCAGTCACCTCATCTGTAAAATGGGAATTAAGATTGTGAGCCCCACATGGGACACCCTGATTACCTTGTATCTACCCCAGCACTTAGAGCAGTGCTTGGCAAATAGTAAGTGCTTAATAATAATAATAATAATAATAATGGCATTTATTAAGCACTTACTATGTGCAAAGCACTGTTCCAAGCGCTGGGGAGGTTACCAAGTGATCAGGTTGTCCCACGGGGGGCTCACAGTCTTAATCCCCATTTTGCAAAAGAGGTAACTGAGGCCCAGAGAAGTTAAGTGACTTGCCCAAAGTCACACAGCTGACAATTGGCAGAGCTGGCATTTGAACCCTTGATCTCTGACTCCAAAGCCTGCGCTCTTTCCACTGAGCCACGCTGCTTCTCCAAAACCAACATTATTATTATTATTGTTATTATTATTATTATTATGTGGCAGAGCAGGGATTAGAACCCAGGTCCTTTTGACTCCCAGGTTGGTGATCTATCCACTAAGCCACACTGCTTCCCAAAGGACGTAATGGAGCTAATGGACAGATGCTTTCAAGTGTCCAGGAGCCCCACATTAGTAATCTCAATTAGGAGCTCAGCCCATTGAAGATAATAAGGAATGTGTTTGTGATGGGCTAAATCTCATTTCCCTTTCCTCCTTGGTTACTGACCCTACCCTGGCCTGAGTGGCTTCAGGACGGTCCCCGGAGTCCAGTTAGGCAGACGGCAGGATGGAGAGGCATGGAAGAGCAGCCTGCGTCTCCCAGCCTCAGTAGGGAATCACTCTCCTCTCAGCCTAGGCAGGACACATCCATGAAGAAGCAATCCCAGAGACAGATCAACTGCCCAAATACGAGGCCTTTAGATGAATGAGCGCAACTGTAAAGAACAATCTCGGTTAGCAATTCATCATCATCATCAATCGTATTTATTGAGCACTTACTATGTGCAGAGCACTGTACTAAGCGCTTGGGAAGTACAAATTGGCAACATATAGAGACAGTCCCTACCCAACAGTGGGCTCACAGTCTATATGTGCTCATGTAATGTCTAAAACAGGAATGCACACAGCTATGGACACATTTATGGACAACAGAGTAAAATGCTGGGAAGTTAGTACAAAAGAAACCAACATTTTTATTTCAGGAGGATGGAGAGGGGAAGGTGTAGAACTGTGTCAAAGATCAGATTTGTCATGAGCAGCAATGGACAGATTGATGGGAAATGGCTAAGAATGAGGATGGAAGCCAAAGCAGGGTCTTAAAGCTGATTAAATTGCAATTTGCTACCTAAGGGCTTAGTAATACTGACAATCCAAAAGAACTCTGCATTCGCCATTTTCCATAACTCTTTGCAGGGAAATATGTGCTTCAGACACCAGCATCAGCATTTTTCATTGTTGAAATGGTGCCCAGGTGAAGACCTCATTTACTGGATGTGAACTTATCCTGGGTGTGGGGGTGTGAGGGGGTGTGTGGGTGTGTGCACGCGCTCGGTGGTGGGGTGGAATTTGCAAATGTACACGTGTGCTTGGACTCATGCTAAAAGGTGACAAGCACCATGGGGTTTGGTCAAGGCAATTTGCACATTGATATTGGGACTGACTTCCCTTCTGCTCTAGCATCATCACATCCTCCCATCCCAGGAGTCTAGGGAGAGGAATTTCTGCTATTAAATGGTAAGGAGGAGAACCACAGATTTTTCCATTTTCCTCTCAGTTGGGTGGTTGGCCTAAGGAAGCCCCAATACCTGGGTGATGTGACAGAGATCCAAAGTCGGCTAGCCTGGAGCCACGTGGCCCACTGGCTACAGCACAGGCCTGAGAGTCAGGAGGACCTGAGTTCTAATCTGGGTTCCACCATGTCTGCTGTGCAACCTTGAACTAGTCACTTCACTTCTGTGGGCTTCAGTTACCTCCATTGTAAAATGGAGATTAAGACTGTGAGTCCTATGTTGGGCAGGGACTGCATCCAACCTGATTTGCTTGAATCTACCCCAGCACTTAGAACAGTTCTTCATACATAGTCAGCGCGTAACAAATACCATTCATTCAATCGTATTTATTGAGCACTTACTGTGTGCAGAGCACTGTACTAAGCACTTGGTAAATACAAATCGGCAACATATAGAGACGTTCCCCACCCAACTGGCTCACAGTCTAGAAAGGGGAGACAGACAACAAAACAAAACAAGTAGACAGGTGTCAATCGGGTTGGACACAGTCCCTGTCCCACCTGGGGCTCACGATCTCAATCCCCATTTTACAGGTGAGGTAACTGAGGCACGGAGAATTTAAGTGATTTGCCCAAGGTCACACAGCAGACAAATAGACACACTCTCTGCCCACAACAAGCTTAGAGTCTAGCGGGGAAGACATTAATATAAATAAATGACAGATCCCCTCCCCACAGCACTTGTATATATTTGTACAGATTTATTACTCTATTTATTTTACTTGTACATATTTACTACTCTATTTATTTTGTTAATGATGTGCGTAGAGCTATAATTCTATTTATTCTGACAGTTCTGACACCTGTCTACATGTTTTGTTTTGTTTTGTTGTCTGTCACCCCCTTCTAGACTGTGTGCCTGTTGTCGGGTAGGGACCATCTCTATATCTTGCTGACTTGGACTTCCCAAGCGCTTAGTACAGTGCTCTGCACACAGTACGTGCTCAATAAATACGATTGAATGAATGAATATGGACATAAGTGCTGTGTTATTACTATTGACACATCTGCACAGGTGTTGGAGGATCAAAGCAATGGACCTTTTTATCGCTCCAGAGTCAGGAGGTAAAACAGGGCAGAGGCTGGGATTCAACTTGATTTTCACGTTGGCTTCCTCCCCAACCAGAAATTGCCTTCTGGAAACGGCAAATGGCAAACCCCACCTGCTGAATCTGACTTACTATGGCTCATCGTTGATAAACCTAACGGCAAGGGACTCAGGCTGAGGCCGCCTTGGTGCCTTATGGATGAAAATGGCCAAGGAGACTTGAGTCCGATGGTGGGACTTAGCAGCTTAGCTAGCCAAGCCCCTGGATGGCCTCCCAGGGCTTTGGTCACGTTCCACGGTTAGGTCATTTCTCTCTCAGCAGGCACATTCTTCTAGACCATGGATCCTGACTGTGAAGATTCATTTTACGCAAAGGCTCCGCCAGCCAAAGCATTTTTCCACAGAGCTTATCAGTGAGAGCAACCAGGGGCCCGACCTGAAGGGAACGAATGATTAGTGAAGATTGATTGTGCACAGAAGCAAAGACTGGGGGGGGGCTGGGGAGAGGGCAGAGCCAGTGGCCATTTATGACTGACTCAGTTTTTCTCCTGTTCTGAACACAGCTGTGGTTGATAGGTTCATCTCAGCAGCAGAAGACACTTCGGGGAGCCGGGGGACGCAGTGAAAAGAGGGCGGGCCCGGGAGTCAGAGGACACAGATTCTAATCCCAGCTCTGGCACTCACCTTCTGTTTGCACTGGAGCAAGTCATTTAACTTCCCTGGGCCTCGGTATCCTCATCTGTAAAATGGGGATGCAATACCCAGTCTCTTTCCCCTTTATCATCATCATCAATCGTATTTATTGAGCGCTTACTATGTGCAGAGCACTTTACTAAGCGCTTGGGAAGTACAAATTGGCAGCATATAGAGACAGTCCCTACCCAACAGTGGGCTCACAGTCTAAAAGACTGTCAGCTTCGTGTGGGACAGGGCCTGTGTCAGACTTGATTATCTTGTATCTACTCCAGCGCTCAGCACGTGCCTGGCACATAATAAGTGCTTCACAAATACCACAATTATTATTTTTTTATTGGAGATGGGCTTTATTATCCTCAAGCTTCACCAAAGTGCTCCACTCATCAGATAGGTTCCTGCAGCAGAGGTACTTTCATTCCTTCAATCAATCTTATTTATTGAGCACTTACTGTGTGCGGAGCACTGTAGTAAGCACGTGGGAGAGTATGATATAACAGTAGACACCAAGGGCAAAAGGGGGAGCAAACTTAGCTTTAGAAGGAGGTTGATCTAAAACCAGAAAACACTGGTTTTAGAGAGTGGAAATCAAAACCCAAGAACCTTATGGTCCAGTAAAATTAGAATTCGCTTGAAAAGCAGCATACTGCAGCAGACACAGGGGTGTAAGTAGGATGAGATTGAACACTTCTTCAAAATTTCTGCATTTCCCAGCTTAATATGGGAGAAATTGGGATTCCTCAATGGACAGAGATCTTCAATTCCCTGGGCTTCTATAGGATTGTCACATATTAAACCACCCGATCCATGCAAACAGGAGGCTCACTGTGATTTCTGTCTCCTCCACTTGTACCTTGCTCTCTCTAACTCTTTTGTTAGAAGCAGAAAAGCTGTAGCCTAAATTAGTTCTTGCATTCCTGCAGTGTGGCCCAGTGGAAAGAGCCCAGTCCTGGGAGTCAGAGGATCTGGGTTCTAATCCCTGTTCTGCCACCAGTCTGCTGTGTGACCTTGGGCAAATCACTTTACTTCTCCATGCCTCAGTTCCCTCTTCTGCAAAACCTGTTCTCCCTCCTACTTAGACTGTGAGCCAGCCCCATGTGGGACCTGATTATCTTGTATTTATCCTAGCACTTGAGCAGGGCTTGGCACATAGTGAAGGCTTAAAAATACCAGAATTATTATTATCACTATTATTATTACCCAGCCGTCTGACCAGGCCTCTGTTTGCACTCCCAAGTGTTTAGCAGAGTGCATACCTTCTGCGTTGCCCTTGCATTTGGATTTGTTCCAGTTATTCACCGCTCACTCAGCTCCTCAGCACTTATGTCCATATATGAGCCATATATGAGCCATATATGAGCCCGTTGTTGGGTAGGGATTGTCTCTAACTGTTGCTGAATTGTACTTTCCAAGAGCTTAATACAGTGCTCTGCACACAGTAAACTCTCAATAAATACGATTGAATGAATGAATCCACAATTTATTTATTTATATTAATGCTTATCTCCACCTATAATAATAATTATGGTATCTGTTAAGCGCTTACTATGTCCCAGGCACTGTACTAAGTGCTGGGGTGGATTCAAGCAAATCGGGGTTGGACACAGTCCATATCCCACCTGGGGCTCACTATCTCAATTCCCACTTTACAGATGAGGTAACTGAGGCCCAGAGAAATGAAGTGACTTGCCCAAGGTCACAGACCAGACAAGTGGCAGATTCGGGATTAGAACCCATGACCTTCTGACTCCAAGGCCAGTGTTCTATCCGCTATACCAAGCTCACTGTGGGCAGGGAACATGTGCCAACTCTGTTATATTGTACTCTCCCAAGTGCTTTGCACACAATAGGTGCTCAGCAAATACGATTGATTGACTGATTGATTGATAATGCTCTGCATAGTCAGTGCTTGATAAATACAATTGATGGATTAATTGATTGATAATGTTCTGCATAAAGTCAGTGCTCGATAAATACAATTGATGGATTAATTGATTGATAGTGCTCTGCACAAAGTCAGTGCTTAATAAATACTATTGATTGATTGCTGCAGTCACCTTTAGATAGAGGGGGTGAATGTCAAATGATGGAGGGTGTTAGGGTAGTAGAAGTAGTTGTAATGGAAGTAGTAGTATTTACTGAGCACTATGAGCAATGCACTGTGCTAAGCACTTGGGAAGCTCCAAACTTCCGAACTGTGCTCCCTGTGCTCCCTGACTATAAGAAACTTACCCTCTAACACGGAAGATGGGTCTAGTGCTAATAAAGTATTTAAGTGCCAGAGATGGCTGTGGGTGTAACACAAATGGTAGTTCCTGGAAATAAATGATTTCCACTTGCTCAGAGTACCCAGCAGGGAGCTCTTAGGAAGCCAAGTGGGTTCACCATGTTCATTTCTCCCAAGAGAGCACTGGTTTCAGCAAACACTTAGCTCTTCAACTCCATAGGTTTTTGCCCGGCCAGATCTCTCGCTCCTTACTTAGAAAGGGAGAAGCAGGCTTTGTGTTTCGGAAGTAAAATCTTGTCCTCCTGTCTTCTCCTGTCCCTTCGATTTCAGAGATTTCAGTGCAGCCCAAAGGTATCAACCCCAGGTACTTCTTGGTCTGGCACCACCAGAAGGGGAAAAGTTGGGAGCCCCAGGATGAAGGGTGTATCAATCACTATGGCGTTTCTGTTGCTACAAGATGAAATGGAAGTCCCGGAATATCTCTCCTGACAGTGGCCAGCTCAAGGGTTTCCATTTCCTAGGTGGCAGGGAAAAACATAAACAGAGGGGAAAATTAGGGAAGTTAAAGGGGAAAAATTTATCTCCTTAGGAGGCCATTGTGAGGGATTTTTTGAGCTAGAGGGGAGAATTGAGCAAGTTATTTCAGCGGCCTCTCTCAGGGTCGCACCTGGAGAATTTCTAGTACTCTACCAGTCTCGACAATGGGAGGGAGAGTCAAGCAGAGGCATACCCACAGAGAAAGGGATGGATGTTGTGGATGGACGGACTGATCAATGCATGCATGAGGCAGTGGATGGGGCAGTGGGGTGGTGCAGTGGGGTGACTGGGAAGATCAAGGAGGTCTGGGGGAGGGAAGGAAAGGGCTGGGGAGAGTCCGATAAAATAATAAAACAGGCACATTCCCTGCCCACATCATTCGGCCAGTAGAAGCAGTGTAGCTTAGTGGAAAGAGCACGGACTTGGGAGTCGGAGGTCATGGGTTCTAATCCCGGCTCCACCACTTGTCAGCTGTGTGACTTTGGGCAAATCACTTCACTTCTCCGTGCCTCAGTTACCTCATCTGTAAAATGGGAATTGAGACTGTGAGCCCCACGTGGGATAACGTGATCACCTTGTATCTATCTCAGTGCTTAGAACAGTGCTTGGCACATAGTAAGCTCTTAACAAATACCATCACTATTATTATTATTATTATTATTGTTATTACCCATTCCATTCCTAGCTTGGGCTGCGGCTTGTGAGTGGAGGGCAATGTGCTACAAGTAAAAACTCACCTGTGCTGGACAGCAGCGGCATGGGAGAGAGTCGAGGGCAGAGACTCAAGTTTACTGCATGGAAGGAGGCAATGGTAAACCACTTCTGTATTTTTACCAAGAAAAGTCTATGGATCCACTACCAGAACGATTGCAGATGGAGGTGAGGCGTTTTAGGAGAGATGTGTCCATGACGTTGCTATGGGTCAGAGATGATTTGACAGCATCAGACATGATGAGAATGCTTGAAAGCTCCTTTGCGCTTCCCACCTGCCTACAAATTCCCATTCCTACTACCAGTGGACGTTATTTCTAAGCGAAATTTTTGCTTGTTCTAACTTCTTTAAGTTACATAATTAAAAAAACAAGTGAAGGAAAATTAAGATACAGTTGCTTCAAAGCCTAAAGAGTCACAATTTCTGATTTTCCCCCTTTTCCACAGAGTTCCACTGTAAATTAATCCTTCCAGACTGTAAGCTCGTTGTGGGCAGGGAATGCTATACTGTTGTGGTTGGTATACTTTCCCAAGCGCTTAGTACAGTGCTTTATACACAGTAAGTGCTCAATAAATATGATTGATTGATTATACAGGGCCCAGTTCAAAATCCAACCAATGGAATCTTGCAATGCTGCTTTGAGCTCTGATGGTGGCTGGGAACTCAGACATTTCACTAAGTCTAAAACTATCTAGCCCTTAATTTGTCAATCTGCAAAATGGGTGAATGATTCTGTGCATCTCTCACTCTCCCAGGTAAAGAGTAGGAGCAGCAGAAGCAACAGCCCAAGGGGGTGTTTTCTTTCATTTTTTTAAGATTAACAGTACAGATAGCATTCAGACAGTGCAGTCTGCCGTGCTGGAAGTGGGTGCAGTTGATGGAAAGGCACCACCGATAGGAAAGAAATAAAATCCCATTTCATCTGGCTTCATTTTACTGCTCAAATAGGGGAAGAAAATCCTCACCCTCACCAAGAAGGTTTTAATAAAAGCACAATTTATTACAATCCATTGTTCTCGGAACGTCACAGTGGAAATTAGAGACTTTCCTGTTCCAGATTCATGTCTTTAGGACATTTTTTGGAGCAGGGCTGAGTGACTGATTATCTAGGAGCTCCCCTCTTAATTGCAGTATTTGTTCTCATAACCACAACCTGTTCTCATTGCAGACTCAATGCAAAGCTAGTTATTGTATCAATTACCTGCTACTTCTCATCGGTTTTCTCTCAGTAGTAGACTGAGGAAGCCAAAGGCCATTCTAAATGGAGTAAGCACAGTTGGCTTCGAGGGTGCCTGCTTTAGGGGAACCTGACTCCTTATTGGGATTCAGTTTCCAGAAACCATGCCCCACATTTGCTTTTAACAAATGAATTATATGACTGATTCAGAGGGACTTGGGTAGGAGTGAACTGAGTGAACTGTGCCCTGAGGATAAGGCTTTGAACCACTACAAATGGCAATTCAGGTCTTCCTAAATTTGTAAAATGGTTGAGGGTAGGGATCACTTCTACCCTCACTACTGTATTGTTCTCTCCTAAGCACTCAATAAATAGCATTGATTGAAAAGCTCATCCTCTAAATCTGTAAGTCAGTCCTCTAATTTTTCATAATGGTACTTATTAAATACTCACTGCACTGCCAAGCACTGTTCTAAGGGTTGGAGTAGATACAAGTTAATCAGGTTGGACACAGTCCCTGTCCCACATGGGGCTCACAGTCTCAAAACCCATTTTTTTTTTTTTTACAGATAAGGGAACTAAGGCTCAGAAAAATGAAGTGACTTGCCCAAGGTCATACAGCAGACATGTGGCAGAGCTGGGATTAGAACCCATGACCTTCTGAGTCCCAAGCCTGGGCTTTAGTCACTAGGCCATGCAGCTTACATGCTGCTCTTGACTGTAAGCTCACTGTGGGCAGGGAATGTGTCTGTTTATTGTCATATTGTATTCTCCCAAGAGCTTAGTGCAGTGCTCTGCACACAGTAAGTGCTCAATAAATACGATTGAATGAATGGATTGATTTGGATTATGTTGGGAGGCAGGCCCAGGACTGTTAAATCACACAATCTCAGCACCCCTACTGCCATTAGGGTGGCCTTAGTTGACTTTTCCTAATACTCATCGTCCCTTTGTTCCACCTGAAAGTAACAGGCATACATCACATTGTGTGTACGTGATATAAGATAATAATAATAATAGTATTTGTTAAGTGCTTACTATGTGCCAAGCACTGTTCTAAGCACTGAGGTAGATATAAGGTAATCAGGTTGTCCAATGTGGGGCTCACAGTTTTAATCCCCATTTTACAGATGAGGTAACTGAGGCACAGAGAAGTAAAGTGAGCTGCCCCAAAGTCAAGCAGGGATTAGAACCTACAACCTCTGACTCCCAAGCCTGTGCTCTTGCCACTAAGTCACGCTGCTTCTCCGGTACTTCTTCACATCACAAGATGATGTTATGACACTATATGGAACCGTGTGAGGTATTCAAAGAATCTAGAGCATGTTTGAGCCCTCGCTCCTGCTCCAGAGCCGATGTGTTCCCTTTCCAGGTCTTTTAAAACCTAGGAAACGTCTTTGAGCCCTGGAACTCAGGGGCAGGAACAAAGGTGCAGAGAGGATGGATCTCTAAAATAATAATAATGATATTTGTTAAGCATCTATGTGTCAGGGAATGTGTCCTTTTATTGTATTGTACTCTCCCAAGTGCTTAGTACAGTGCACTGCACACGGTAAGTGCTCAGTAAATACGATTGAATGAATAAATGAAGGAATGTGTCAAGCAGTGTTCTAAGCGCTGGGGTAGATACAAGTTAATCAGTTTGGGCACAGTCCCTGTCTCACATCCTTAAAACCCATTTTACAGATGCGGTAACTGAGGCACAGAGAGATTAAGTGACTTTTCCAAGGCCCCAGAGCAGACAAGTGGTGGAGCTGGAATTAGAACCCAGGTCCTTCTGACTCCCGGGTCTGTGGTCTATCCACTTAGGCCATGCTGCTTCCCTAAAATATAAACACGGGACATGAAGTCTGCCATATCTGCACCAGGCAAAGGAACAGGATAGCAGAAAACCAGACTATCTGGTATAAAATGGGACAAATGGCCATCCTAGCTGCCATCTTTGAGGAAAGGATAACGCTGTTGTCTGCCACCACCAGTTCACTCTCCTATTTTGGGGCATTAACTGCCTCACTCTGCAGGCGAGCAGTGACACTGAATAATAATAATAATAATTTTGGTATTTGTTAAGTGCTTACTATGTGCACAGCACTGTTCTGAAAAAATGACTGAAAAAAAGAAGCTGAGGATCAGAGGGTGGAGCAAGTGACCACGGCTATATCACAGAGGAAAAAACCACCTAGCCATGGGCATGGTCCTACTGCAGAGAGAGGAACCACGGGGAGGGACGGTTCTGGAAGTGGGGACGGAGTCGGAAGAGTCGGAAAGGTCTGGAGGTTCGGAAGCCAAACTTTCTGCTGCATAAGGGAAGACATGGGAGACACCTGAAGCAGACCAGCTGCTTTTGCTTAACTCGGAGCTCTGTGACTGCTTTTAATAATCAGGCTGCAATTATACCACCGTTCCAACTTTCTAATGCTGCCAAGGGTACACTCGGTACGAAAGGAGGATACAGCCACCTCCGTGTTATACCTACCTAGTTCAACTCCCGAACGGTCAAGTGCCAAGTCGTGGAGAGCAGACACGCCAGGAAGAGAAGCATCCTTCATGAAGTATATATTTCCATGTTGCACCAGCAAGTGTTCCACCATTGATCCAATGGAATGTTGGATGTCGTTCCTCCAGTGGAATGAACATATTTCTCTTGATTTGAGCACTGTTGACATTTTCATCAGCGGTGGAGGCTATAAAAGCCGCATCTTGGCAACCCATAAGGTGAAATTTTACTCAAGCATTGCTCCAGGCGGCAGCTCTGAGGCTCTGGGTCGATTCTTTTCATCAGAGACTCAGAAACACCGTGATTAAGGAGAATAATTCTTTCCAGTTATGGAGAAGAGGCACAACAATGAGATTTATTTTTGTGTTTTAGTGTTTATGTGAGTTCTTGTTTTTGACCCAGAGGATTGTTTGAACCATTCTCTGATGTGTTTCCGACGTGGGGCTCACTTCACCCTCAGGAGCTTTGTGAGAAAGCGACACTGGCCCTTTCATCATAAGGGCTTTCTTGATCCATAGATGGGTCAATCACGGTATTAATTTCATACTGAAACCTCAAATATGGATGACAAGCTCTCCAAGCCAACATTAATCAATGCTTAGGATCCTTTTCCCTGTAAGCTGCTGGTCCCTCAGTGAATCTTTTGAGGTTGATGGTAAAAGCTGCACCTAGATGAATAACAAATGATGGACTGTGAGCCCACCTTTTAGACTGTAAGCCCACTGTTGGGTAGGGACTGTCTCTATATG